>NC_072861.1:22501004-22809108 GCF_028858705.1 Grus americana | reverse complement strand
CACCGGCGCCAGTCTCTTTCCTGCCGCAGCCACGCGATGAGCTCGCGCCTTCGCTTCCAACGCTTTGCCCACGTAAAGCTGAACCCCCCCGGCTGAGCCCAGACGCGCACCCGGAGCGGGGAGCGCTCCCAGAGCTGAGCAGAGCGCGTCAGCGACGTCAGCTCGCTGCAGCTAATTGCTCACGTGATGGCAAAGTCTCCTCGCTGTTCTCAGCCTTTACCCACACCACGATCGCTAAGCAGGGATTCTGTGCCTTGCAGCAGAGGTAAGCCAGCTGCCCGTTAACCGAGACACCTTTTCCCTTTCTCGAGTGGTTTCCTGAATGATGACTTTTCACCCCAAAGTGCCTCGCTGTGTTTATAAAGCGAGCGTCGGTCCCAGGAAGGGCCGTGGGAGAGCGTCCAGCCCACCCCCGGCTGCGGCGATGCTGTACGGAACACGTGGGGCACTGCCAGCTTCCCCAGGGTGCTGCTGCGGTGAGCTCTGCGGCCAGCGCAATTTGGAAGACAGAAGGGGACTTTTTAATTAAATTCTTAAAAAAAACAAAAACAAAAACAAAAAACCACAACAAAACAACAAGTGCCCTGTTTCTCAGAAATTTGCCTCCACGGGGCCCAAAGGAGGGAATTTCCAGGAAGCTGAAAATGATTGAATCCTTTAAGACAGCTGGGTTTGCCCCAGGCATTTTATGTATGTATTGAGGGTAGAAAAACTGTCTCTTCCAATGTTAAAAGCAGAATTTAGATTTAATCAGAGCAAGGTTGGTCAGTCCAGTGCGGTCACCAGCTTCCCAAGTGATACACCAACTAGGTATGTCTTCCCAGTGTTTTCTTTAATTATTTCACTGCAATAATAGTTTATGCAGCTGTTTACATCTGAAAACACTTTCGGAGCGATGATGAGCACTGAACAGTGACGACATGGAGACATTAACCCTAACTAAAGGCATCCTAGCAAGAACCGCTGTCACATAAGGAAGATTTGGGGAGTGCGGGGGGATTTCCCATTACTTTGTGAGTAGCTGCACAGCCTATACGTCACCTTGTAACAAGGCACTGCTATAGATCCCAACGCAGCAAGTGATGCTGCTTCTCAACAAGAAATTCCCCCCTTTGGCTTGACGCTCTCAACTCCGGCTTGCTAAGCCGCTATAAATATTTGATGCCAAACAGACTCGATTTCATTAGCGTCTGCGATTGTTCAGTAACTACCGGCACGTACCTTCATTTACAGCAGCTCCAGAAAAACCTTCGCTTCGTTTTAATTTAACATACTTTTACCAAATGAGGACCGGCACCTTTTTCTTCTGTGTTATTTTTAAATGTTCTGGGAAAAATTAATTATTTTTTGAATCGATGTCTTTAGAAGCATTTGATTACCATCAGGGTTAGGACCGATACCTGACTGCAAACAGAGGGCAGAGGGAAAAATAGTGTCTCATCCCGCACCCGCATGAACGGCAGAGAAAGGAAACAGGTTACGCTGCTCCTAGAGACCTTCCACAACTATTTACAGTAAAACAGCTTCCCCCCCCCCCCCCCCCAAACCTCCCCGCCTCCCAGTGACCTTCCCCCTGGATTTCACAACTGGCAATTGCACAGCTATTATTCTGCGCTCCAGTACGAGGACTCGGAGTCTTATTTAACCAACCACAGCTCGTTCAGCCTCAACAACCGTTCTGGGAACCTCAGCCAAGTAGCTCAGAAGTAAAAACACCGACCTGCCCGCACCCACTGCGGAAAGGGAGAGCACCGACTCCAGCCCGCACAGGCACAGGATTACGGAGGAGATGTAATGAGCACACGGCCACGTACGATCCCTCTGTTCCAATGGTTTCTCAACAGGCTCTAAACACCTAGAAGGTGCCCCGCTAATGAAACATCAACCCAGAAATGCAGGTGCACAACCCAAGAGCCTCCTCTGCGGCAGCGCAGCATCCAGCCACGATCCTGCTCACGCGCTGCTGGCCCCAAGAAAAACTTGTGACCACCACACGTCCCTCAACATCGGCAAGCGGGCGAGCACAAATCTCTGCTGGACTGTCTTAGATATCGAAGGAAACCGCTGCCCAAAACGTTACCAAATAAAAGCGGCTGGGGTTTCTCTTGTTTGCTGTAGCACCCACCCACTACATGCTATGGGTAAAATAAACAAGTGCAGGAATTCGCCTCCTCTCCTGTCACCCATCTAATTCCCAGCAGCAGCTTCACACAGCAACATTTAATATTACTTTTCTATCTGTCCTTTCTCAACGCACTTCTATTTTATTATTTGACAGGAAAAATGCTTTTGAATGGTTTAGCCTGTACAGAAGAGAACGTATTAAGGTAGATGGCTGCTGTCGCTGCCAAGGCGTTCCCAAAGCCGGAATGAAAAGCATCGCTCCGGCCAGGTGCCAGCTGCAGGGTTACAAGTATTTCCAGCTTTCCAACACTGACGCCCCGCTGATAATAACCAAATCTACCTAAAGTTGGGCACGTAATCAGCACGAGCACTTAGTTTTTTCTAAATTGAATAGGGACAGGTTTGCTATTCAAACCAAGTAAGCCACTCCTACCAAGAGCAATTAAAGGCTGATTTGGATTAAATTCGTGAATCTTTTCCATGTGGAACTCGGAGGTGGACATCTCCGCTCCAGAAAGTCGGACATGGAAATCCAAATCAAAGTGCTGATGCTAGTGTAAAACCACAATCTGGATGGCACCTCCAGCTGATCCCAGAAGTTACTACTCCTAACAAAAATTATTTGAGAACCCAAATCCTGCATTATTCTTCTTCTGAAAATCACAACATCCCTAATATATGCCACTCAAAAGATTTTCTTTTACTCTTTCAGTTGATGACCTGCTGAAAGAAGCCAAAGTTGGACCAAATGGAACTATAAAATACGAAGAATTTGTTCACGCTGTTTGTCTTCCCACAGTTGACTACTGAGGTTGAAAACACGGGATTTGCTAAGAGAAAGCCCTGAAGCTTTTTCGACTTCCATTTCTCCTAGTTACTACTTGGACTCAAGAATCATCATTTGCCTTTAAAAATCCTTATTTTGCCTTGATGACAGTGCTTACACTTCCAGAGGTTCCCACCTCGTTTCTGGAGAAACGCCATCACAAAATGTGAGCTGTTATTTAAATAAACTGAATGTAACATTCCCTTGTGTAAAATGTGTCATGCTTAAAAAAAAAAAAGACAACTCATTTTAAAAATGCATTTAAGTCTACAGATTGCAGCACAAATGCTAACTTGTAGTTAAGTCGTGGTGACCGTGCTCCAAGACGTCAGCGTCACCCGTAATCGTTTGCTGCTTCCACACACCCGAGCCCAGACGTGGTTGTGCAGATTCACAAGGAAGTTTGTGTCACGACGGTGGTAAATCTAGTGTAACTATGCACAGCTCCCCTGTATTCCCTGGATCCACGGTACGATCAGGTAAGAACTCCCAACCACGTGTTCCCGTCACAAAGCTGTCAGCTGCTGTCTCGTTCCTCCTCATCCTTCGTTCCTCCAGCGTGCAAGATCTCCGTGTGGTTGTACTTGTCACATTATTTATTAAGGCACAGTATCTTGCGACGTCAAGCCTCTGTGCAGTGGAGCTGCCCCTGCATTTTGAGGCACACGCTGAAAATGCTGTGCTTGGTAAATGTATCTGTCACCAAGTTCTGGGCTAGCTGCCCAGAACATACTCCTAGAGACAGCCTGGCAAGCAAAAACAGGGCCCACGAAAATTCAGCTTCTCCACAACAGGAAAACAACCACCCCATCCCTCGTGACTTTGATTAAAATCAACGTGACCCACAGCAATCGTTACTGATCCTATTCCATCTATATCTTGGCATGATTTTACTCCCTCTATCTCGGCTGCCTTAGCGAAGGTCCTCAGACTGGTATGAAATTCGGGACAACATACCGCAGGTTCTCTCTGGAGTCAAGTGGAGACTTGCAGAGACCATCTTTGCACACTCAGCACCACCGGCAAGCTGTGAAGTTCGGTGGACGAGCACACGCTCCAGCCAGGTCTGCTGTGGCTTCTACCCATGGGAGCTCCCTTCCCCTCCTCCCACCCGTGCCTCTCCTTCCTTTTCTAATTCTGAATCTTTATCGCTGCAGCGACTAGCTCGTGCTCTGCTCCATTTGGGATGACCAGCACTTCAATCACTGCAGATAGAACTCATTTATCCCCTACTGAGGCACCCAGCACAGCCCGAACACCACAGACAACGCTACCACCAAAACCATTCCGCATCACTGCAACACTTGGAGCCACCAGGACTGTAAGTAGCACAGACTCGGTTATATACCGAAAAAACAAAGCATGAGCCAATCTCAACCCTTCCAAATCAAGAACAGTGTATCTAGAAGGGTAAGGTAGGGATTTTCCTCTTGGATTATTATTACACGGGGGTAAAAAAGCACAAGAGATGAAGTAACGTACTGAATGCTACGTGAGAAATGGAAGCGTCTTTCAAATGGCAGTTTTGTGCTCAGCCTCCCCCGATCCAGAGCCAAGCTGCAGAGCCTGCAGCTCTCCTAAGACAGCAGTCCCAGACTAACCCAGTAAGCTCAGACTTGGGCTGTCATGCCAAGATACTAACCTCTGCTCAGCAAAGGATCATGCTTCAAGGGAAAACGAACTGTGTAAACCTGGCATACCTTGTCATGCCTGTCTACAACATCCCTCAATTCTTCTATCAGCTCTTCCTACTCTACAGATAGAAAACAAAACCAAACCTCCCCTCGTTTCTCTGAAAATTAGGGCGTTATAAGCAGCTCACCACTCAGGTAACACTCCATAAAAACATTATGCAGTGAAATAGAGATAGGGTTCCCTAAAAAAAACCCAAGAAGGGGTTCCAAATAACAGCAAAAGCTAGGATTTGCCCTGTAACTCTCTCCCACCATTCAGAGTTAGTCTCAGTGTCTGGACACAAACCCCACGTACCTGGACGCTGAGCCTTTGAGCACTGGTGCCGTTTGGAGGTCTGCCCGCAGCATGGAGGTGGGTTTCTGCCCACGGAAGCTGTTCCAGACCTTTGCTACAGAAGTACCAGCGATGAAGGCAAGCAAAAACCTCAGCTGCTGTGAGCGTAATTAGCTTATCAAACACAGAGTTCATGTAAAAGCATTTGTTTCCAATATGCATCAATAGCCAAATTACAAATGATCCAATACACAGCTTAATTCTTCCCTATTGACCAGAAGAGTTGATTAACAAATCCTTTCAGCCGCAGACAATATAAAAGCTTGTATGTCATGGGGATTGATCAGCTCAAAATCACTTTGGATTACTCCAGAACGCATCTGTATGGGAACAGGCGGTTACCACCCTCGCTGGGTGGGTAAACATCACCCAAATAAAAGCTAGCAAAAAGGAACCGCACTTCACACGCGCTCCCAAAACAAAACAGCATTGTCAGAGCCTGGAGAGACAAGTGTGAGACCCTCCACACCACAAAACATTTAGAAGCAAAGGATTCCTGATCAAAAGGGACCTTTGCAACTCAAAAAACACCCTCCTCCCACCCTTCTTCCCCCCCCCCCCCCCCCAGGAAACACAACGTAACTGAATGCTTTTTATTACATCTAAAGATTTCTACATAAACAGGTAACATTCAATAGGTAAACCATTTTTTTTTCCAATGCATATAATAAATATTTTCACTTGGTACTTTTATACAAACTGACATTGGTCTACTATACATTTTTAAAAGCCATTTACTGGTTTGGCATGCCGTATGGAAACTAAGAGAAAGTCTTAAGGCAATGAATGACAGATTTAAATTCATGGAATTAATGGTAATTTTAATATTCTGCTTATATACATCTTTCCCTTTGTTAATTAAAACAATTAACAGCAGCACTTTCGGGGACCACCAGCAATTTTCCCTTGTTAGAAATCTAAGCTCTGGTTAAAAAAAAAAAAAAAAGGCAAAAAACCAGTTACACTGACAAAACAAAATCCTTTCTATTTCAAATGTGCTTAAAACCCTGAAATGTTAAATTGCAACAAAGAATTAAGTTTTCAAAACGTTCTCCTCAGTCCTTAGCTCTGCGTTGGGAAGCAGGTCCAAGAGAGTCCCATGAAAATCTATCAGTCATCCCGTCCTTGAAAGGCTTATTGAATCCTGGCCGTGGAGAGGAAGGGCCAAGCCTGGAACTGCTGTCATGTCTATCGTTACACAAGTGCTACAAAATTTTAACGCACAGCACAGGTTATAGTTTAGCACGGTTTTTCATCTTCTAAAGGATGCATTTGTAATGCCCTCAAGTGATTCAAGGCCATTTCCACCCTGCTATTCAAACAGCTCCATACTCGTATCCGTGTGTGTACGTACACACACGCAGAGAGCACGATATGGAACACGCGTGTGCGCATCCCACTCCTCTCGTGGAGGAATCTCAGGACAAGAGACCACTAGTCTAAGGATGAGAGAAACTCTGCAATCTGTAGCGAACGGAGCCGTACTGCAAGCCAGGCCACCCTGGGTTGCTTTACTGCATCCTTGATACAACGCGAACTAACGGAGGTGAAGCTTTGGAGTGACATTTGCAGGGAACTGGTCGAGAACTCAGACCGAGACTTCTACCAAGCAATGTTAACTGTGGTCAGAGGCACAGAGAATTATCAACTATAAAGAACACCCTAGCATGAAACAGGAATACTCACAAAGCATACGGGATTAATACCACAAAGGAGGACTTCAGAACATTTCTGTCCCTTCTTTGTAGAGCAATGAGGTTAAAAAATGACAACGGTGAACTGAACAGCCTTCCTTCCCTTCAGGGTGACTTGTGAGGAAATGGAAGACGTCATCAGCTGACCTCACCTTCCAAAATCTAAGACAGGCATAAAGATGCCAGATTCTGTGTTACCACACACTTGCCACATTTAATTTTATAAGTGAATTCACAAGATTTTAATACCATTGTCAAAAGTGACATAAGCTGCTCTTCAGGTCATCTTTAACAATACAGTCAATGGAAACGTTGCCACAATTGTTGGTAAAACAGCCACAAGCTCTCCCGAATTTCTCTGGGGTGTTTCAGAAGCTGGGGACACGCACGCTCCCAGTTACACTGATGGCAGTCGTACTCCAGATTTACAAACGGTATTATAGCAAAGCATATGCTCTGAAGTTACCAGGTTAGTATTCATGACTAAAATGTATGAGATATATTCCTAATGTAGGTTTAATCACTTCAAAATCAGACTGAGCTTAAAAAATAAGTATTTCCCATTTTCTATCCTTTTATTTATTTTTTTAACTGACATTTAATAAATTATAAAATTGGTGTATGGTGAAATATATATATCAGCCAGATATGTATGAAATACACATGCATGGGAAAAACTATTTAACTCACTTTTAACTCACACACACAGATCTATAAATACATATATACACACACATATACATATAAACACAAACATTTGTTTTCAAAATTCAAGTCAACTATTTAGTGGCAGAGGGATGCTGTAAAAACACTAAAAACGATTTTGATGCCACATAATGTGAACCTTTCAAATAACCATACAACTGATCATACAGCAATACCTAATGCTACTTGGATTAAAGATTTTTTTTCCTTTTTTTCCTTTTTTCTTTTTTTCCTTTTTTTTTTTCTTTTTTTCCTTTTTTAATCAATGCAAGATTTTGAGACAACTTCATAGGCAAAAGGTGGCCCTTGTCAATGCTCAAAGCAACTAGCTGCAATCAACAGTTTTGGACATTAAAAATTCAGACAAGAATCTGCTAATTTTAGTATTCCTTAACTCTCTTTCCTGATAAACCTGTTACCTGCACTTTCAACCATTTATAAAAATATTTTTCACACCAGAGGAAATATTTACTCTCTCTGACATGGACTTTGGGACACAAGAGAATCACTTCCTCCCCCTTCTCTTACTTTAAAGAATCTCCTGAAAAACTGCATTCCAGCTATTTACACGTTTCACTCTTTTATGAGAACAGATCAGCCCAAATGACCCATCAGTTCTAAAAAAAAAAAAAAAAAAAAAAAAGGATTTTCCTATGTCATGCACAACTTGCAAAAATAAAAAAAAAAACCCAAAGAAAAAGGAAACCAGGAAGTAAGTATGGCTCAAAGTTCAACATAAGCGTTCTGAAAATCAGGGAAATCAAAATAATTGCAAGGCCAAAAAAAGAAAACTGAATTTTGAAACCCACTACCCTAAGAGACTTCCATAGGTAGCAATACATTTGAGTGCACGGGCTACAGGGTGGGGTGCTTTTATTGGGTTGGTTTTTGGTTTAAGAGACTCACATTGAACATTTAATATTATTCATGAATGTGAACTCAGAAGACAGCGTGCCAAGACCATTATCAGCTGCACAGACCATGCAATAGTGTGTTGGTATTTGTATTTTCTTCCTTTTGTTGACAAGGTCACTTTTAAGCAGATATTTGATCTACTGCGGCTAAAAGTAGGTTTATTCAGACAGAACAAGATAGGCCTCAATTCAACAGGCCATTTATACACGCATGGCTAACTCTAAAGCACAAGCAGTTCCACAAATTTTAAACTGACACATGCTTAATATTTTGCTGATTAGGATCTTACGTTATTTTAAAAGGATTTCAGAGTAAGTTCTTAGAAACAAAACCCTACAGTCCGATGTGTCAATGCTTTTATTTGGGGCTAGATTCCATAAAAATTCTCTGTCTTGTCCCACACACGTACAGCCAAGCAAATCCTCAGCCCAAGATTTTATTGAGTCCGGCCCTCGAGAATAATTGGTGCACTAATGAGCTTGCAACATGCTTGATTAAAGCATGGAATTAAAAAAAATAATCATCTGAATAGAGGGTCACGTAGAAGCAGAAATGACAAAAAAACAAAAACAACCCCAAAAAACCAAACCCACTCCTGAAAGGGTATGTCCTGCAAACAGAGGGGATGCTGTGGAACAGTTTGGGTAGGGTTTATTCCGCTTTAAGCATAATAAAATCTGCACTAAATATGGGATGGGGGAATTAGATTCCAAAGGTAAATGTCTCCAAGAGGAGAAAAAAAAACCCTCTCAGGTTTGAACTTTAGAAGTTCAGCTCCTTTCCTGTTTATGTTACTGTGAAAAAAATAATGCCATTTGTGTCCAAACTGGGGGGGGGGGGGGGGGGGGGGGGGGGAAGAAGTAACTCACATGACAAATGCACAGGTGTAAAATCTTCAGCATCCATAAAAATGAACTGAAGCTCCTTGTTTTTGTTAATTTTTTTTTGTTTTGTGGTTTTTTTTTCTTATTTTTACCAGTGAGGCCATCTTAGGTTTATATACAAAAGTAAAACTGAAAATATACTTTTGTTCTCTGTACACATAAATTTTTTTCCCTAAAAAAGGAAAAAAACTTGTCTATGTTTCTAACATAAAGTAAAATCAAGCACAAAGATTTCCTCTGACAAGTTCATTTACTCCAAAAATCAGTCCAACGAAATAATGTCTGGTATGATACCAAAGATAGACGCCGTGTCCGTGCTGCTCCTACTTGCAACTGGATGACCATGATTCTCTCGCAGGCTGTTGGAGGAAACAAGACTGCTGTTACTGCCACTATTGCTACCATTTGTGGCTGGCAGAGAACTGCTTCCTCCCGCATTTAGCTGATCGAGAAACATCTGAGATGAAGTGTATGGGAAAAAACGAGAGTGTAAGAGTTCTTGATCATCTGATGCGGAAACCGCCGCAGCTGCAGCGGCAAGAAGGGATGTGTTGTAATGCTGGGGGGAAAAACAACATTTTCAAGTTACATTTCAGACACCATAGTTTTGATTCAGACCAGCACAAAAGAAGGTATTTGTAAGCTAAAGCTCTGACAGCTTCCGGATTTCACATCAGCTCATCTACTCAACCTTTCTGTAAGGCAAGTGGACCAATGCAGTGAACTTTTACCTCTGCAGCCCCTGATTTCTGAAGCCAAAAAGAAATTGGAAATGCTAGTATTAGTAAGAGCAAACACTAGAAAGGCAACAGTATTGTAAGACACCCAAGAAGAAGCTGTAAGAAACAGTGAGAAGCAGCACTCTTTTACCTCTTCAAAAAATTCCTTGGTGGAAAAATTCCCCCAAATTCAAAGAAACATTTTGCCATCCCTCTCCTCTGTTCAAAAGTCCCAGACCAACCACAGCTAGTGAAACTACGTGCTAATCACTGTTGGTGGAGGAAAGCATACTTTTGTGAAAAACACATTTCCAAACAGCACGCTTAGTCCCATTAGATGGCAGCAAGGGCTGTCCCAAGTTACACCCTGCTGGGCAGCCCCTGAAAGGCAAGAACTTTCGCTATCAAAACTCAGATTTTAAATACAATCCCTCTGTAGGGTAATTTTGCTCTCGATGTTTCTTTCCACTACGATAAAACAGGCAGGCAGGCTGCTCAGCCTTGTTCCCCAACATTTATGCACCGGTATAATTATGCCGTGTCAGTGCAGCATCAGACTTCAGCACTACTTGTTTCAGAGTAATTTTCATACCTATGTTTTTACTGAATATCAAGATAGATTTCTGAATCCAAATTCTACAGTGCGGGCTCTGGTCTTAATTATGATACGAAAGTATCCCTCTACACGCAGTGCAATTCTCCTACTTGAGATTGCAGAAGAGATACGAAGCGACAAAGGGCAGGTGAGTCACCCCAGCCCCCTTCTTTTCTTGGAGGCACAGAAGGAAAAGTGATCAAGTGGGGGACTTGCCAAGCCAGACTCCTTTTGAAAATGACCTGCTTAGTTCCCAAAACTGGAGAAGCCAGCACCAATATAGCCCGTTTCAGTAAGCACTTACAGAATGGTGGCAAACATGGCATGAACAGGCACACAGCCTCAGAAAAAAACAGAGCTGCCCCTGACCCTCCGAATTATGTGAAGGCCTGTCAAGAGTCCCAGCGGTGGGGCCCAGCGCTGTCTGATGGCCAAAGTCAGACCTCAGGTCTGAAAAACGAAGGAGGTGGCTGGTAGACCTTCAGCCATGGCCAAGGGTCAATTCCAAAGTACAACAGCAGCTGACTGAGCTTAACCCTTGGAAATTGAAATGTTTCTCTTTCATGATGCCCTATCCTACACCAGTACTTAGATAATGCTTATGTTTGGTCACAGTTTCTGTGTGTATAAAATAAAGCTGCAGCCTGCCTGCATTTACACCTACATCACACATCTGCTCCTTCCTCGACTTGATTTTCACTGACTTACCTGATTGTCTCCTGACAGGAAAGGGAAGAAATCTAAACCTGTAAAGAGCCAAAGAAAAAAAATAAATTAAGCTTCTCAAAGCAAACAAGGACCTTCTCATTTTTCCACCCTTTATTTTGAAATAAAACCAGCATAATACTGATGACACTTCAGATTCCCTTCAGTACTGGCACTTACAAAACATCAATCCTTTAAAATCCTTAAGGTATTAACCTAAATTTTCTTTTTTTTTTTTTAAATACCATCTCATCCTCTGTGGATGCAAAAATAGCATTTTGCACTACTGGATTGTCAAATGACTGCATGTTTAAATCCTTTTATGATATTTATTATTGCTTGGAGAGCTGTACTTAGAGCTACAAACAGTCAGAAGCTCACCTTGCAAGTCATAAGGCATAGGTGTCATATGGAATGGATGCCTGTAGTCTTGGATAAGTGATGTATTGATGTAGCTGGTGTCAACAGCAGGAAGGCTCGGTGTTCTTGACACAGGAGATGCTTGATGGGGCAAATTTAAAATGCTGGAAGAAACAAAGGGTTGTTACGAGCATAAAATATAGTCGTGGCTTTAATGCTGGAAGAACAGTATTTGAAGATTTCTATTGCTGTCCCATGCAGGGTATGCTTATTTTCAAATTTAACACAAAGTCAACCTCTCAATGTGCATTATGAACTTTGTGACAGGTGCACACCACCAACTCCCCTACGAAATTTCAAAGCTTCACTAGAAAGCATCAATGAGTCTTGTAGGGATTGGAAAGGGGTTGGGGGGAGGCAGGGAAGAGACATGAGCACCACGTGTTCTCCAAGTTTTCTTCTCACAATGACGTTTTATCAGAAAAGTTAATTCAGTCCAAGCCAGACTGCAGTCCAAACAGCTCAAGTCTAGCAAAATTAAAAGCAAAGGAAAGCTCAGTCTCAAACAGCAGAAACTGATGACTCTCACTATAAATGGTATTGGGATCTCTGTTATAAATACGTTACAAATATCTCTAAGCCAGGACAAGACAATCCTAAAGGTATACTGAACCCCTCAAAAAGGTACAAATCACAGCACAACAGATATGCTCTACAAGGTAATTAGCAATGGAAGACAGCCAAAAAGGTTTTGAAGAGCTTTAAGTGATCACCGAGTCATTTACATTACTGGAGTAGTGATCAGTTCGACAGGATCTCTTTGGTTTAGCCTCAGTTTTCATCCCTCCGTGTTTATGTAAACAGGGTGCTATTAACAGCTTGGCTGCTTAGGTGTAATCAGGTTATTCTGGCATTCTTTATTACTATGCTACTGGCAGTAATCACCGACAAAACCCACACACTCCCATACCACACCCATGTTTCTCATTGCTCACTCTCTCCGTATGGTGCTGCTTTCGTATTTCCCTATGGAAGAAAAACACTTCCAAATCTGCAAAAAACATGCTTCTAAGCAGCAACCTTTTGCACCATTTTATACTCATTTTCACAAATATGAGTATAAATACAATTTAAAAACTGTTCCATGTTACACACTTAACTCGAAGTTGTTATTCCAATCTTTTCAGACCTTGTGACCTGAGACCAAATCCACCTGCTGTAAGCTACTAAATCAGGATAAAACCCAAATACAGAACTTTCTAGATACAACTTCTTTGGAAATTTGTTACTAGTCTCCATCCTGAGTATATTCTCTCTGCATTGGCCTGTATATTTTATTCTCACCCCTTATTATTTAACGGTGATGCTGGAGATATGGAAGGACAGCTTCTCTTTGCAGATGGTTCCTCCTCCTCTTCATCTGATGAGCTATCAATGGTTAAATCAATCACTTCTACTTTCTTATTTTTATTTGACTGTTGGTGAGAAGACACCTGATGTTCCAAGGAAGAGCTTATGCATCCTATACAAAGTAAGTCAACATTATAAGGTGTAGCTTACAATCATCAGAACATCATAGCTTATTATATGCCTTCATAAATAAAGCTTATAACGTAGAATAAAAGACAACAAAAATCCCATAACATCGATAACAAAAGTACTATCAGCCCCAAACAGGTATTACTGTAGTGGTCTTTCTCACAAATGATCACTAAAAGCTACAAACATACAGGCAAAAATGAGCATTTTGAAAAGTTAAAGGAACATTAATATTTAACAGTTCACAGGTATGACATTCAGTCCATGCATCCCAAAACATGACTTACCATCAACTCCATTGTAAGACGCAGTTACTTCCTGCACTTCCTTCTTCGATCTCATAGGAGCCCATGATCCATCCTCTTTAAACTGAATTTCATCACAGTCTGTACAATACTTCAGGATTTCCATGAACAACCTGTCAATCAAAAACATTCAGTATCAGTCCTCAAAAAGAGCTTAACTCTTTTTTTTTCTCCAATATCTTTATTAGTCAGCGTAGGTTTGAAGTAGTGTTTAAAGAGTTGAAAGCTTTCATTGTCTCATCTGCTTCCTTGATAAAAAGGAGTCATAGAAAAATTAAAATATTATCTAAAATAAAAATCTGCACATTCACTTAAAAGAACTACAAGAGTGGAATCCTGCAGAGCTCATGACACAGAACTCTCCATTTCCCAAAATGAAGGAAGAATGTGAACTAACATTAAAAAAAAAAAACCCCTCTTGCTTATCCATATTTATCTTTGACAATATTTAACTGAGGAAGCCCGTATCTTAGAGGAGTGCATACAGCTCAGTATTTAAGGACTATTATTTCCTGAAACCTTTTTTTTCTTTTTCAGCAAAAACTTCCTAACAAAAACTGAACATGGGAATCTAAACTTGCAGCCTTTTCTAGCTGCGTCTCCTAAAGCTTTTAGGATCCTGGCACCACATCACTCCCAGTGGGAATTCCAGCTTTTGACCAAGACGATTCATGTGGTTCTGCATAGGAAAGAGTTTTGCTTTAATTAGTGAGAAAGTTCACTCTTTCCCAGATTGAAATGTTTTCTAGAATAACCTTCTCTTTGGGATGCTATAAGTCCATCACCTTATCTCCAACATCTGCACCTGGCAACACAAGAAGAAACAAGGACAATACGATGTTTTCATTATTACTACTCTCAGTCTCTACTATTATAGGCTGAAACCTAGAACAAGGAACCCCACAGTGCTTTGATCCACAGCAGAGGACCTGTAAATCCAGGGGTCCATGAGCTTCTGCAGGGCCTTAAAGGGGATCCCCAAGCAATCTTAAGTTTCACTGACAGGTCACCAAAACGAAGTACATACTCACTAAAAGAGGCCCAGTCATTTGTGAAGTGGTTTTCTGGGGTTCTGTTTGCTTCAGCATTTTTTGCTTATGGGGGTTTCGTTTGTTTTGGCAGGCTTGTTTGTTTGGGGGTTTTTGTGGGTTTTGGTTTTTTGGGTTGGCTTTTTGGCAGGGGGTTGTTTTGCTTTTGGTTTGGGGGGTGTTTTTTGTTTTGGTTTGGTTTTTTGAGTAAAACATTCTGAGAGCATTCTCAGAAGCTTCTACTTGTTCTCTTCCTTTATTGCAGTTAGGAAAAAAGGTTCCCGTCTAAGGAATTAAAATGCAAGCCCAGAAATACATACTTGGCATTTCTTCATGGAGACTAATACTAGATTTATTTTTTTTTTAATGTTCTGCAGGTAGGCAGCATCAGGGAATCAATCTCTATGTCACTTCCTACATATAGCAACTCCCCGAGTGTGAAATTGTACATGCATCTTGGGGGAGCAGCAGTATTTATTTGATGTAACACGAATGTCTGCTATCAACTATGGCAGATTTGTGCAGTTGCTCTATTGAAAGAAAAGACAACACGTGCTGTTTTCACCTAGGGATCCAGCACTATGGAATTTTAAAAACACAACTGCTTTTGGCAGGATAGCTCAAAAATTTACCCATGATCAGAAGCAATACCTTTCATTATTATTAACTTATTATTAACCACAATTCTTTCAGAATACTGAACGAAGAGACACCAGGTTAATAGTTTTTCACCAACAGCAGGGAAATTAAAGGACATGGTAACTTAAAACAGGCTATAACCAAGATTTCTATGCAGCACAAGAACAGTTAACCAGAAAGTGTAAGGTACATCCTTCACTTTGATTCAAGTTTTACTTACCCATCAATAATGAGATGTTCATAGGGAGCCTTCTTGTCACAGACAGGGCAAACCCAAGTTGGTTTCTTTTCATTCATTTGAATATACAGAGTGGCATCAAAACACTGCAGGTGGGAACAAGTCAGGGCCCTACATGGTATAGTTAGCCGCATCTTACCAAGCTTTAAAGAGAAAAAGAACCAAACAAAACAAAATTACGTCATCTTGGTATTCAATGAACAAACAGGGGGTTTGTGTGTGAAGAGAGATGGACAGGTTGAGTTTTACTCCAGAAAAAACTTACAAATCCGAGTTTTGATTAAAATATATGCCACACACATTGCTCCCTCCTTCCTCATGTGTAGGTTTGATCATTTCATAAAAGAAAATGTTACTAAATATCACCATTTTAGCTACATTTGATCAAGGAAACTGAAGACTATTCCAATATTCCAGTAACAAAATACTGAGTCCACTGACCACCTGTAACATACCAGTGTCCTGGATGAACCATGAAAAAGAATTCTTCTCCTTCATTAGTATTTTATAAACTGATGAACATGGGTCAATTGTCTCCTATTCACTCACGGTTAAAGTGTATATTCAAGCCACTGGCCACATTTCAGTCACCAGGGCACTACTAGAACTACCTGTTTAACTTCACAGTCACAGAAGCAAGAATATAGAAATGCATTTGCAGGATTACAGCTCATTTCCCGACGTGTTTCTCTAACTCCATCATTTTCACTACTTTCTCCAAAGAACTATCAGAAAATGACTACTCACAAAATAAGTCACACGTCAACTATTAAGAAACTACTTTATACTCCTTCTGCTGTGATAAACACCACAACTATGCATACAGTTGTGAGCTAACCTGAAACATCACTGCCTTTTTCTCATGTAAAATTTGAATAACTGACTATCCCCTATAACACCATCGTTATCTTTTCAACATTACAAAGGGCCTGCAAATGTTAATGCAAGATGCAACAGGAGAAAATGAGTTCTAAAGTACATCTTCAGATGGCGATCATCCTTTCCTTCGTCTTTGTAGAAGGGCTAGGACAGGGAGGTTTTGCAGACCAGCACAAAGCTTCCCCAAGTTTAACACAAAAAGCTCAGCTGAGTGCTTAAGCTGAGCAGATAACACAGTAGTGCCATGCACACTAAGTGTTTAGGCTAAATTGTGGAACAGGAATATCTTAGTCTCGATTAGATAAATCAACGCTAACCCGGACCATAAAATATTAACATATGATTACACTGAATGCAAAATTGATTAGACAGTGAAAGGCATTTCATATTCATCTGAAACAAAAAAGTTTCCTCTCCTCAAAAAAACCAAGCAGTTGTCTTCTGGCAAAGTGCTTCTGCTGCAGGTTAGGAGGGGCTTTAACTGACCACACTAAAGGTAGAAAGTAGGAATGTCTAAACAAGACTATTCCCACATTAAGAACAACAAAACTATTATTTACTAAGAACTATTTATACTGAGTACTTTGAAGCTACATATATTTGACTAAAATATACACAATGACTTCATTTGCAAACCTGCAGCCAGTTCTAGCAGTGGATAGAAGGAGGAACTGGTTTTAGTACGGCTTAAGCAAGCACCGTGGTCATGCATACTGATTCTGAGCAATACAAGATGGGTGCCACAGGATGGCACTCAATCTCAGAATATCAGAAAACTAAAAACAATATCAAGAACAAAGGCTCTACTCACAGTCCACTACTTCCTCCATGATGGGCTTGTGGGTTTTTTTTTTTCATCCCTCGTAAGCAGAAATCCCTCTGCCCATCCCCAGCAAATTCAGCTAGACTGCAGGATCTTGCTTATTTTTCTTCCCTCTGGCTCTCAGTCACTGTCACAAAACTCACCACCAGATGGGAGGGGAGCAGAGAACTCCCTGGGGAGTCTGCAGTAATGGTGGTGGTGAGCTCAGACAGCAGGAAGTCCTGTATGTGCCATGTGTTTGGCACCCCCTCCCCCAAAAATCCATGACCAAGCACATTATTTCTATCACATAATCAACCCCCAACAAAGCAAGGCCCCCTGATCCATGTCTGTTATGAATTCTTATCTCCCAGATGGTAGGTCAATGGCTCATTTGTCTTTTGGGCACAATAAGAGTCTCCTAGCTCAGCAAGGATCAAGACTAAGGGTACCGGAGATAAAACCTGGATGCTTCTATGTGATGCAAAATAAAAATAATGAAGGTCGAAGACATGTCCTGCAGGAAGAACAGAAATAAATACCTGTCTCCTGAGTCAAAAAGCAGATTTAAACCAGAAACATTTTCATAAGCTTTTGGTATAAAAAGCATGGCTCTGATTTCTAAGCAGTGGCCAGATTTAACCGAAGCCATACACGTGCAGATAGCATCAGCGTACTCAGCGTTAACGAGTTAATGTCTCCTTTCCCATTTTTGGCATTGAACCTCCTGGATCAGCTCTGCCATACTGGCCAAGCCGTGTCAGAACTGACAAAAGAAAAGGTCAGAAAAGAAGGGATGCATCCCAACTTTTGAAAAACTGCATTTCCCAACACTGTTACTGTTTTGATTCCTGCCTGTTGGCAGCCAAAGAAACACTGCATTAATTTCTTTTACAAGCATACAAAACATTGCTATCTTTTCATGCTAGAGAATGCACCCAAAATAGGAGTTAAAGATTTGTAAACAAAGCTGCAAAACCTACAGTAAAATGCTAGATTTGGAATTTTTGTTCGGTTAAATATTTGGTCCGGCTGCAGAGCCTAAGGAGTTATTTATTTTTATTTCAAAGGAAAAAAAAAAAACCACATGAATTCAAGTGTCTTCCTGAAATACAGACTCAGTCCAGCCCATTTGCTTGCTGTGTCTTGGGTAGATTCAGCCAATAGTTAAGGACAGTTTTTTTCTCTGTACTCCACGGTCTCGGAGGGAGAGCAGGCCTCTGTGCTAAAAAAAGCTCAGTAGCAATCCAAAGCAGAGGAAGCTGCCTCGCTCTGCACTTTACTTTTGAGGGCAAAATAAAGGTTATAAAGTCTAAACCTGCCACCTCCATCCAGATATGCAATTCCATTTATTTTATTGAAGTATACACACGAGAGAATCCCACCCATAACAAATGAGACAGGAGAATAGCAGCCTCACATTAACAGAGCCACAAATGCATCATTCTTTAATTTTTGGTTCTGCTGTTGGAGACCAAATCAGCATTTTCAATGTGTACTTTCAAAACACACACAGTCCACTCAGGCATTAGAAAGTAAGCACAAAATATTTACAAATAAATTCCCCCTGAACCAAATGCTTACAAATCAGCAAATAAAAATATGAAGGCTGTAACAAAATTACATTCAGACCCGAGGACAGTCTGAATCATACTAATAACCATTCTATTCATAGGGCAGGTTGAAAGGTGCAGTCTCTGTCCCAATGAGCTTTCGCAATGATGGATTATTCCAACAGCTACACTGAAATCAGACAGCACTGAATAAGGAACGTACTGGGGAAAAAAGTCAAGCGTGTATGTTTTATAGACATTATTTCCGTTGTATGTCTATCAGAAAAGTAATAAATTTTAAAGATGAAATACTGACAAAGGTAGGACATCTGAAGAGTTTCATCCCAATGTCTGACTGCCGTTTTGTTTTTACCCTTGACAGAACTCTGAGAAAGCAAAATAGAATTTGACATCTTTAGGTATTAGAAAACTTGCAGTCCTAAAAGCAATATTGGAGAGGATATTCCTGCTCTAACTCATCTGAATTGTACTCATCAAGAAAAAAAGAGCATCTAAAAGCATTGCAGAAGAACTTTTATCAGTAATGGAGGCAATCAGGACAAACAGAAGTGTGTCAGAAAACTCCCATGGAATGAGCTATAAAGCAACACAACTGCCTGAAGAGGCAGTTTTGACAAATCAAGTATGACTGAAGTAGAAATTTGTAATTCCAGAAGATACATGAAGATTAATTTAAGATAATGAATTAATATATACTAAACCCTTACAGCCATTTAATTCCTACTAACTGATTACTATTTTTGTCTGGACTGGAAACTAATTTTAAGTGGTAAGAATATTGTGCCTAAAGAATGACAAAAAAACCCAACAGAACTATGGTTGTGCTTTCTAGAACAACAAAGTACTAACAGCACAACAAACATTCAACTATAACAACTCAGCAAAATAAGCTGCCAGGTGTGGACCCAAAATACTTCGGCATTCCAAATCTGCAGCAGTTTCGATGTGACGCATAAGTTCATAGGTTTCTAAGAGTATAGGTTAGGAGGTTCTAAGTTTACAGATCAGGAGGTGACTTTGTAAATGCAATCCCTATATCTTTGTTACAGATTAATTATCTTCCTTATAAATGTGTTATTATTTAGTTAGCATCAATGCTGATACAGAGAAAGTCTTAAGATTGAAGATCATGAAAATACCACATTTAAAAGATTTACAATAATCTAATACATATATAAAAAGTAACCACAACGTCAATTGTGCTTTTTACAATGCAAAGCTTATATATCTAAACATTTATCTTTACATTGGTAGAGTTTAAAAAGATATTTAATAACTTGAGAAATAAGCTCCAATTTGCCAAGAATAAAGTCAGTTTTCTTCTTTAGATTTCAAAACTGAAAAATTTATGTCAAGCTTGAGCAGATTGAGCCAAGCCAGGAAACAGATGTATCCTCACTCCTGAAAAGAGGTTAAAAAGTTATACTGCAATAAAGATACTGCATCAATCAATACAGAGAACAAGTATTCCGAAGGTGCATGGTACTTGAAATGAGAGCACTGAGTCCCAAAGATTAAAAAGTGCACATAATATTAACATTGTGCAGTTCAGCCAATGACAACATAAACCGAGGTGTAAACCACTGCTTATCCCTGCACCTAACTGGTTAAAAATCAACAGGTCAAGGCACGGTACGTCTCTGCCACTTCCACATTCGCTGGAATTGTGTTCTCCCACTGCAAATTTGGAACACGTTTTGTTTGAACAACCTCTAGAACACTGCTTCATCTTTAATCTAAGATTATTAAGTACTCAAAGTGCACACATGCATATAACCAATTCTGGTTAAAAAATGTTCAATTCTTTGCTGCAGACACTGGCTGAAGAGCTACTTTTAATAGAAGGATTCACCTACCTTACCACTTAGAGTGGTTTTATCACAATCAAGGATCCAAACTGCACAATCAGATGATCTTGTGACAGATTTAAATGTATGCTTGCATATGATTTTGAATAGCGTTTTCAAGTTAACGGAATACTCACTTTCTCAGGGGTATATCACGTACTTCAGCACTGGATCCTATCCCCACACAGTTAACACACAGGTAAACACAAGCTAACCTCTACCAAATACATGTCCCAGAACAGCCACATTTTGATCAGAATCAGTTTTGAGGGAATTACAAAAGAAAAACTTACTGGACAAAGAAGAGAAACTCTTAAACTTGTTGTTGCTATTTCACTGTCTGGATCGGCAGTCAGTTTCTCTTTAACTGTTATTTGAAAGAAGAAAAGGTTTATTTTACAATTGATTTAAAACACAAATTGGATGATAGAGAAATAAAACAAGTTTGAAACTGTGTGCTAAACTTTCAGTTTGCCATAACTACTGGAAGCAAGCAGCAGTGACTTGTTTCAGACTCACAATAAACATGTAACATAGCAGTCTTTACTCTCTAGAAAGATCATAAACATCAAGATTTAAGAAAGCAAAAAGTAGGAAATGCTCATCTTAAACCAAGATCCCTAGAAAATATATTTATACAGAGATGTCTCTTTTCATATGCACGCAACTTTGTACTTGAAAGTTATTTAAAAATCTACCGACAAGATGAGCCACATTACAAAATGTGTTAGTTAACTCTTACATGGGCAAGCACCACTGTAAACCTCTAAAATACTCATTAAGCAATCCTGTGATTTAAAATTGAAAAGCAAATTAAAAAATAGGAAATCAGAAGTACCCTGACAAAATCTGGGTTTTAAACAACTGCAGTGAAATATTAGCACTACAGAAGTTTTTCATCTCTACCCATTCTCTACTTTTACTTATAAAGACTGTTTTATAAGCAGTCACTGGTTAAGCGAACAAGTCAGTTCCACGTTCTTCCTGCTCTCTGAACCGTACCTACACCCTCATTCTCACCTTGTATACAAAGAGCAGTAGCCACCTGGAAACTCTAGATTTTTGCGCATTTAAATCATCATACTGCATTAGCACAAGCTAATGCCCAGCACTATATACCGCTGGCTTTGTAGCGCTTACTGGTGGACTAATTTCTTCCCTTTTGGAGAAGGTCCTGTGCTGTGTACAACACTCCTTATCTGAGTATTAAAGAGTATGACCAACAGCTGTCAGGTGTTGGCATTTTCATCCTCTCCCCGAAAAAGAAACATGCAGTGGTTTTTGCTTGCATTGTTATTATACAAACTTATACCAACATGTACTTGTCAGAGAAAACAACAAAGCAGCAAATCTCACAGTTAAATTTGGAAGGGGGTTGGGAGCAGTACTGTGCTAGACACTCTCTCTCCAGGAGCTCACTCCACAGTACCGTGCCAAAGGAACAAAAACTGTGTTGATGGAGACTTTCCTCCAGCATGTCAGCATCAAGGTTCAGTATTAGGCATTTAATTCAGCTTGCTTGAGGTACTGAATTACCAGTTAACTATATAAATACAGTTGTTCTGTTCTGAAGAAACAAAGCCAGTATGGCTGAACCGAAAGAGATTCTCTTGCATTTTTCCCTTCACAGTGTCAACAGGGTTCCTGGACTGGCTCCTAGTACAAACAAAGGCCTCTGAGTCTTTGAATTGGAACTGAATACAAAGAACACCACTATCAGATTCTCAAAACCCAGAGAATTGTAGGAAGTCCAAACCTCAGTTAGTACAGTCCTATTTCAAATCTCCTTTTACAAAAGCTATTTTTCCTTTTTAAACAAGTAGTACATCAGACATACTTAGTGCTCTAGAATGATCAGGGTTCCGTATTCCTTTTGCTCGCAACCTCTGCAGTAACACCGTAGAGGACAGCTGCTTTACAAGATAGACTGCCATGGAATAGTTCTAGAAAACACAACCAAAGATCAAAGTAAAAACTATTTTAATCAAGAGAGAGCTTGTATTTTATACAATGCTTATGCAATTTGTTATGTGATTACAGGGCACTGTGTTTCTAAAGCAGTTAGAAGACTTTAAATGGCAAAGTTTTCGGACTAGAGAAAACCCACCGTGCTTCAGAAAGTTCACAGGGCTGGAGTTTGAGGTGCAACAAAAGTGACTTCACTCTTCACCAAGATTAGATTTAGCTGCAAATCAAGCTATTAAAACAGCATTTAGGACACTTCCAGAAATTTTACATCTAACTCAGGGCATGCAGTCTACAGCCCGTTTAAGAAGGGTAATTGTACATCAATGTTAGGTACTGCAGCTGTGTCAATATGTTTAAGGCAAGCTGTCAGGTCAAATATGCTCAAAACTTTTCTTTTTTTTTTTTTTAAATAAAAGCTTATTTCATTTTCAACACAGAAAAATCAGCAGTGATGCCTCTTCAAAAGCAATACATAAAAAGATGCATCATCTGCAGTACTTCCTACTCAGTCTGGAAGCACTGTTCAGCTTTCTTTTTCTTATCTTCTTGCACTTGCTGTGTGTGAAATACTAATGTTACTCTGCTGCCAAAGCTTAACAGCAGTAAGGCAGCTAAGCAGTTCAAGACTTCAGTGGGGCCAAGATGTACTCAGGTGAATCTAGCCGGAGTGGGCAAGAAGTCACCACTCCCAGCTGTCGGTCCTTCCCCTCTGGAAGAGGTTAGCTCACTTCCCCCCATCGGTCTCAACAGAATAGACCATGCAAATGTTCCATATTGGTGTCAGCAAAAAGCCAGGGAGGCTCACTTCTGCCACTACCAGAGATAATTTGGCATACGATCAAGTCAGATGCAGACCAAACATCAACTCTGCCAGGTCCCCTGGGAGCGGGGTAAGCCCTCCCCAGAGGGACCAAGCAGGAGTGGCAGGAGAAGGCTCCTCCTGGCATCACCAACTCGTTTCCAACCACAGTTTGACATTTTTGAAGCTATTTTTCTTGTAAGGTACTAACAACAGCAAGTAATAATTGTCTTTCTATTGTGTATTCATCAGCAATATCCCTCTCCCCCTCCCACCCCAAAATGGGAAGGACAACGTTTGTGTTCTCACATTAGGATACATCAATTACTTTTTGATATAAACAGGGTTCGCTAAACCTGTAGCTGCACTCATATAATTTAAACTGAAAATTAAAAGGCTTCCCCTGTATGCTTCCACTAACAAAACAAAAAAATCCATACAATTGTGACATCTACCAGCCTTTAATTTAGGATGCCACCAGAATCTGAAGATGGCATTTCAGTAATATATCTTACCATAAAATTACACAAATTGAAATAGCATCAGAAACACCACATTTTAAATATTTTATTCTTACAATGAATGCTTCTCACATCGTTAAAAACCACTACTGCTTTAACTTGTTTGTTTAATGCCTCAATTAGTATAGAAGTTAGAAAAATGGTAATTAACATTGTGAAATTATTTACCGACAGCTTGAATCTACAAAGCTAGGAACTTGCCCAAGGCATTTTGTACAGAAGGCTCTTGAAACAGATTGTGTAAAAATCACAATTATGACTTCAGAAAAGGTAGAGTACACCAGTTGAGACATGCAACTGACTCTTAAGGGAACGGGAGGAGGGGAATTCAAATTTTGTACTATATAGGCACAGCCAAATTTAAAATAATTCCTCACATTTAACTGTCAAGGTCTCAAACAATCACTTTAGGGAGCATTACATCTCATGAGTGGGGAAGTTCTGACTGGCATCTAAGTCTCATGAAATACACTAAGAATTTGCCACTCTTCAGTTCTGTATTGTAAGCTAGAAGTTAGCCAATATGGGATTTATAACTGAAATATCTATGAGGCCTGAGAAACTAGCTAGTTCACAAGAGACCAGCTTAGAGTCCATGCAGACTTGCGACATTTCTTTTCCCTAAATCCTCACTGGTATTCTTAAGCAAAAATGCAGCACTATATTCAGGGCAATAACCAGGATTCATCAGCTTGCACGCAGGCACTTCTGCAATGTAAACCAAAACAGGTTCATTTTTAAATGCTTATTTCTGATACCTGCGGTTCTCATTAGATAAAAGAAGGTTTTAAAAAACAAAAATCATTCAGCCATCATTTATACTATAATCTGAATGGAGACTGTTTTACGCTCCACAAGAAATCCATCATGAAATACCATCGTGATGTTTTATAACCAGCTATTGTGCATGATTGGGCTGTAAGCATTTTTCCACACTGGTTCAGGAATCCTGGGCTTTGCGCACTGACAAATTCTTGGACAAGGTTTCATCTCAGGACAATTCTCGGGACTTCTAAAACCAGGATCGTTGCAATGGCAAAGCCACCATTTTTCAAGTATATGTTGACTCTGTAGTGCCTACCTAGCAGGTTTTTTGCCATCGGTGAAAAGGAGTGCACTACACTAATTCATGGACTAATTTATTGAAGTAACTTTTTGCAGCATGTTCCAGATTTAATTATTCCAGTGGAACATCAGCAATTTTGTAATACCAATTGTAACATTCCCCCCACAGACACAAAAAAGTTGTAAAAACATGACTTTTTAAATATGAAGTATAAGGATAGCAGTTGAGAGAACAGAAATGTAAAAAAGGCAAATTAAATCTCCTGGGCCCTGCTGAGTTGCTATGCTTTGTGTTCACAGTTATAAAAGACCACTCTGTAGTGAATGTCATGTTAGTTACAAGTTGAAGCCAAAAGATAAGGTTTGTCAAGTCCCTAAAATCAGGAAGAGCTTGAAGTCTGAAGTTAAGGCAAACAAACAAAAGTTTTATAGGATGTCTTGATCTTACTATCTTGGCCCTCAATGAGTCACAGAGATAAGTGGGTGGGGGGTGAAGAGGGAGAGATCACACCAAAAAATTTGAGGGCTACTGATCTAAGGGAGCATGTCACATCTGCCTAGCATAAAGTAACACAATCAAAAGAAGGAACAGTCTACTGCTAAACCATGAAGTATTTTCTGCACAATTAAACTTGCTTATCTTTCAAACAGATGCCAAAGCAGAAACTTATAAACTTTCGACAGCATTATGTACCAAAGTTACTTACTCTTCCAATTTCTGCAGTCCATGAAACAACGATTGTGTTTGGTACCGTCGTAGATAATCTGACGAGTGAGGTAATGTTGATTGGTCGGCTAGGTCGCTTTGGTTCAACACCATTTTTGGTTGGTGGAAGATAGCCCTAGAAATCAAAGTATTTTTCCCCTCAGAAGGAGGAATAAAAAAAAAAAAAAAAAAAGACCAAAACCCCACACTGCTTTTGCTGCCTTCCCCTCTCACCACAACCCTGCCCCAATAAAAGTTGTGTCTCACCTGAACCAGGCTCCCTCTTCAATTCAGAGAGAGATATGTACGTATCGGACAATAAATTATCAGGTTTTTTACAAGCCCTTTCTCCTTACAGAGAGCCTTGCACTTTCCAGATCCTAACCCTGCCCACGGAATACTAAGAGGCACCTTTGCCATCCCTCCTTTCCCAGCACTGCCTGGCTAACATCGCCCCGTCTCATCCTGGGCGCTGCCCCAGCACCCAAAGTTGGCCTTTCTCTCTTTAGTCCTCTGGGTCAGTGATGGTCTATTCCCTGCACAGACAACCCCCAAAACAGAGTTCAATTTCAGCCAGACTCACTGGATGTTTGTTAAATGTAAAAATTTACTGTCGTGGTTTTTTGAAAATTAATCTTCTGGATCTACTGGCTGGTCTCCTGAGAAACAATTTACTTAACTATCTTTTCCACTCCTCTATCCATCTTCATTCAAATGCTCCAAAACGTGAAAACAAAGGTTAGGATAAATTCTCAGGCTGATTTCTGACAGACAGTTCCTCATAATGCTATCCAATTATGTATGTCAAAATAACATCTTACTTACTGGAAGGCTGCATGGTTTCCCATTTACTTTCACACACAGATTGGGTGGGAAGTGATCTTCTTGTGGACAACTGGTTTCTGATAAACAAAACCTAAAAGCAAAGAGCTTCCATCATATTTCACTTCTAAAGTGATTTGAAGATCACCTCTTCCTAGAAGGATTTTTTTTTCCACTGAGTTATGAAAGCGTGAAAAATCTTGCTAACCACTGTCCTCAAATAAGCTCTACAGATCATTAAGCAGGAAAGCCCCCCAAAATTACAGGTTTGGATCAAGATGGCTGTAGGTTCCTCCTCAGATTTCCTCAGACAGACTGACTCATTCAGATATGCAGGTTCCTGTTACAAAAAACAAATCATCCGAATTTCTTTCCTACGATTTCTCCAGCCAGACCTCTTGATACAAGACCAGGGTTTCACAAGGGACAAAATATAAAGTCTCTTCAACTGTCTCTCTTCCAACTTCAATAAACCAGCCAGCTGTTTAGCCACAGTATCAAACGCTATCCTCATGCCTCTGTCAAGTGAGTTCAGATAGTTTTATTTATTTACTTAAGTTCAGACAGGCTTATTTGCTGCTGGAACCAAAATTAGACACACCCTTCCTTGTCCTACGGAATGTGTGTAGGCCAAGACCGAGGACAATAGGCATTCAGAGGACCAAAAAGAGCCTCTCAACTCCACTGGCTTTCTTCCAGGGGATCTGCCCCATCCACCCAAACGTACCATCCCATTTGAGAGCAGCTATGCTCTCAAAAAGGGAGAGCTAGCTACCTTCTGTCCCTGTTTTCCCTCATGCTCCCCTCGTCCCTTTGTCCATCTGACCCAAAGCCAAGCCAACTGAACTTGCCGATCAGCAGAAGGTATCCCAAGAAGCAAGACCCAAAAGCAATTTCCTTATGTCTGGCGAGTTAACAGCTCACCATGCAGACATGACCGGGGGATGAAAGGCAAGACTGCCGTTTTTGACAGGAGCAAGCTCTGAAGTCAGCTCTGCTCACAGCCCTCTGCAGAATTACAGGGATATATAGGATTTACTCAACTTACTATACATTTGTCAAAACCTCTAAAATAACCAGCAGGTTAAGACCCAGCCTGGTAATTCCCAAAGTTTTGCCTCCCACTGCCTGAAGAAAAGTAGACCTTGGGTTGCCATGCCCAGATAATACTGTGTTTGACATCTCTGCTAGGAAAAACAACCCTCCCTGCGTGTAGATTTTGGAGGCCCAGTACCTGGAATCTGACAGGCGTGGAGTTAAAAAAAGGAGCATACGCACAATCTAAAATAATGAATTGAAGAAAATCAGCTGGCAATAGCTAAGTACACGTGGTATTCTGACACACCAGATACCAGGCCACCAACAACTTCAGGAAAGCTGCAGGTAACAAGGAGAAGTAGTTAAGTCTGCCCTTTTCCAAATAGCCAACAGCAAGCTTTTCTCAAGAAAACAACAGGATTAGACTCCTCTCTGTAAAGGAAAGCCCAACCTGCTGGGGAGCATATATCTGTTATATTTTAAAAAACAGGCAATGCAGATACATACCTTAGCTGGACCTGTACTGTGAAGTCACATTTGGTCCCAGAAATATCCCTAGAAACATCAGAACACAGGTTAAAACATACTGTTTATACAACAGGTTCATCAATATTTTCTCAGAGTTTGCTGTAAGTTCAATGTATGTAAACCACACTTTCCAGAATATATAGTATATACCACACCTTCCTGCTTCTGGTCAGTCAAACCACCACTCTCAAAACAGACTAAAGGGCACACTTCTTATTTTTCAAGGTAAATAAATCAATTACATTCTCATGTGATCTTTACCTTTTTCCTTTTTTTTTTTAATATATACTACAAAGAAAATTCTGATGGGTCACTATGAAGTATCATCTTTATAGTGAATAAACACAGAACTTGACAAAGGATCAGACTGATGGTGAGAAAGGGCTGCAGGAAGGAGTCTGTATTTGTACAGCACTTAGTACAAGAAAAACCTGTCCAATACTCACTGGACAGTGGTGGCATTTAATTCTCTCTTCCTCACCCTTTTCTTCTCCATCAATTTACGTACAAAGGGGAAAAGAATTCCCCAGAAGAGTATCCTCTGAGGTACTACGCAGACATCTGTGTTCTTTAAGACTGCATTTCAAAATGAATGATACGGTAAGCTGGTTCCTTTTTAAATTTATTTTTATTTAAATACTGTATTACTGATCAAACTCACTCACATTGAACTGCTGATTTGCTGCACTTGTTGTGGCGTCAGTGCAAATGCAAAGCAGGTTTCTCGAAATCGCTGACTATTATCTGATGCTAGAAGAAAACAAGAGATCATCACTTTAAAAACAGCAAATAAGAGACTAATTAACAGAACAATCTCCTTTCATTAAAGTGTCTACATATATATACACATACATTTTTATAGCAAACCCAATAGTATGACACACGTCTGTTTCTGTAAACAATTTTAGAGCCAACAAGAAAGTTGCCATTTAAACTCTCCTGTAAATAAAAATACAATAAACAAACTTTATATGCATATAAAGTATACATTAAAAAAAGTGATACGGATAACAGCAAAGCTGAGACAAATCAGCTTAAGACTTTATATCAGTCATGGTAACTTAACACTAGATGTTCTTTGATATTAAATTAAAAAATTCTTAGGCATTCTCATCAATCACTTTTTTATTTCCTCTACCGCACAAGATCATGGATTAGCCTGTAGAAGTATACAGAGTGACTGAGAAGTACAACGCAGGCAACTTCTCATGTTTCAGTAAGAGATTTTATGCAGGTAAACGCACCAAATAAAAAATACACAAACTACTCATGAGATACGCAAGTATGAAATCTGGTTTTAAAGTCCTTCAACTCTGTGCCGTAGTGCTCCATAACGGAACAAACACTACTGAAGGATTAATGCACCTGCTGAAACAATCAAAGAAATGTTAAACACCTCCGAAATAGTGCTTATATTGAAAACAGATCTCTTCAGCAGGCTACAGGCACCATTGCAGTACAGAACCACAGACAGTAGCAATGAAAATGCCTTTTAAAAAAATAAAATTAAATTAAAAAAAAAAAAAGAGGCATCTCCCCAGAGAACTGTTCAACGTGCTCATCAATACATGTATCGCAGTGAAAGTTGTAAGAAGTTTGCCATTCAATTTCATTGTTCTTGATAATTTCATAAGGTTATGAATAACTATATTGTGTATTAAACACTCGATAAATTTATCATTTTTTGTTTTACTATAATACACTTCCTGACTCATCCTTGAGTGACAGATGAGTGAATACTTCAGGATGATACTTCAGATATTTTGTTAAAAACAGCATGTGGTAGGTTGGAACCAACAATAGAATAGACATTGACTTAGTATAAATATTAACAGCAGCAATCTCACAAAATTACATTTATATCTTTCTCATATGACAATGCGACAAGACCTGCACCTTTTATTACATTATATGCAACAACCACATGCAGTTCATTCTCAGTTGCTCTAAAGCTAGATGGGCAAGAACAGGTAATATATACCAAACAGCAACTTTTGTGAAAATACTAGCAATAGGAAATCTTTTTAAAAGCATTAAGTTACATAAATAACTGTTTATATTTTTTTAAGCATATATTTCCTTCCCCCTCCCAATACTAAGTTCTACTATAATGTCCAAAAGCACCCTCTGGGCTAGGGTGCAGCATGCAGCCTCAAGTTAATGTTTAGTTAGACGCTCATGCCTACAGTACCCAGCATCTATTTTTGTTTTAATACATTATCAATTACATTTCTTCAAGTGAGAAACACGCAGGGCTTAAGATGACAGCCAGTCATGTTACCACAATGTAAGAATTTGCAGGAAGTATAACCACAATGTATACAATTAACAATGAAAATCTGTTATAATATTTGGTCTTCAATATAATTCTATACCTATATTTAGTTATAAATGGAAAGATCAGAATTATAGACTGTAATCAACAAAAGATGAATTAACAAGGTTAATACACTGCACACCAGAGAACTGAAAGTTATTTTTTTCATATTTTTACATGGTAACATGTGACCTTAATCTGTTGGTTTGATTTCCTCCCACGTATTACTCGCTTTACCCTAGAAATTGTCAGCTTTGGCTTTATCAGAGAAGTTCTGGAGGGTCTTTGCGAACTTTTGTTGTGAACTCCAACACCTTCAATTAAAGGACAAGACTGTTGAATATTTAACTAATGCTGCCTTCATTTAAAACTTAATTATCCAAAGAAGTTAAACAGCAGTTACCAAAAGAAAAAGTCTAAATCCAAATTTCCCAAGTAATCTTTTTCCCTTTCAACTGCTCATCTCTTTGCTCGTTTTGGTTTTGCAGCATCCCCAATTTAAGGAATCAAGCAGGTAATACGGATTTTTGCAAGCAACAGAAAGAAGGGAGGAGCAAAGTAACAGCTAAACAGCGAAGGTCCCAAAAGCCAATCCTTTTCCTCTGTTCATTACTGGCTGGCTTTAATGCAAGACTTATTTTTGCTAAACAGTGATACATAACCTTGAAAAGTGGGTTTCTAACTTCTATATTCAGTTTCATCATGCTCTTGCATTGGCCAAATGAAAGCATTATACATTAACATGGCAGAAAATTAAAAAGTACATTCTTCAGTGCTGACATGGGAGTTTTCACAATTCCCGTTCTCTTCACAAGCTATAGTCCCAGCACATTTATAAGACGGTAAATAACCTCTGCTTGAATCAAAAAATTTTGCAACAGAAATAGCCACTTCAAACTCATAACCATAAAATACCACAGAACTGGAAGCATGACCAATAACTGCATTGTGCACATTGCAGTTAATGAATTTACTCTTAAGTGGAATCCACCTAAAATGAAAAGGCGAGGAGGAAGCCTTTGAGGTTGAGGGGAGGCTGGTTGGTTGGGTTTAACGCTGTCAGTTCAGACTAAGAACGAAAAGACCTCCAGCATTTCTTCTTATGCCGGTATTAACTTCATATGCGCTCATTTTAATGACTGTAAGCAAAAGTCTATGAGCTGACGGATCAATGGTCCCCAGTGATCAGAGAGGTACTTCATCACATGCTGCTTGATCTTTTCTTAGCTGTAAAACAGCATTAATATATACATGCAGTGTTTTCAATACATTGCTTTTGTGTACAAGCAATCATTGTGATTACCATGGGAGCATGGCCAAATTGCAAAGAAGGAAGAAACAACTTGTTAATTAGGCAAAGATGATCCAAAAGCCAATCGAAAGATTTCAAAACTCTTGACAGATTGAGCAGTACAGACAGAGGAAGATAGACAAGAAGCTACGTTACTCTAAACTAAAAGACAGCTGCACTCAGGCTCTTGAACTAGGATCAGGATACAGTTCTACCCCTTGGATGTTTAACTACCAACCAGAAAAAGAGCAAATTTAAACATCAATTGCCCAATTCAGTGCGCGCTACCATAAGCAAATCTAACCTTCAGGAACAGGCACGTTTCAGCAAATTAGAAAGACATAATTTGAATCTTTACATTCAGCACAATATTAAGAAATGGCAAGAACAAACTACGCAAAGAACAAACACAATTGGTTTAATGCAGACACAAAACGATTTGTAAAAGAGGCCAGGAACAACCGTGAAAACACTAGGCTATCACATTGGAAAGCACATTAAGTTTTACAAGGGCTGTGGTGGTGAAAAGCATTACTTCCATTTTCTAGCTTCCAGTTAAGATCCCGCAATTGCTACTCTAACACCAACACACCGGGACATTCCCACCCACCCGTGCTGCAGGGAACCTGGTGCCCTGTGTTGTAAAGGCGTTTGCCAGCTGGGCTGCGGAAGGGAAGGTAGGACAAAACATACCCTCCAGTTGCAAAATCATGGGAAGTTAATTCAAGCAGAGGACAGTTAAATACGGCAAGGAAAAGTCAACAGCTTCATAAAGACTCTTTACCATAGGTGAAAACCAACTGCCTGTTTATTTTGCTGCCTGACATGCTATTGCAATCCAAAGCTTTGCAATAGGGGGTTTGTCCTGGGGAGGATGGGGGACACAGAGGGGACAGGTTAGGGAGGAGGACCTTGCTTGTGCCTCTGGCCTTGTCTAGGAGGAAGGGGAAATGCAGCAAAAAAAACCCAAAAGCATCCTCTGGAAGGGAGATGAAAGTTTTCCTTGTGGTTTTCTCTAATCTTCTCCCATATGTTTTCACGCAATCTTTTTATATCCATATCTATTATTTCTAGATCTACTTACCCTACAAACGATGCATGAAAATTTCAACAAACACATTAAGCAGAGCTAATTTAGTGGTTTTGTTATTAAATACTAAGCTTCCAAGCTTATCTATGACTATACAAAGTCCTCTATTTCTAAGGACTTCAGATTTCTCAAGGAGGAGACACTGGAAATCTGGAATTTAAGAGTGCAGAAAAGCTAACAGATTTCTATTAATTCATCTGGTGTATCTGCTGTGTTTAGGAACACCAAACAGATCCTGGCAAGTCAAGCACATAATTTACTTCTAAAGTTCTGGAATATGATTAAAACCAGAAATATGCAAATACATAGTTTTATACAAGAAAATCATTTCAATGGCTAGAAACATGCAACCATGCCCTGCAAACAACTATTATTATTTAACAAAAGAAAGGCAAAAATAGATCTTCAACTGAAAATTGAGTAGATTAAAATAGAATTTATAATCTAATAAAGCTGGAATCTAGCGAGGACAACAGAGTTAATATGAGCATTCTTAAGAAAGTTGCCAGGAATGTTTTTTGGGGATTTTGGTGGTATTTTTTTTTTCCAGAACTATGAATTATTAAATTTTATAACCTTTTCTTTAGCACTCTCTGAACAGTAGAGAGCTTGGAGGATTAGTCAAGAGTGGTTTATAGGCCATGTCACCTTTGCTATCTTAGAAAGGAGGTACAATGCACAAATGTCTAATGGACTTTTATATTTTAAATTTACATATAAAGGACAAAGGCACAGTAATTTAAAAAAAAATAAAATACCATGAATCACAAGCATCGCTTTACCTGTCTGCTAAAAAATTTCCTGAATAATTCAGGAATCTGAAAGGGCAGGTTTTGAAAGTATAATAAAAAGCTTTTCAAGCAGACTTATGTAATTAAATGGGTGTCAACAAGAACAGCTTCAGACAATCCATATAAAATCCACTTCTCATCTTACCAGAATCTCACCATTTTTGGGGGGGTGCTGAAGGGGAGTTGGCAGAGGGGAGTATTTACTACTCCTTCATTCATCCAGCTTCAATCCAGGAAAGGCAATGAGCAAAAAACACATTTTCTTGTGAACACGTACATACACTTATAAAGCACTAGCAGAAGCTCAGGTCCGTTACCTCTGCAGGTCCCCAACATTAGTACAACACACTCTAAAATGCCTGAAATGTTGCAAAAACATTACAGAGCAGAGTTTCTTCTTCAAAGCTATTCTTTTTACCAATTCACTATCACCACAGTTTCCTGAATTATTTCATGCTTACCTCATTCAAATAATGATCCAAAGAGCATATGGGATTGGTATGTATTAAGTGAGAGCGACCTAATTATGCCTTGCTGGTTGTACATTTTGTTAAACATTTCACGTGTAATGAGTTTTCAAAATTTGAGCAAAAACTATTTTAATACATGACAGTATCATTCACAGGACCAAAATACTTAAAATTCCATATGAATGCATATATGCACATATGTGTATATATAGACAATTAATGTATTAGTTATATAAGTAATAATAATGATACATAAAAAAAACATTTCCTACCAATTTTATTCTTTATTTTGAAAAAAATCCTATAGTGCTAGAGTGAAAAAGAGAACCCAGCTTGAGTGGCTGCATTTTCTACAGCTCTAAAAATATTCTGTTCCACCTCACCAGTACCCACAGCTAAAAATAGCCACACAATCTTTCTGCAGTAAAATACCTCTTGCTGTCTTGAGAAAAAGCCAGTCTCTAAATTTCCATTCAAGAACAGATACCTTAAAATCTTTAATGAATCTTATGTTATCACATCGCTGAGGTGGGGATGCTTCCTAATGTAATTGCAGCTGACCATCATACTGCCAATACACTAAGGTTAATCTTTTCCATCTATCATCACCAAGTGCAGCTTATTAAGTAGTGAAGGGTATATATTACCTTCTATTACAGAAAGATACTTGGACTAAAATTAAACTTGCACTTTACACTGCAGTAATTACCTAAGTTCAGGCCATGAGAAAAGCTATCATTGAATTGGCCTATTACCAATGATTTCCAATAATAGCATGTTTATTTCCGAAGGCAAAAATAGTTATGTTAAATAAGAGTATCAGGACCATAGCAAATTTTTGCTAAATGCTGTAAGATAAACAAGAGATGTCTAACTGGTTAGTCACTAACCTGATACAGTATATAATTTTGATCAGTTAAATTTGTCAAAATATTAGCCAGAAAAACCTAAACATTGTAGAAGTTGTCAACCTAACACATAAATAATTCTTGCATATCTTCCCCAGATAGGTAAGATACCTCATTTTGCTGCAGCACAGGCATTTTGCTTTTTCTTTCAAACAACAGAAGGCGTTGTATCAATTTATGTTCAATCCTCTTTGAAATATCACTGCTGAAAATTTAATACACTGCCTCCAAGCTAGACCAAAATTACTGCATTTAGATTAAGGCACAGAAAACGTTTACCTTTTAAAAAGGTAAAATTCAGACAGGCTTTGAATTACGTTCAATTGCAGCAGAAGCCAGGAAATGTGTAACACAACACTACGCACACATAGCTCCTTATAATGTAGTTTGTCCAAAACCTCTTATATCAATCACAAACGGGGTTCATTTATACAATTGCTTTTGGAGGCAAGATCAAATGCCTGTGTACGGCACATTGCAGTATCTGTATATAAGCAGGAACCAAGCAGCTATATGGGAGAGAAACGAGAGGATATACCTTAATGGGGGATCTACATCATCTCAGAACGCATCATTAGCCTTTTTAAAACCACCACAATTTATGAAGTTCCTGGGTAATGCAAGTGTTTATACATAAACACTTCCTTCCGATTAACCACAGCCTCTTAGCACCAAGCTCCTGCCATCGTCTGGAATCGGGCTGCAGTATCTTTTAAACGACTACCCACCATACCCTTCATTTCCTGTTACCCATTAAACGCATTCGTAGTGTGCAATACCAGGTCTGTCCCAGCTAGACTCCTTCTCAGGGAGCCACCTTCTCCCCTGGAAGGCAGGAGAACCAAAGCCAGACCCTGTGCCCCGACCAGACATCCAAGAGCAGGGCTGAGGGCTGGGCAGAAGTGCAGCGTGCCCTGCAGAAGCCATGAGCTTCAGGAGTTCAGCCACACTGAGCTCACGTCCAGCACCATGAGAAATCCCAGACTGCCGTTTCTCTTTTGTTATCCCTCGCTGTGACATCTTGACCATTTTACTTCGTTTCAATCGCTTATCACAATGGATGTTGTGTAACCTTAACATTTCAAAAACGTTTCAAAACTACTTGAAGGGAAGCATTTTAGTAAACATACAAATCATTCTTTCCCTGACAGCGGTGACCAGCTCTTAACCCACTTCCACGGGTTACAACTGCACTAACACTCACATATACACTGCATTACTATGAAGTGACAATGCCACGTTCTTCAACTTAAAACAGATTAAAAACTGAACTCAGGTTCTGGTCAGTCTGCTGCATTTATCACTTGAGATCATTTTTAGATTCTGTTCAACTTAAGCTTTTAACAGTTAATACTCAGAAGGAATAGGCAGAGCTACACTGGGGGTGGGAAAGGCAGGCAGTAAAGACATGCGAAGGAGCTTATTTGAAATAGTGCCTAAATATATATATGAAAATAGCCTGGAAATACTCCAAGGGCCACATTTAATTCATAAATATTATGTATTTTATAACTCTTTTCTATACGTTGCATAAACAGAATAGATCAGCCGGAAACTCTGTGCAATTGGACAGATATTTATGTTTGATTTCTTTTTAATCAGTCATGTATTAGAGCATTTCCAAGCCGTGAGGATTTCTGAAGATGTACAGTAAGTATTGAGGGACAATTTCATGCTGACCTTCAGTGCCAAAACTCTGCCCTCTCAACCTAGCTCTGTGGAGTAAATACCCACTGACCCCAGCTCTCCTCTCGCCGTGGCCCCTCCTGAGCCTACAGATCTCCACCGCACGCCTGTTCCATCATTTTACCAGAGGGAAGCACCATCACTGGATCCTCCAGACTCAAGTCAAGTCACTTGATTTCTTTAGACACCTAAATATATGTCCTGGAACTCAACTGCTGCCATTCAGGCTTGAATATTTTAGCTTCTGTTCCTAAGAGCACCAACAGCAGTTAAACGCTTCAAACGAGCAGCACTAAAAAGCTAGCACTGCCATGTCCCTACACGGGCTCTCCTGCTTCTAGCGTATTTTTACTCTCAAAAAGAAAGTAGCAAGTTTTATAAGGCTAACAGGAAAGGCAAAAAATTAAGTTTAAAGTTCGTGATTAGATATCGGAGTCCCCAGTAAGTCCCTCCACCAGGATCAGCACATACCACCTTTTTCTAATAGCCATCATAAAGGGAGACTGAAGTATCTCTAAAAGATTCCAAGTCACTGAGTGAAGACTTCCAAGTCCCAGCAGCATTTCCATCAACTTCTAAGTGATCTCAATATCTTGGTTGCAAGAGAAAATCTTAAAAAATGCATATTGCAATAGCACGGCTTCCTCTCTCATGATACGTGAGCACCACTTCTAGGCCTCAAGCTCTCCAAACACTTAAAAGGGACACTGCTCCAAGCTTAGATTGGTTCACTGATTATTAATGGATTACTCACATGCCTGAAGTTAACCACGTGGTTTGCTGTAATTCTGTCTACTGAAAGCTTCAATTTGAATCATAGAATATCCTGAGTTGGAAGGGACCCACAAGGATCATTGAGCCCAACTCTTTATCAAATTATCAATTATCAAAAAGTTAACCTAATTTCACCTTGGGAAGCAAAGTTACTTCCTAGATCCATTCGCATCAGAGCAGCAGTGTCTGAAAACATCCATATCCTGTAAGGTCCTGGCATTTGGGTGATCTCAGTTCTACGCGTGAGGAGATTGAGCAACCAGCTAAAATGAGCAGTAACAACTTACGCTCCTTTTCCTGTAGCACAAGAGCTAAAAAGCTCTTGGTTAAAGCCCTCTCATACTTAAAAGAAACAGACTGTAGACTATGGAAAGATTCTCTATACACGAACTTGAGGCATACCACATGCAAATACACGCTGAAGCCAAAAAAAGAAACTTAAGTGCACTGTAATTCTAGTTCAGCTACAGCGCATGAACAAAACAGCTAGTATTTTAGCTTATTCTTGCACAATTAAAAACTGTAGAGCCGGAAGTCAGAAAGCTCAAGCCCGAGTTCAGAATATAGTGTTTTGTCAAACTTCCTCCTACTAAGTACATTTAAAAAAATAACAAACACAGAAGACAGTAAAAGCGTGACTTTCATATAAACCATGATACTGATTGCACAGAGCAACAGATCAGCTTGCTGATATATGAAAGGGAGAAATACTTGCTAAACAACACTTTTATAGTTTTCAACCTAGATTTCCAAGTGCACCGAACTGTTTAATTGTTTAGTATTTGTACCTTGAACTACAGTCACCTTAAAGATTTGTCAGATCAGTTGCAAGATCTGTCTTCAAGAACACAGCATGTCCAAGTAACCATGATCACTCACAGTCAAAAAAGAAAATTTCAAGGTAAACGCAAATTGGAAGCACAAACGCTGGTTAGTAAGCACATAATTCTTGAGGGCAGGCACCAGGGGTAGAATTCTGCTTATTGCAGAAACCCTGTTATTAGAGTCCACAGATTAAGAAATTAAACTAAGACCTAAGCAAATCAAGACAAGCTCCTTTCCCCCAATGGAGCCAGTATCTGGAGTTAGGCAGGCAGCATACAATGCTTTCTGTAAATGGCACTCTGATTCCCGCCTCCTTCCAGGAGGGCGAGACCTGCAGGTAAAAATCCTGATTTCCATAGCTCAGCTCTGAGTTTCAATCTTGTGTTCCACACTGCTTAAACCTGAAGCGCAGCAAATAAATTATACGGGGAACATCTGTATGCCATTCGGACAGCTTTTAGAAGAGTAGCAGAGCCCACAGCCTCTTTAATCCTTTAAATTGAAAAGAAAATGCTTACTTTCTCCTTACAGGTAAGTAAAGACACATAAGCTAGTTGAAATGTTTTTTGGAACAACCACACAGCTAAAGCAATTATTGTAATTTTAAGATGTTGTTTAACTATCTAATGTCCCTTCCATAATAATCTGGCAGAATTTTGGTACTCGTTACTCATCTCACAGTAAACGCATTTCACCACACAAGAGATCTTATCTATGTGTTAGAAGTTACTTTTAGAAAATTGGCCCTATTCTTAAAAAACAACCAATTAGCAGTGTCTGTGCACTGGGGGCTGAAAACAGGGGAAAAAAATTAAGCAAAAGCTGCAGCTTCACTTGAGAAACTAACAATCAAAATTCTCCTATTTAAAGGAGTTCCTATTCAAAAACACCAGAGAAGTCACAATAATAAAGCAACTTTCGTACATTCCATCAAGACCAAACTGGATAGCTTTTCCTCCAAAAAAACCCCAGTCATACAATCACATCAAATTGTGGTTAACCATGGGGCAGAGTGCTCAGACTTCTCACCAGCACTGCAAGAGCTCAGTGTACAGATTCATCCACCAACATACATTTTCAGCATATAGAGCGTTCCTAGTTGGCTTGTACACAAAACCATCCAATATAGATGCTTTCTCAATTCTGCAGTGAGGATGACTAATAAAATATGGATCAAATTCGACAGCTCCACTGAACATGGACAGATACCTCTTCATCTCAGATAAACAAGGCACTGGCAGTCTTCTTGGGAGTAAAGAAAATCCTGTCATCCCTTGACAGCACAGCCAGCATAACCGTAATTGTCAGTATTAGCCACACAGCTCTGAACGAGCTACGCAGGAGTCATGTACTTGAAACACTTGGAAAGAAGCGAGAGACTCCGCTATCTCAGCAGAGTAACAGCAGGAGAAGAGTCCCACCGTCAGTGTGGCCTAGCTGCTATTTTCAGTTCTTCAAACAAAAGCAGGTTGAGGTAGCATAGGCTGAGTTTATGAGTTCAACTAGCTAGGCAAGTCTGCTCTTCTGCAAGCATCCTACTCACTGCTAGAAGTTGTATGGGCTGCTGTAAGGCAGAGAAAGTTTAAAAAAAAAAAAAATAAAAGTAGTTAGCCAACAGCCTAACCTTAGCTTGTCACACATGCTTCAGCCAGCCATGCTCAAGTAAAGACCCTCAATAGCTGTTGGTGAGAAGGTACAAATTGATAAAGCACTGCATTTCCCCCTTGCCATGAATCCAGCCCAGCGAGCAGTCAGCATGTGGATTTTAATCACAGTTCAGAGCTACATTTTGAGGAAGTTAAGTGTAAGAAGGTAACATCCATTTCCTCCTTTTGTTCTTGACATTAAAAATAATCAAATTTAATTTCCTTATCTGTTATTCACATTAGCTTATGTACTACCCACCTACATAAAATATTTGGGTACAGAATGCATGTTCAAGTGCCCTGCTGTGCAACTCCCTTCCCCGAGGCTTTGTCGAATTATTGTTTTTCAAATTAATAATCACATCTTAATGGGACAGAAGACTATTACAGCAAACCTTCCAAGCAATTCCACCTTGACTTGGGAAAGGCTGGGGAGAATCACATCCAAAGATGTGCTTTGCCCAACTTTCACGTAATGACTATAATTTCAGAAGAAACTAAAGATTCTCAAATCAGTGGAGATCGCACTCATTCTCTCTCACACACGCACATTTTTTCTATTCCAATAGAAACCATTTTAAGCACGGAGATAATTATTCAAAACCGCACATCAGGTCATCAGTTCGTTCTTGCGGTGGAGGGAAACAGAGTAAATTCAAACGTTTCTAATCCCTACCCCATGAGGAATCTGATGGGAAAAAGCAAGCAGGAGATGCTGAAACACTGGCCAAATGCCAAGGAGAAGTTCTGAGTGTTTGTAATCTACATCTGCCATTTGAAAACAAAGCCAGAGAACCTAGAAATTTCACATTTGAGGCAACCCACATTGTTTGCAGCAGTGAGAAGGGTGCCCAAACCATTTGAGGCAAATATTCAACAAATCATTTCTGATTGGTTTTAGTTAAGTATCAGTAGCTGTATAAATGGAGAAAATTAATACTAGTCTGCTCCATACTTGCATTTAAAACTGCTAAGCTGTATGCACAATTGCTCCAAGTTGTTTTGAAAGTATATAAAGCTGCATATCGCTGGTTCTTAATCCAATAGGGTTTTTTCATTAACATATATTGGGGTAATGGGTTTAAGCTAAAAGAGTGTAGATTTAGATTAGATATTAGGAAGAAATTCTTCCCTCTGAGGGTGGTGAGGCACTGGAACAGGTTGCCCAGAGAAGCTGTGGCTGCCCCTGGATCCCTGGAAGTGTTCAAGGCCAGGCTGGATGGGGCTTTGGGCAACCTGGGCTAGTGGAGGGTGTCCCTCCCCATGGCAGGGGGTTGGAAATAGATGGGCTTTGAGGTCCCTTCCAACCCAAACCATTCTATGACTCTATAATATATATATATTTATTACTCTACAATACCTTCATGACATTTATAGTTAGCAATTTTACAATCTGTAGCAACATTACTTTCCACTACAAAAGGAAACAACCAACCATTTCTCATATGCATGGACACTGAAGTGCTCTCTTCCCCCAAAAGCACAAGGAAAAAACACTTTCTAATATTATTGCTTCAGACAAACAGAAAGACATTATAGGATGCACGTGCAAAACAAAACCCTCAAACATACCCTTAAGTGAACTGAAAGGACAGAGATTGCTTAAAAAGGTATCTGGTTGGAATTTCATCTGCTTCCATTTTCTTACCCTGACACTCAGAGTCCACAAAGGGGGGAAAAAATATCCTATAAACCCCTCAAGCTGTAAGACATGACAGAGCATGAATTATGATCTCTTCATTTGGGGCTGGTTTGTCAGACATGGAGCTGACAGGAAAGTGTTCTTAACCATATTTAGGAATAAATGCATACCATAATTCCTGCATTGGAATGTCTTATTAAAATTATAGCATTATTTTTAAGTATTTAGAATGTAGAAGTGATGGAGACACATACCAAGTATTTAATTATCCTGTACCACCACATTGCCTGGAATGCTTATTAATCAATTACATTTTAGATTAAAGCTAAATAGATACAGTATACCTCTTAAAAGAATACCTGAACCAGAAGATGAGATTACCAAAAGCTATCTGTTTTTCCCTCGATGTCTCAGTTATAACAGTTAAAACAAAAAATATGCAAACAACTGTGCAACGTACTTCAGAAATCTGCAGGCCACCATCACCACTCGCATATCAGGCCTCCTACATCCCTGTAGCTGTTCAGACTGTTAATGTAAAGTATCTGCTCATTTTTGTTTACAAGGGATCTCTTTTGCAAAGGACTTTTTTTTTTTTTTTCCACTCCCCCACCATCTCCCTGTATCTACTCACAAATCTCCTTTTCCTCCCAGCTATTCTCATAGTGAATCTTTTCCAGGGTTTCAAGACAGCAAAAGACTCCAACATGCAAGCAGCCCCCCCAGAAATCAACAGGACTATTGTATTTAAGTAGTATTTAAGAGTATTAAAAGTTAACCACACTGTTATGTGCTATGTGGAATCAGAGCCAGAAAAATCATTGTTATATAATGCTCTGTAAGCATCAGATCATTCTCAGCAGCTACACAAGTGATTTATACCTTAATACAACAGACAGTTTAAAGAAAAGTAGCTGCAACTGCAAAAGAACCTCAAAAGTCTTCCTAAACTCAGCCGTTCAGGCTGTAATGGATCACAGCAATTATCTAGCCGGGCATTCTTTCCTAGCTCAGATGAGAAGATTTTGTGGGCTTGATGGATTTGGAGGTATTTTTGTTTTGTTTATAAGAACTTCTGAAAGCAGACAGGTTTCTTCCTTTTTCTAAGGTTTAGTTTGTTTCTTGTCAAACTCACCCCTTAAATATAAAGATCTTTGAACCATATTTAGTGGCTCAGCTAAAGCAACTAATGAGTATTACGTAAGATGCCTCTCCATGTAGAACAATCTGTTCCAAAAGTTACCAAAAATAGCAATTCTCTAAACACTGGTGTGATGCAATATTTAACCAGTTACTGCATCAGCAGCTGAATTCACCCATTACTATTAAAAAATAAAAAAAAAAACTTTCAGATATTATTACAACATTTGCAACCTTACCTAGGCTGGTAGGTTTTATCAGCTCATCCAACAAGTCATAAAAAGGTAATTTCTGAAGTTTTATGTCAGGATGGACAGGGTGGAGCGCAGATGTGAGATGGGGGAGTTCCAGTTCATGTTTAGGTCCCAGAAGCGAAACGGGAAGCAATGGTGACGTGGCAGGGTGGCCATCGTAACTGAGCTGTGGAATGGTAGACGGAGACAAAGTTGCTGGCATGGAGCTTGAGTGTACGCTGGGGATAGATAAGTCTGCAGGTGTCATGATTTTCTGCGGGAACCTTCGCCTATAGAGTTCTTTGATTTTCATTTGTACAGCAGGACTGCAGCCAGCCTTTAACAAATGCAGTGCTTTTGTGAGAAGTTCGTGTTTTCGTCCGTGCTTGTTCCTCCCCGCGTAACCCAGAAGTACTTGCAGTTCAGAAACTCTAAGGCTCATAACCATTTGCTTAAAAGAAACAAAAAAAAAAATTAGTATTCAAGTTACATCATCTTAAACACTAACATTAGAATGCGGCTTAATTCCATTAAGCGTACAGTTTTTAAAGACACCACCACTGCTCTTCCCCCACTGATTATCTGAAATATAATGTAAAGGACTTGGTTCACAGACAGATATATCTACTTCAAATGTCTGTAATGAGCAATTTTTAAAGGGATTTCCATTTGCCATACACAATTCAGGACAACAATACTGGGGGGGGGGGGGGGGGGGGGGGGGGGGGAGAATGAGAGAAGGACAAGTTGCAAATACAAAATAAGGCTCGTAAACATCTCTAATGTTAACAAATTTTTTTACTTCCAGCTAGATAAATAAAAAGTCACACACTGACAATATCCAAGTCTCCAGTACTTGCACTTAAAATCTGTGCCAGTCCTTAACTCTGGAACCCTACTTCCCTTTCAAGTCCCTCCCTCACTTTTTGCCATGCAGCATAACTAATCCACACAGGTTCAAAGGAAAGGAGAGAAATGACGGTTGTTAGAAAAATTATAATCTGAGTTGTGTTCAACCCTATATGATTGTTACTGAGATAAAGGAAACTTCTTCCGATTGAATTTCCTTATTTCTTACATCAGAGCTGCACGTTCTGCTTTGGATGGGGGAGTAAGGCTTTGCCTTCTATTAATTAGCATCTTCATTTACACAGTCTTTCACTGTCTCCCAATATGGTCTAGTGAATCAAACCAGTAAGACTTGTGCACTGTTTCACTTCTTCAGGAACTGAGAAAAACACTATGCAAAGAAGTGAAACCAGCAATCGCCTGTGTGCACTAAGTATTTCCCCGCTGGTCAAGCAGGAGCCAGAAAGTCACCTTACGAGCCTACTTTCTATTTAAAAACTTCTTTCAGTGCTTGACAGCGGCTTGTTCACCATCACAGGGCCTGTGACACCAGCTGAAATTATATTCCTGCAGAATTCTGGATTCCCAAGAAATCACAAGAACGTGTGAAATGCCTAGAACCCATCGGCATGACTGGCTATCTGGATTTTCTTTATGAAGCCATTAAAAACCCTGAATGTTTTGTAGTCAATCCCAAAAGATCAAATTCAAAATAATACTTGAAGTATGTATTTGGGACTAAAACAGTTAATTCAGCATATCAGGGTTCTGCAATTTCCCAGGCACTGAAGGCTGAATAACCAAACTAGCACTTGTATTTGCAAACAATCTTTGAAATCGAGTACAAATGCTCCATCCTCTCTAGTTCTTCAAACTGTGCAAAGTATTCACACAAATTACTCAAGTTATTTTCACAGTAATTCTTAAACCTAAAGTGTAAATATTAGAAAGTATGCTATCCCTAGCTACAGCAAAACCAGCCCGAAACTCCTATCAATGGATCAAACCTCGAGCACCTGCAAGACATCTTGAATGCACAGATGTCCACAAGAGGTATTTCCCTATACTGCAATAGGTCGCGTTATTTATAAGCCCTAAATTAGATGATTCATGTATTTAATGAGGTATGCACCCTGATAGATTTAACTCAATTTGCCACAAAATTTCTGCTCTGTTGAACCACACCAACAAAACTGAATAACCTTGCTGCAGACTACCACGAACACTTCGGATATAACAGAAGTTTGCTGGCATTTTTTTCTCCAAATACCCTGAGAGCCTACTTCACACTTTTAACTATGGGACTGTCACAGAGCTACTAATGAGAACAGATGAGGTACTTTGTAACTGAAATGCCTTATTCTTTTAAGACATCTCTGTTTCTTACAATCTGAAGTGTTGACAGCTGAAAGGAAAGTGAAACAAATAGATTTGAAACATGGAAAACACTATTTATAATGCTTTACAAACATTTCTTCAACAGAATGAGTAGTTACAGCTGAAGGGTTTAATGCTTCCTACCATCACCAGTAAAAGTCACTTCCTGAAGAGACAGAACCTCTCCGAGCTTCACTCTGTTCTTGTTTTGTAACAAACTCATAGGCCCAGCTTGCAAAAAACACAGAGCATTAAGAAATAATTGACCTAACAGAAAAGCTCAGCTGGAGCAATCCTGCTACATCTTGGATGTTTTCCATTTTTTAAGGTATAGGCAAGTTAGAAAAAGTATCAAGAAAGTAGGGTCCATCATGTAGCCAGAGTCACGAACCAAAACAAATAAAATTCCCCAGATCTTCCCCACCCTGGCACATTCCTTACAAAGGAGGACAAGAACATTTTTATTTGCAACGTTAAGGGCACTAACAGATATATCGATTAAAAAGGCAGTCATGAAAAAAAAAAACCAGCAATAAAGGCTTGTGATTTTATTACAGTTTCATACATCACAGGAATCTTTCTTACACAAATATAAGTAAAAAGAGGCAAAGTCTTAAAACAACACCCCCCCCAGACATATCCATAGAGTTTTGCCAGTGGATCGTGTCAATCCATGGCACAGGGAAGCAGAGCCTAACAGCCAGCCATGCTGGCAAAAGTCTCTCACGTCGCTGCAATATGAACATGAAAATTCCTCTCCCCTCCTCCAACGCAGTTGTGTTTTATTTGAGGACACAACCCAGGTCTACCAGCAGAAGTGCCACTGCCTGTACAAGCACTATCCAGGCTAGGAGCCCTTGGCCCATGTCACACTGGTACCCTAATCTTAGAACAGGCAGGATAATTATAGCAGGGAAACAAATCAAGTGCTGTCAAACGCACAAAGTAAATACACGAAAAAGCTTCAATTTATAATTTTTTTTTTCCCTGTCACATCTCACCTCATCACAATTCAAACCCCTTGCTGGCTTAGTTACACCAGCAAAGCTGAAAGGCAAAGACGCAAAGCGTTTTGCTTCAGGAAATCTTGCTTCTTTTTCCTGTTGCCTGAAGTAGAGTAGTAAAAAGATCACCGACAGCAGTACAGCTGCATCTGCAGCAAGCTACAAAACCCACCACAAAAAGTCTGTCTCCCAACAACAGCAAATATCCACAATGCAAATAACTGCCCCTACCTCTGGCTGTTTATCAGAATTGGCAAAATGTTTGGTTTTTTCTTTCCTAACACAAAAGAAAGCAACAAAAACAACAGCAAAAAACCCCAACCAAACAAAAAGGAAATAAAAGGATATATACGGCTACCAAGGACAGACTGAAGGATAGCTTGCAAACTGCAATTACAGATAACTAGGTGTTTAGTTATGTGTTCACGTACAGGTAAATACATGTTCCTGCAAACATCACACTGGTGCACAGGAAATTGATGCTGTTTAGCTACAAAAAGGTTGAGCTACTTGCCACTTGCTAACTTCTGTGTGAGAAACGCAGCAAGCTGACTGCAAGCCAGATTCAGATACAACAAATTCCAGTATCAAACAAACAAGGTGTTCTGATGATGATGTGCATTTTGGTACCTGTCATATCTATGCAATATCTAAAATTCAAAGAGAGAGTGAGGACAGTATAAAAACTGTTCAAAGTGTAAAAGAGTAAGAACAAGCTTTACAGAAACTCGACTTATCTCAGTTTAACAGAGAGTATTTCTATTTTGACTCACTGTAAAGACCTTCACAGAGTTTAGAAGGTAATTCTAATCTATAAACATACATCTGATATTTCCTGCTTGACAACACAACACAAACACGTGTTCCTCCGCAAAAGCTGCATGAGTCATGGGGATTGCCTGGCTCATTATATACACTCCCCCTTCGTCCCACATCCCCTCACCCAAGCCTTGTTGACCACACTTCATCCTTCCCAAAGCCATCAGGGCATTTCACAGTCTTAAGACAAGTCACCTAATCGTATGTGTCAGGCAGGAGGTCCACGGAAGCAAAGAGGCCAGTTTATTTTCCCACCTCCCAGTTGCTTGTTTCCAAACCTGTGCCACTTTTCTCCTGCTGGATTGCGTGAACCCAACCATTTGATGCAGTTCATGCTGCAGCTGCATGAGCAGGTGCATCCCCCTGTTTCCCCATATTGAGAAAACATTCTCAAGCAACTCATCTGGAAACAAGGATTATTTCCTGCTCCACACCTACTTTAGATAACCACTAAGGTTTGGAAAAAAATAGCTTAAGGATGCAAAAGCAAGCTATGGGCGGCGTCCTACGTCATCCACCTACTTCTCTCCTGTGACTATCAATAGGAAAGGATGTTCTACCTACACCTCTCTCTCTCAAAAAAGTTGGTACTCTCTTTTAAGAGCTAACAGATAGGAAAATTGTTTAAGTCCCCCAAACCAAAAATTGCACGTAGATACAAGGTAAGAAGGAATACGGATTTTGTCCAAGACATCCACAAAATCACTATGAAATAAAAAGCACCAGACTGCTTAGTACACACTGCAACATCAATGCACCTTTTGTAGCTCCTGACTCACAAGGTCTCTCAATAAACAAGCATGTCTGGTTGGAGAAATTTGTCTATGCCACACAACAGGACCATTTTGCTTTGTGAATGCTGTTTAGGCATTCTGAGTAAATACTTTACCAGGAACCTTAACTTCTAACAGAGCAGCCAACATTGTCATTTACTTTGATTTCTCTCTGCAAAGAAAATAACAGAGATAAATCTTTATTTTTAAAGAATGGTTTTCCACACAAGCCCAGTCATTCCACCCACAGAGGAAAGATGCCCAGGCCAGGCAGCTCCCTGGCTAGTGAAGTCCAACCGTTAGCACAGGTTAAACAGGTCAGACCAAAGAAAATTGCTTTCAAGAACTGGATCTTTTCCCACTGATCTATGAAGGCTGGGAATTAAGTTTAAAAATAAATAAAACTTAAGTCTTAATGTCTCTGGATAAGAAATTCCTTTGATAACCCTGTGTGGCTGGTCTCACTGACACGTGATTCAGACAACTAAATCCGCCACTAAAAAGACAAGTGGATTCAGGCAGAGAACACCATTTCTAGACTGGAAATTACATGGGGGCTAAAACACTGGTTTGAAATGCAGGAAGATGAGCTGTAAGTCCCATTGCTCAGAAAGGATCAGATACAGGTTATCTGCTGAGATCCAACACCACAGATGGTGAGTCTTTACTTTGGGGGGGGGTGGGGGGTGGGGGGGTGGTGTCCTATTTTTTGAGGGGAGAGACTTCCCTCTGAGGCAACAGTCTGGTTTTGGTTTGTTTGGGGGTTTTTTAATAAATTAAGCAACATCCATAGTAAAGCATGATGGACAACACTGAAAATTAGTCACAAATACCAGCACCAGATGAAGACACTGTCTTCAAAGCAACACACTCATCCATCATCAACAGCATGAATAGTCCCAACAATTTCATTAATGCTTTCTAGAAAGGTGTTCTGGTTTTGGCTGGAACAGAGTTAATTTTCTTTCTAGTAGGTGGTATAGTGCTGTGTTTTGGATTTAGTATGAGAATAATGTTGATAACACACTGATGTTTCAGCTGTTGCTAAGCAGTGTTTACAATTAAGTCAAGGATTTTTCAGCTTCCTAGGCCCTGCCAGAGAGCAGGCCTGAGCCTTCCGCAGGAGGCAAGAACCTTGGAGGGGGCACAGCCAGGACAGCTGACCCAGACTGCCCAAAGGGCTATTCCATACCATATGATGTCATGCTCCGTATATAAGCTGGGGGGGTGTTGGCAAGGGGATGGCGATCGCTGCTCAGGAACGGGCTGGGCATCAGTCAGCAGGTGAGCAGTGGTGAGCAACTGCATTGTGCATCACTCCTTTTGTATATTCTTTCACCATTATTATTATTTTCTCTTCCTTTGCTGTCCTATTAAATTATTTTTATCTCAACCCACAAATTTTACTTTTTTTCTGATTTTCTCCCCCATCCCACTGAGGGTGGAGGGGGAGGAGAGTGAGCAAGCGGCTGCGTGGCATTTAGCCGCCTGCTGGGTTAAACCACGACAAAAGGATATTTCTCCATCTCCAGTAATCAGCCCTGGGATCTATCTGGAGGATTTAACAAGTTATTTCCGGCTGTTTATGATAACTAGAAGCTGTGAATAAGCTCCAAAACGCATTCAAAAGATTTGCCAGCACAACAACAAGCATTTGGCTAGGTACCACACCACATTTTGTGCCTAAAGCTAGACAACAGGTCCTCCACAATTCTCTAACTATTAACATGAAAGTTAAAGGAGAAAAAAAGAAAAGAAAAAAATCACCTCAAACACTAGTCAGAAGATGGGAGAAGTAGTAAAAGAAGAAGAAACTTAAAAAAGGGATACTGAACAGGAGGTCACCCATTTATAATCAGCAATTTAAGACCACGACAGTAAATTTCTTCTGGTATTAGAAACACAGTGATTAGCAATAGTTTACTAACAGTCTCTGAAATTAAGAATCATTATTACAGAAGAGGGCAAGCACTGCAACAAGTCACTTCAAGTTTAAGACAGAAAACCCTTCTGACTACACCCCTGTACTTTTTTGAACACTTCAGCAAAGGAGCCTCCACGCTGACACCCTGCACAGCACCTCCAGCCCCCGCGTCCCGAGGGATTGGCTCCGGCTGCGGTCTGCATTAACAGCACGGACACATTCACCCTGGCAAAGCTCTAATGCTGTTTTCAAGGACAACACAAATTTATGTTTCCCCCTTATGAAACAAGGAAACTACTATTCAAGGAATTCCACAATGCACTTCTAAAAGACAGGGTTGGTTGTTTTTTTTTTAAATAAAATCAAATTTGTTCTTTTTGTCTAAAAGCTACTAGGAAGCATTAGATTAGTATGGAAATGGTTTTGAATTAATCTCGGTATGCCTCCAACTCCCAGCTGTAAAAATACAGGAGAGTTCTTGCATGCTATGAACAGCCTCTTTAACCCCTGATATAAATCTTCTGCAGAAGAAAGCTGTACCTGAGCTACATGAGCTCTCTACAGTTACACAGGCTAAACTCTTAGGTTCTTAGGCATTTAAGATTTGTGAAAATGGGAGATCGTGAAGGTAAAAATATTCCCATCTTTTATGAAGGCACATTCCCTAGTCCTAAATTCTATCTGCAAGACTCACGCAAGGAAGCTATCAAGGCTAAACTATAAAAATTGAAATCAGTCTACCGAAAACCTGCAAGAGGGAGTGAAACGACCAATTCATGGAAGCTCAAGCTCCTCGATGACAGGCTGTAACTTCCTGCGTTTGTCTAATGCAACCAAAACACTCTAAGGTTGAAGTCACCATAATTCAAAATGGAGGGGAGGCAAAGGCACAGAAGAATGGTCATAAATATGCAACATACTACAACCTTTAAGGAGGCTATTGGTTTTCATAATGAAAAACTCAGCTGTCTCCTAGCGTGATATGTACAATGTTTTGGCAAGCAGGGCAGCACTAAAAGAATAGGTACAAACCAATGGCAGGTACAAATATTGTTTGCCTTTTGTTACACGCACAAGGAGATATTTCTTAATCAAAGGAACCCTGTATTTACACAGTATATCAGTGCTCATAAAGAACATTTCACAACTGTATGACCAAATCTACACATTCATCTAGCCAGCCGTAAAAATAGATGTTAATCCATTAAAAATGCATCAGCAAAACAATGTCCATATATTGTCAATGCCAAAAATAGCCCAGACTGACCTACTGTTGGTATCTCCATAGACAGGGGCTTCCTTAAGATCAAACACTGTATTCATGATTTTCACCAGGTAACATTTTTCTTCCCATGCTAGCAGAGAAAGTACACTACAAAGTTGAAGTCATCAGGTGTTATTTACTTTAGCATGCTCACAAACAATGTATTTCCTTGTGAATTACATGATTGCATATCTGTTAATATAAACATTATGACCCTGGAACCAACCTACCCGACTGATGAAGCTCAGATTGAAGCACCTGCTAACATTAGGAATCTCTGGCAGTGAAGAGATCATCTAAAAACTGCAGCAGTTCTGTCTAAAGGGCTTCTGGACAGGAGGTCCTGCAATTTCCTCCTGCCATCCTTCTGGAGTCAGTTCACATAGCTTCCCAAGTATACCACAACCACTCAACTCTTAATTCCATAGATCAACTAGTACAAGGAACATTTTTCTTACCTGCTCTTGGCAAACATTGCTTGCTTTTACCTGTTGTGCTGGTAAAACTTGACTACACTCAAATTTACTAAGTTTTAGTAAGGTCAGAGCGATGCTGTTCCATACACGAACACTAATAAATCTACACTCTCCTTCCAGCCCACAGTTCAGAGGCCTCCATCTAATCCTGCACCAGCGGCACTACCAAGTTCTTAGAGATATCTGTCGCTTACTGAAGACAAGAAAACCCACAGTGATAAAAGTAACAAAATCCACTGAAGAGTGAAAGGATACTGCAAGAAAAAACAGCAAGACAGACCTAGCCCCACTGAACTGGCTGCTAGTAACAACAGGCAGGCAGAGTTTGGAATTTTTAATATAATCCCCATGTGTTAAAAGTTGTCTCATGTTTTTTGCAGATGCCTGTGGTATTTTGCTATGCTATCATATATATGAAATATCCTCTGAAAGCCTTGACACATATACCCTGGCAAATTAGCGTAGGCAATTGCCCCCCTCAACCTCCACTCCACCCCTTTCCCGAGAGGTTTTTTCCTCTGGAAGAGACTCAGCAGAACAGACTGCGTGCCCACATCTCCAAAATGCCACTTCAGTGCTTGAACACTTAAATCAGTGGATTTATTTTTTTTTTTTATTAATACGACGGCTTGCAAGCCACATCATGTCCTGCCCTGCCTCCCTGGCTGCACATTAACACTGCCGTAGCAGAGAACTGGAGTGGGCAGCTGGGGCAGTAATTTGCTCAAACTGCAAAAGCTAGATTTGTTTGAGAAAGTCTGCCAAGACTTTAGTCATGTCTAAATTGTATTTGATTTAAAGTAAGTCACATTTTATGTTAATCCGTAACAAAAGTTTTACCATTCTCAAGAGATTTTATTCACTAGGTGAACTATACTATTACTTTTGCTATTAAATAAGGTTGCTGACACAGTAATAATCTTCATTTCAGGTCTTGGAGACTCAAGGCTTTTTCAGCCACATTCAAACTTAATTGTCCCTAGTGTATTTATCTTTGCAGATGGGAATTATTTTTACAGAGCTATGCACGAGCATAATTTTCATGACAAGTAATTGCAGAAATACTAGTTTAGACAATCTCTGGATACAAAACAACGTGCCTCTCTAAAGACAAACAGCTTACACCTAAGGCTAATAATGAAGACAATTATTTTCAGCTATTTGGGAGAGGGTCACTGCCAGACAAATTTACTTTTTATTAAGAACATTCTTATCCTTAACTAAGCCCTTCAACTGGCTGACAGAAGAGCTAATTCCTATGCAGTAAGCTTCAGTGAAGCCCAAGCCAGCCGCAGACACAGCTGTCCAAAGAGCTTGCTAAACGCAGTATGTCCTACTATAACCTTCCTAACAAATAACACAAAAGGTCTACATTGGTACAATCAAAGTATAAGAACTTACACAGCATTCAGTAATAGTCTGAAAGATTGTATCCTTGTATAAAAAAAAAATTAGGACCAAGAAGTCTCAGCTTCTGGAAGTCATACAGGAGGTCACAAATATACATTTATTCCCGCTACACCAGTGATTTTAAAGAAGAAAACAGATACATTTTAAAATATGCAATTAAAACACAAAAAACAATGGTTACAGAAACAATTTGACTGATTTGGGATTTACAGATAGGGAGTCTACTAAACTAGAACCATTTTAGCCATTATTTTTCAGCAACACACTGGAGAACAAAGCTCTAGTTACTTTCTAAATATCTAAAATACCTGCATGAAGCACATGTAGCTTTTGGAAGTCAATTTTGAAGGAAAGCTGGAGAAGAATGTACCTGGAATTCAATGAATGTACTCACATTGCAACATGGATAAAGAGGCGACTTCCATGAGCAGCTTATAGAACCTCTTAACAGCAAGACATACAACAATTTCAAGGCCTACATTCTTACAGTGTTGATTTTGATTGCAACAGTTATTTAAATCTCTACATCAACAGATATTATTTCTTCGTATGTGTTAGCCAACTTAAGCATCACTTGATTAAAACAAATTACTGCCATAATAGAGGCATATTTTCCTCCAAGGTGTAAAAAAAACCCCAAAAAACCAACAAAACTTTTTATTTCTATACCTTACAGAACTGCAAAGTGACCTACTCTCCACATGCCCTAAAGTTATCATCCAGTGCTGAAGAGTTAGCTGTCCACTATAAGCAAACAAACTTTTGCTATTTAATTAGCTTCAAATGAGATAACACTTCAGGATATGAAATTATACAGTCAAACATACCCAAAACACTTCTAGACAAACTACTGACTTTTTTTTCCCCTCATTTGTCCCATTTTCTAGGGTGCAGCACAGGAGACAGATTACGTCATCACTGACTACTGTTCTGGTATCTCAAAAAGTTTTAATTAACAATCATATTAAATTAGGATACTGACTTGCAAAGCACTGAACAGCAGGCTGAAGCCAGTATATAATTGATTCTCATTTCCCTTAAAAGTAACCAATTGCTATGTTAATGTCCCAGGAGAAGGAAAACTAGAAAACTCGAGTTAAAACCTTCTCACAAATTTTAAATCCATCCACAGAGCCTAGGACAGCAAGAGCAGTAACTCAGGGCTACAGCTGCCATCGGCCTTGTCACTGGGTACCATGTACCAATATCACCTTGTTCATACACCATCTCACGAGATGCATGAAAACGTTTGGTAGTGCTTTTATCTGTAACCATGGGAATATACAAAAGACTGCAACAATAGTTAAAAACATCTAGAACAAAAACTGGGGAGGAAGGAAAGGCGGAAGGAAGGGAGAAGAGCAGGAAAATTAAGAGATCAGATAAAACATCAGGTATGGGAAATACTCAATAATATATCATAAAAAGATTTCCCTTTCCAAAGGAAGAAAAGGAACACAAATGAAATAAATCTGCTGACAACAAATACCTATGAAATACACTGGCCAAACACCCTACTCCCTTCTAATACTGGTCCAATGAGAATAATAATTTATTATTACTAACAATTAGTCTTGTTATCGCAGAAATAAGCAATAGAGCCAAAAGTTCCCACTGTGTCAACAAGTCGAAAACAAATAGTCCATCAAGCAATCATACTGGCATCTGTATAGCCTTTTTTTATTTAAAAAAAAAAAAAGGAAAAAAGAAAAAGCTAGTCATTCTGCACATTTCTTTATTTCATAAGGTCTTCAAATTTGTGCATAGAAATTACATAAGGAAGCCAAAGTACACAATTCTTTTTAAGTAGTCATATAGCAGTAAGTCATCAAGATGAATTAAAAGTTTGAACAATACTAAGAAATTTCCTTTTACATTACAGATCCTCAGAGTATCAGATAAGACGCACCACACAAATGAAGTATCTGCTCACCAGTTCTGCAGAGATTGCCTAACACAGCATGGAACCAAGGGACACCCTAAGCTTCAAACATCAATGTTCTCATAGCACAGATTATCTTAAGTTGGCCTCTACTCTGATGAAGCACTGATTTCAAGCATGTTCTAGTGAAGCTCTTCAAAATCATTCCTTTGGTGTAGTTTTTCTAAGTCTTCATACAGTGCAAGCAAGATAAGCATTTTCTCTGCTCAAGTCTTCCTCCTCTTTCAGAAGACACCCATTCTCTCGATTTTCCTCTGCTTATTTCGGAAACAAAGCCATCGTTACAAAGCAGAGAACATGATCCAAGTTTTTTTTTTTCCCCACTCTGCTTGCTCAGCCCTAGTCCTTCCTAGAAAAAGCCTGTCCTAGATGTCTGCTGGAGACCAAAACAGGACTAACAGTACGTTCTCTGTTCCTTTGCTATTGAATATGTTCTTGTTTAAGCACCACCATTTACCTGGGAGCCACTTCTCTGCTTCCCCTATTTTATCTACCAATAGTGCAGTGGCTGTAAACAAAAGGATGTAAGAGAGGTACGGCTTGATGGAAAGTAATACTTTTTATTATATTTAGAGAAAGAATTTGCACATCTGAAATGTTTTTCAACCATATCAGTTGGTCTAAGAAGAATTACTATCTCTTTATATTTTATAGAAGCATCTACCAGTGAACCAACAGATTCGGGTTGCCTAAATGTAAGACCAAGAAATAGCATTCACATGTTCACATGCCTCTTCCAGTCCATGACCACTTTCATCGAGTTAAGAGACAACTGCATGAAATTCAAAGTTACTAAACAGAAAGCACTCAAAATTAGAGGAAAACCTAAATTTGTCAAGTTACGTAGCTGATGGTTCAGGAGCAGAACTTGGGCATCACTACAGACAGCTCTTCATGCAGCTACAGCCAAATAAGCAGATTTGCAGGGAACTAGTAAGCTAGGCAACCTTGGAAGGTCCCTTCCAACCTTAGATTCTGTAGATCAGAGTATTTTTCAGAACTGACAAAGAAGTCAAAGAAGGCAATCAAGAACTACAAGTGAGATGTACAACATATCTGGTCCCACAGACATTCCAAAAAGGCAAAGAATTTCAAAATATATACTCTAAACCTCATAAACATGGGCAGAGGTGGACAGAAGAGGGCATCAACGTGGGAATGGTTCATCAGTGGAATATGGCTACCCATGACTATCCTAGGAACACACAGGGCTATGCAACCAGAGCAGAACACCACCCAGTAAAATCACTTTTATCTATCCTAGCTCATTTTCTCTCTCAACAAGGTATCTAGAACAGAGAGTAGCCACATAACAGCAAACTGCTAGCAAGAAAACTGTGTGTGAACCACATGTGGTCACCCAGTAATTCAAGAAAAGTCTGTTTTTCAAACTCTGAAGAGCTATTGTCTGTTACAGCACAATAGGGAACACAAATTATAGGTCTAACTATTTATAGAGCAGTTAAATGTACACTAAAGCCTCATTTATTCCTAACTGTACAGATGCATTAAAAAATGGAATTATTTATTGCATGCAACAATATAACACAGAATTAATATTTACATCACATATTGAGACAGATTGATTTTAAAGTGCCAAAATACATTTATTATTACAGAAAAGAAATCAGTAGCTGGACAAAAAAATACTTCTCACATGTCACTTGTCCAAACCCATGTGAAAATACCGCCAGAAGTTCATCTCCCGTTTCCAAAATCTTACTATGTCAGTACTCAACCTAGTTCCCACCGAGGTGGATTCAGGATCCTAGGTCAGTCAAGTTAATGAGACATGGATGACTTCTTTGGCTGCTACTCACGACACTAAAGCATCAGAAAGACTGTCAAGAATCGCACTGATTTCATTCCAAGTACCAGCGCAGCTTGGAAAGAGAGCAACAGGGCAGCAGCGGTGCCAAACGCTGAATGCGTATCCTGGGGAAGACATCTAAAAGAGGCATTGGGACAAAGAAAGGGAAAGCAGGAAGCTCAGTTTTTCATATCACCCACAACGACTGGTTTCTTCCCACTATGTAAAAATGCAAAAAGATGATAGAATAATAGGGGAGGAAGCAGACCTTCCTGCTTTTCTTCAGCATTCAAAAGAGGGTAAAGAAAACAGTTTCAAATGACAACATGCAGCCAGAGACAGACTGAGAAGATGCATCTTAGGCAAGGCCTAGACTCCTGACAAAGCTGATCCTAACCCCACAATCCTACTTCACCCCCCAGAGTTTGGGCTACTCTGTCCTCCCATGTTCCAGAGCTGTCCACACCAGAAAACTGTATTTTTACATGTATTAGCTGCATCGTGTTACCTATAGGCTCGAAGACAAGCGTGCCCTGCTTAAGAACCCATTAGCTTGTAATGATTAATCCCAGGACAAAGCATTCAACAGTGCGTTAGAAAGCTAAGAATACATTCTCTATGCAATATTTTCCTGGCCCGCAAATAGCACAGACAAGGCCTACAGAAACATTTCTTTCACCATCACACTGGCGCATGTTAAGGAGAGATACTAAGGACGCTGGCTCAGTGGGAAGACGGATATTTCATTTTCCAGTGTCATCAATCTGACACACTGTCCCCCTCCCCACCACGATCCTTCAAGCACTGTATTTTTCTTACAATCAAAGTGAGACTGAATTCAATTAATCTATTCACACAATAACTCCTGCCCTGCATGGAAACAAATTGCTTGATGGAATGAAGGTTTTTATAAGCCAAGTTTCAGCCACACCTACGATTTAAAATACATGAAAACTATTGCAAGTAAACTCCAAAAATGATACTGCATTTAACTTGGCTTCAGCCACAAGAACAACCAGAATTGAAAGAGCTGCCTAAGAAAACTTTGATAGCAAAGCTAAAACTTCGATGGAACTCCTGACCAAGTGAAAACAGAAAATGTGCAGTGTTTCTGCAGTACTCACTGCGGACACAAACACTCCCTTACTTTTCATACCCTGCGGTGAGCTGCCTCCTCCCGAACTCCCACCCCACTGGTGGGGCAGAGGGAGGATGCTGCTCCAGTCACTGCTCTTTTTCATCTTTACTCTCCAAACTATTGCCCCACCTCATTAACCGCACTCATCCAAATCCCACTCTGAATAGGAATTTGCATATATACAAGCCTTTTGCAGCTCATTAATGTCATTTGAATGACTCTCACATGTTCATGGATTTATACGCTGCCTGTCCCTTTTTACATATATGGGCCAAAGGCAAGGGGGGAGATTATTTAGGATCTCATGACAAAATGAAGCATTTTCTGAGTTTCAGCCCAGCATTTTAGTATGAAGTGTCTTCACCCTTTTGCCTCCTGATACACTCACTAGATAACATATAGGTAAGGATGTTGTAAGCATCATATTACTTCACAACCTTGCTCAGTCTCTATGCCAACAGCAAAGGACAGTCCGGTATTTGGGAAAAAATAAAAATAGAGGCATCAAGGCATCAGTCATGCACAGGCCCAAGGAATGAAGGAGTCAATGCAGTTAATAAGTAATATTTAGCTCAAACCCTTTACTAAGCTATGTGAATGTACTCTGAAAAACAAAGGCACATTGAAAAAAAAAACTTTTCCAGTTAACTGAACGTAGGAACAAGTCTCAACACATCTCTGCTTCCCCTTAAAACAGCTTGGCACCACCTCAGAGTTCTACATATGTTTAAAAAAACAGAATAGTACAGGTCAAAGGAAACTATGAAAATCCAGTCTGAACACACAAGCTGGGTATTCTTACAGCATTAATAATTATTTAAAAAAAAAAAATCCAAGCCATAGATCCTTAGCTTGCTATTCAAAGTTCTTCTGTTACCAATGTGTCAAGTTGTTCCAAAACCAAACAATAGGGGAAGGTCATGCGTGGAGTTCTGCAAGGGCCTGCGCTGGCACACGTAGCTTAACCTTCATTAGAAAATGAAGTTATCAGTGGGGTGACGTGCTTATAAGGATGAAGGCAAACTGAAGAATCACTGAAAGACCTCAGTGACAGAGCAATTCAATGTACATAAATGTAAAGCGATGCCTATGGGGAAAAGCAGACCAGACAGACCTAGCTTTATATATAAAGTGATGGGCTCTGGGATGACCTTTACCACACTAGAGCAAGCTCCTGGGCCCAAGATAAACAGACATACGAAAACATCAGCTCAGTAGCAGTCGAACACACAAATCATTGTTAGAAATCATTAGAAAGGGAACAGAGAGCAAATGAGAAATCATTATACACTATATAAATCCCTGGTTCACCCAGATCTCAAAGTGCGGGTGGTTTTGGTGGTCTCATCTTAAAAAAAAGAAAAAAAAGATACATTAGAAGTGGAAAATTTCACAGAAGGATGACAGAAGTCCAGCACGATTTTCCTAATTAAGAAATGGCAAAAGGTAAGATTTTTCAACCTAGAAAGTAGAGAACGTGGGGATGAATATGATAAATCTATAAAACTGTGAACAGCACAGGGAGAGTGGGCAGGGATCAGCTGTTCAGTTTCCTCCATTACACAATACAGTGACCAGTGGATGAAGCTGCCTGGAACCGGGCTCCAAGCAAAATGACAAGGGTCCTCACACAGCTAGTGGCAGAACAGAAATCCCTAGCAAAAGACTGTAAGCAAAAGAAGTTTATACAGGTTCAAGAGGAACCTGGACAGGCACTTGGAAAATAGATTTATTGTGGCTTGTCCAGCTAGTAACCCCCATCGGGTTCAGAGGACTGAGCTGAAAATAGCTGGAGACCAGGAGAATATTGCAGGGAGGTGTCAGTTATTTCTCATACTCTGTCCTGGTTTCTCTTTTCCCTACACATTCACTTCTGGAAGCTGCAGGAGACAATACCAGGCCAGATGGACCCCTGGTCTGAACCAGTACAGCTACTTCTACATTCTTAAGATTCAGTTTATAATGCATGTTTATTTTTAGCCATTTCCTCAGAAACTCAAGTGACATTGTCAAGAGCCTCTAATAAAAATGTTACTTCTCAACTGAAACAGTCAAATTTTAACACCAAAAAGTGGAAATTAACTGAATGAAAACCTGGGTGTACGCCCTTTAGAAAAATATTATCTAAAATACTTGTAATTCAAACCAACAACAGTTCTGATACTTGATTAAAAAAATTTGAAGCCCTGCCATCAAGTGGCCTCAGCAGATTCACTGATGAGATACTGCTAAATCAACATGGAACCTATGAAAAAGAACAGCTTTGTTTCTGTACTGCTGCTGAAGTTTCTACATTTTTCATTTTGGTGCAATATATTTATAGGTGCACTAACAACTCCATAGATAGTCTGAGTAGAGCTGTCTCTAACAGATTTTTCAATAAGCTGAAAATCTACACAAATACTTGGGACTATTTCAAAGACTCTTATTTTGCACCAGGGAAACAAGATACAACATCTGCACAAAAGTGAGATCATTTTGTCAAGGGAGTCTCAAGAAACAATATGAGGAATGAATGTATCAGAAAACATTCTCATCCACACAACTTTTTACGACACTCCTGCAGCTCAGATTACAGATTTTACCTGAACCAAACACATTATTCCTATTGTATTTGGCCTCTGCTCATATCCGCTTTTAAAAAAAAAAATACAATAGTGAGCTGCACCTATGCTAAACTGCCAAGCAAAACTATGTTCACTGCTATTTCCATCCTATATTCTATTTTGCATGCTAATTAATCATGTTTTCAGTTGAAATGCTGAACAGAGTGGCCTTATTAAGTCCAGACCCTGCTCTACAAAGAGGGCAGGAGGAACATCTTGCAGAAGACTGTAAATGAAGGTAAGCAAGAAGCTTCAGCTCTGAATGATTCTCAACCCACTTCCAGGGACAGTAAACTTCTATATGTGGCTGGACAGCGAAAAGGAAGCTACCTGCTTACGCAGCGAACAAGCTGAGATGCTCTTCTTAAGAAGGAAGATAGACTTTCTCAGGAGGAAGCTCTGGCACTGTCACGTGAAAAATGTGGAGGAATCTCTCATAGACTGCTACACTCATCAGACCACAAATACGCAGAAGGACCAAGATTAGACTAGACCAGTGAAGTGACTCTTAGGACTACCAGTTGTTCTGCAGAGATACACAGAGCCAATTTTAATCCCAGAAGCAACTGGGGATAAATTATTTTGCTAAACTCTGTGTTGTGGCTCAGCTGCCAATTTGCTTCCCTTTGTGAGCCTCAAAAACAGAGTAGCAGCATCAAGCAAATACACAGTCAAGTGAGCCAAGGTTGAAATTTGATGGACCTTAGGAACCCTACTGCAAACCACATCCACTGAAAATGTTGCAGATGACAGATCCTACAACCGTTCAATAATGAGTTGTACAGTATGGAAAGGTAAAGCCACAATACTGGCTGGCAGCCTCAGTACGTGCCCACTGGAAGAACCACAATACAAACCCCTACAGCTTCAACATAAAATTCTAGTGCATCTACAGAGCTCTGTTAGTTTTATACTTTGTCATCTCTTTGGAAGAGAACTGTTTTTTCCTAGTATAAACCTAGCTTAGAAAACCAGGCCTCTAACCTCAGCTCTGCCCAAAGGTTATGACTTAACTCCTGCCCAACACAAATTTCTGAGAACATTTATCATATATGCAGCCTTCCAGTACCTAAAAGGGCCTACAAGAAAGCTGGAGAGGGATTGTTTACAAGGGCATGGAGTGACAGGACAAGGGGGAATGGCCTGAAGCTGAAGGAGGGGAGATTTAGATTAGATATTAGGAAGAAATTCTTTACTGTTAGAGTGGTGAGGCACTGGAACAGGTTGCCCAGAGAAGCTGTGGCTGCCCCTGGATCCCTGGAAGTGTTCAAGGCCAGGCTGGATGGGGCTTTGGGCAACCTGGGCTAGTGGAGGGTGTCCCTGCCCGTGGCAGGGAGGTGGAACTAGATGGGCTTTTAAGGTCCTTTCCAACCCGAACCAATCTATGTTTGCACACTCAAATGGCTGTGGCCACAAAAGATGCATCTTCACGAAGTGAGGGCAATGCTGCAACCAAGCAGCAAGGAGACTGTACTCAGTTTTCCATCTACTTTATAACCATGTATTTAATGGGAGGAGAGGAAAGAGTGGGAGAGCTTGATATACCAATTTTCAAAGCGGATGAGAATCCCATGGAGCCTCCTGGTAAAGAGATGCCTACCTACTGCCTGTCATCTGTCATCATTTCCCCTCAGAAGGTTCACTGGTTTTGAAATCTAATTTTTTGAAGCAACCTCCACCTTTTACAGTGATACAAGCGGACAGTCTCAGGAACTACTTTTGCACATTTCTGAGGAAGTTAAGGATTTTGTAATGCATCTCCACTAGCAGAAATCCACAGAAGTAAAAACTCCTCAAGAACTACATCTGTGGCATGGAATCATCTGCCCAAATCCCATCCACAAACAAGCTGCTGGTATCTTATTGTCAAAGATGTGAGGTACAGCAAGATGATCTGGCAAGAGGCTGGGGGAACAGGGCTTATTCAGCCTGGTGAAGAGAAGGCTTTGAAGGAACCCAATGGCAACCTTCCAACATACAAAAGAGGTCATCAAGAAAACAGCCATGATCTTCACAGAGGTACGCACTAGAAGGATGTGAGACAACAAGCACAAGCTGAAGTAAGAAGTTCAGGCTAGATATGAAAACAAACAAACAAAACAAAACTGTTTTCACCATGAGAACAGTTAAGCAGTGGCAGAGGTTGCCCGCAGAGGTTGTGCAGTCTCCATCCTTGGAGGTTTCAAAGACTAGACTGGATAAAGTCACGAGTAACCTGTTCTGACCTCACAGCTGATCCTGCTTTGAGCAGGAGGTTGGACTGGAGATTTCCCAAGATCCTTTCCAAACAAAATTACCAAATAATCTATGGTCAGGATCAAGGGAGCAACTAGGTGTCAAACTGAAAATAACACCAAGAAAAGCTAACAGAAGCGTTCTATTGAACTCTTGGTTTGAAGAATTTAGCACAATAAATCATATCTGGGCTGGAAACTGGGGAAAAAGCACTCTTAGTATACACTCTAAACATGCAAGGCATAAGGAAGAAAGTATCTACAGAGATAAAGGGATGCTTCACAGCTTACTATTCTGGAAAAGTTGTTGGCTGTGTATCAACCCCAAAGTAAGGTAGAGATTGAAACTCTCCGTTTCTCACTCTCTCCTGCTGTTAGACCTACTTCTCGGATGGCAACTGGCAAGTGAAGCACTACCTACAGCCCATGCGGACCTGGCAGAAGCAGAGAGGAGGCAGAACTCATACATGTTCATTAGCATGTATCCAGAAAGCTCATCACCGTTTCCCAGACAAAACAAGGGAAGTTCACTACAAAGCAATCTTCAGTGATGCACATAAAGTGAATAACACTTATCTTTCTGTCCTCCATGCTAAATAAACTTTAGCATACCCACAGAGCCTTTGCTCTGCTGCAGAGCCTAGGACTCTATCCTTACCAAGCAACAGCTTTAAAAGGCTCCTTTTCCTTCTCCATTAATTATCATGCCACTTCCTATATAAATCTCTTGTATATCATCTCCTATAGACATAAAGGTCAAGTTTAGGTTGACCTTTGGTCTAATTGTATACCAGCTTTTCATTTCTTTGTTTCACATACTCTAGACAAGCCCCATAATACCCACCTTCTGCTAATTCCTACTCTCCCCTAGGCCTGGAATACAATGCTTGCTTACAAAGCACTCCAGTATCCCTCCAGTATCCCTCCAGTATCTGCTAAGGGAGAGAATGTTAACAGCAGAGACATGGCAGTATATCTGTAGCCATCCCTAATCCCACCAGGAGAATAAGTTTAAGCAAATTGCTGACAAACTCCTGGATCAATACAGCTGCAACAGACACAGGAGTCTCAGCAAAACCATAAGAAAAGAAATGACAATAGAAAGGTCTGTACCACAGCACGCAGAGAACAATAATATAATGTTACCTGGTTTAATTTGGTTCTGACTGCTATTGAAAATGTGGAAGATCAGAACAAGGCTAGATAAGCTTAACATCTCCCGTCTCCATCCTCAATTCCACATATTCTCATTTTTAAAGGTTTAACATCTTCTACTTTTTGTTGTAGCCCCAAAGCTTCTAATTTACTTTGAAATAGCCACATTTTATGGCAGACTAGCTGTTCAAAATGGCTTTGATAGCGTTGAGTAAAATTACAGAAATAAGCACCCTTTTGTAAGCTACTGGAGTTCCTTTATTCTCACCACCACCACCACCACCCTTTAACTAGCAAAATCTACTGTTAAGAAAGGCATTTATTTTCATGAACAGACTACCACTGAAGTTACTACATGCAATTTTTGCATCATAAAATCCTATCATCTTCATTTTAAAAAGCCCAAACCAACACTCCTAGCATTTACTGGTCTACACGGAGCTGGAATAGTGACAGAGCAATGAGACAACTAATACCCGAACTTGATCAAGAAATTCAGCTGCCCAAGCATGTGTCACAGCAGTCACCCAAACAATACATTTCCCCTTTTCTCCCCCCTTAAGAACAGGACAAACACTCCTCTGTGATTCTTGCAGGCACATCTGTGTGTTAACCAGAGGTGAAGTTCCTACTTACAGGGGACAGCACAAGCAGAGGCAGCTGGACTGCAAAAGACACATAAGGTACATACTGACAAGTTTTTAACATAAAAACCATGTTTGCATTCTTCCAGAACTTCATGGCTTCCAGAAGGCTTTTATTACTTTTTATGGAGGGCGATAAAGCAGAGTCTTCCATTAGAAGGGCACCTGTAACATTTTTCATCACAGCAAAAGTTTCTGAAGTAGCAGCACAGCAACAGAAGTAAACAGACATTTCTGAGACAACTTAAGGTTTGTAGGTAGAATTCTTTCATTGTGGAGCCAAAGGGCCAAACACCAATATCACCATGTAAGAGAAAAGCTGCAAGAGATCCAAACCATTTCCCAGCCTCTGGGACACTGGGTGATCCCAAGGCCCCACAAAGTAACCCTTTCAAAACACTGATTCACAGCAAGAAAGGTACTATTACTTCAAATTCAATAGTTTCAGCAGAGACCAACGAACCCCATGCTGATGGAGTCCACCAGCCAACTAACCCTGGGGTTCAGCTCAGAACTCACTCGTAAGCATTACTACAATCAACGAGGATTACAAGAGACGCTTCAGAGAAACGCAGGAGCGAGGCACTCAGAGGATCTGAGAGGACTGGGGGTATCTCAGAACAATTACAGGGAGCACTCAAGTCTCAAGTGTTTAGAAGTTCTGTTTTGTTTTTCACTATAATGGCACTAAAGAGAAAAATGGTCAGATGTTGACTTCTACGAGAATGGATTACAGGAACTAAAATCCACCGTGCCAAACACATTAGTGACAAGTCTGCACTTATCTTTGTGCTCTATATGAATGCAGGTCAGAGTATAAACCATACCAGTCATCTGCATCCCTATAAATAACTTCAGTATCTGAAGATATCTTAACTGTCTACACCCTGCTTCACGGGATGCTTTTAAATATTTGTCTTGTGCGTCTGATCCATAAACATTCTTATCAATGGCCAAGCAGTCCTGAGCCCTTCCCCTCCCTATGGTAACACCTTTCTCTTATTCTCACGGAATAAAGCTAAATAAGATGCATCTTCTACCTGCTTCCTAGCTTCTAAGCTTTTTTAATTTATAAATATTTTTATATCCAAAAGAGAAATTAGTGTAAATCCATTAAAAATAACTACTATGAACTACTTGTTCCTATACCTTCCTTCTTTCTCACAAGTGGCAATGAGTAAGAATTTCACTCACACAGGCCTACAAATACTTTCAGGATGGCCCCTAACATTTGTGAGGGGTTTATACTAGAAGTGTGCTGACACTATATTTACATGTACACAATACTCAATCTGGTTTTTATGGGCAATAAAGAAGTGTTATGGATTGGGGCTCTGACAGTTAAGCAGTGACGCACAGCTGCCAATTTTATTCATCTGATATCTACAATTCCAATGTTGAAGACGAAAAGCTCAAAAAAAGATACTTAGACCAAAATACAGTTAAAAATACAATTATACTGACATGCACCAAATTACAGGCATGAAAATAACGTAATCCGTGGACTCAGATAACAATGAAAAGTGGATTATACTGACTTTAATCACAGAAATACGCAACCCCAGCAACTTATAAAAGGATTAAGCAAAAATAGCTCATAATACAGAAGAGTAAAATTCTAATTGAACACTGAAATAGGTAGCTTACGCTTATTAGCACTGACGATGCAATTTAACACAACTGCGTTTCCATACCAGAGATCCATTTGTCACTATTACCACCACCACCTGGAAGCTGTGCTACTAGCCTCTCCCCCACAAAAAACTGCTTCACTGTATTTAGGGGAGGGGTATTTCCCAACTGAGTATTTTTAAATGGTTTATTTTCATCACCATTGTGTGGAAATGCTATTATGAATTTTCATTCAAACTCTTGGCTCACTTTTTTTTTTTTTAAATATAAATTGTGTCTAACAAGAAACACACCAGGGATCTCTTCAATCCCCAAAGGCACTTTCTTAAAAGGAGAGAGAACAAAGGAGAAAACCTCCCAGCATGTGCTTTCCAAACCAGCTTCTTAGGACAGTATCAAGAATGACAATACTAGAACATAAGCTTTTCTTTTTCATTCTTTGATCCATGTATAATTGAATTGATTATTGCAAACTGTGTAATGATTTCCAAAAGGCTTGAGTAGAAGGCAAAGATCACAACAATGTAATAACCAATTTAAAGAGATGTAAGAAATATTGAAGGAAAGATTTAATCACTCAAGTATACTCCTTCCAATTAGAAAGAGCTTTAAATAGCTTACCTTGAGATAAATTAGAGTCTGTATGCAATTATACAGGAATAGTAATTAAGATCAGGAAAATTCACATATGCTTCAGCCTATAGAGTTAGGGAGGTAATCCACAGAAGAAGAGACTTTTCAGTTACCTTGTTTCATCAACAGAAATGAAAACATAGTGGTTCAATTTCTCCAAACCTCTGAGAGTACCAAAGAATTCAGTAACCTTACAAGTCTGGGATCTGCAAAGTATGTTTGATCTTATCTGAAATTTTTTTTTCCAATAGGACAAACATTCTCAAATGGGGCAAGAGACTGAAATACTCTTGATCATGATAAAAAAATACATTACAGGAAATGCTATTTCATTATTTAGAACTCTGAAAACTATGGCAAGTGAGAACAACCACTGTTTTTTCGGAGGAAGCAAGATCTTTGATTTTACTTTGTGCATCTGGCAATACCACCTGTCATATCACATTCCCCAATTTACATGTGTGTACATTACCCACAGGTAACCTCATGGTTCTTTACACAGGAAGGCAAGAAAGTTTTAAAAACCTGACTAAGTTTTTCTGACAAACTTTTTCTGGCAAGGCAAATGACTTACTGTGCAACTATTACATTTGATTTTATTTTTAAAGGTCACTAAATCTGTAATCAATGCCATTTGCTAATTAATCAGAGAAGAAACATGAAAAGATTTTACCTAAGAAAATGAAAATAAAGAAAGGAATTCACTGTTCATTCTTCAAATAGCAGAGCCTTAATCGCAAACCCTCCCTTAGTTACATCTCCTTTCAACTTTCAAAGAAAGAGAAAGAATTTAAAAGCACATTTTCTGGGGCTGTACTCCTGCTTAAAAATACACACTGCACCCAACTATAATATAACGGCTTTCCATTAGCCACATTTTTCCAAGGAGCACTCACCTCATCCAATACCTAATAACTGAGCTGTACTACCTTTGAAAAAGTGCTATGTGACAGCTACAACTCTAAGCAGAAATGTCATGCCCCCTTGTCTTTCCCTCTCCTGCCTGACAGAGGACACAACCACACACCTCTTCTTCTAGAAAAAAAAAAAAATATGTATTGAAGTCTTCAAAGTATGAATTTATGAAGTAACTATTTTTTCCTTAGGCAAACTGCCAGGCCCCCACAGCTACCAAAAAAAAAAACCCTGAAAACTTCACAGAATGCTGTGCTACGACCATCCTGCAGTCCCAGCCTGCAAGTACCACTACATATCCTGAGCAGCAAAGTGAAATTGAAAATAAACTAGTCAGTTTGACATTTACCCTTCAGATCCCTGAGGTTACGACAGTACTTTAAAAAAAAAAAAAAGTCATCATCTCTCTCTACTGGTTCTCAAGAAGCAGGTTTCAGTAAGGGATCAATAAAGAAGTCTGGGATGACAAGCAGACACAAATACACTTCTAGGAAAGCTCCACCTGTAAAGCTGCAGAGAAAGAGAAAAGAAGAGGCCTCTACGCTCATGCAGACCAACAGCGCTCCAACACATGGATACATACCCAGAGCCCGGAGGCTCTGCGATGGGCAAGAAGCTTCAGGTTTCAAAGCTCCTAAGATCAATAAATTGTCAATTTTCATAGCAAAATCATGCCTTTCAGCACTGTCCCTTGACCATCACCTTGCCATCTTAACACACATCAAAAACCCCCAAATTTATTCCTTAGCTCTTGCCTCTTTTCACTCCATTTGATTCAGTCTTGTTTATAAAAGCATCACATAAACCCAAGCCAGCTACTGTGCACTCTTTAAGAGTCAGTCACCAAAACGCTACTCCATTTGCCACGCTGAGATTAACAAAAGTTACAGAAAAGTTACACTGGAATCACATTTTGACCCTTTACCTTGTTTATGTGGGAAGCACAATTTGAAAGAAAAAAAAAAAAAGCTTGGGGGCAACTCAGCTCAAGCAATACACTCTGCAAGATACCCAAAAAACCCGAAGAACAGCAGATTTAAAGGAGGATCTATTTGTCCTGACCTGGCAGACACAGACCCCAAGAAGTTGGAACACACACAAGATTTTACACTTCTTGAAATCCTGACAGCTCTTTAAGCATCTAAAAATGAAAGCGCAACAAACCTTCTATACACAGAAAACTGAAACCTACCAAAACTCTAGGGAAAGACAAAATATTTCCCTAGTCATACTTCACATATTCTGTAATTTATGTTAAACATTTAATATACTTCTGATTTGCGTCTGTCACCGTATTAACTTTAAAGTATAAGACAGAAGCCCTCCTGATGAATAATGACCCTATGACAACGGCAATGAAATTCTGAAACTTTTAAAGACGTTGCTGGGTGTGCGAGGCAGAGTTCACACCCCTACACATCTTGCCAAAGTGATTGGGAGGGTTTTGGGGGTCGGCCTGGTTGGATTTGTGGGGGTTTTTTGGTACAGTGTGAATACTCTGCCACCCGCTATTCCACCACTACTATTCCTCAAAATACCTGATGGGACACCCTACGCAGAGTTGCTCCCTCTCCTCCATCCCGGGCACAGTCCCACCTAACCCTCCCCCGCAACTCAGCGGGACCCCCCCGCCCAGCTTCACCCACTCGGGGAGCTGTAACTTCGCTCGAGGGTGCTTCAGAACACCCGGCTTCGATGCGTTTCGCAGGATGACAGGGACAGCCGCAAGCTTAACATCGTGAAACTCCTCAACATCTTCTTGCAGCGTCCTTTATTTACCGGGGTGGGAGCGGGGCGAGGCAAGTGGGGCTCCCCCGGCAGTCCCCCCCCTCCCTGCGCCGGGCGGCGAGGGCGCTCGTTAGGAGCCGGCCGCCTGTCAACGGCGGGCAGAGCCGCTCCTCAGGGCTCCCTCCCCGCCCGGCGCCGCCGGCGGAGTCCCCTGGAAACTTTGCGGGAAGCCCAAGGAACCGTCCGCCGCCTCGGGGACGGCCGAGCCGGGCTGCCCAGCACCGGCAACTCCCGGGGGCTCCCCCGGCCATCGTCGCCGCCGCCCTCACCCCCACGACGGCCCGGCCCGAGCCCAACCGCCCCCTCCGCCGGCGCTGAGGGCAGCCTTCCCCGCCCGCTCCCGCTGCCACCCCCCGGGCCCGGCGGGGCTGCCCGACGGAGAGCGGGCGGGCGGGAGGCGAGGGGAGGACAGCTCCGCTCCCCGCCCCGCTCCGTCCCTCAGCCCCCGCTGCCGGCGGGGCGCCGCCGCAGCCACCCCGGCGAAGCAGCGCCGTTGGGCGCCGCACAGCATCGGCAGCGGCTCGGCTGGTCCCCGGCGCCGGGGAGAGCACAGCCCCGGCGGCCCCGAGCGCGGCAGCGAGGGGCATCGCGAAAGGAATTGAAGCTGCGCTTTACCTTTAGTTCCGCACTGTCCGCCATCTTGCAACTCCGGGCGCAGGCGCAGTGAACCCCGCCGGGACACCGCCCCCCCGCCGCCCCCCCGCCGGCACGCAGCGCGCAGCGTTTGAATCGCGGCGCCATTTTGTCCCTCCTCTGTGCTCCGCCGGGCGGGGGGTTTCTGGTGGGGAGCAGCTTGCGGGATTCTTCTCCAGGGCTGTGAGGAGCTGTGGGCCCTCACCGGGAGATCTCCGATCCACCCTGGGGGCAGCGTGTCGCCGTCGCCCTGCTTGGAAAGTTTCCCCCTGACAGCTCGGTCCCGCCTTCCCCGCTGCTCGCTCCGTGAGGGGAACGGGGCGCTGAGGGGAGAGCAGGCAGCGCTCCCGAGGCCGGGCCGCTGAGGGTGCCTGCGCCTCGGCTCTCCTCTGGGTGCCCTCTCGAACAGGATCACCAGAGGGAAGACGTGGATACGCATTCCTGTAATAATAAGTTGTTTAAAATTGGAATTTGCAACTTTTCTTCCTGCTACTTAATCCGCAGTTTTAAGTGTTTTAGGAGTGAAACTAGGCTGGGGTCTCCTGGCTTGGGTGCTCTGCTGTCCTGGCAGGAGCGAGGGCGGTGCGGGCTGGCCGGGCTCTGGCTCCGCCGAGGCCTGGGGTGGGTGCCCGGCTCCGGCCGAACCGCATAAGCGGGCCGCGGTGGGGGGCACCCCCTAGTCATTTGGGGGAACGCCCTGCCATCGGCTGTCCTCCAGCTCCTGATTTGTACGAACCGCGAGGAGCTAAGTTCTATTTCCCTGAGCTGCTGCAGAGGAAGTTCAAGGAATGAACAGAAGCTTGCCCGGGTTTTCCTCTTAGGAAAATCAATGCAAGTGGTTTTAGGGGGGCCTACGGAACCAGAGCAGAGCTTTTAGGTCTAAAAGTGCCTGTGTCATATCATTTTTGAGTAAAATGCGGGTTCTTAGCAGACCAGATAATGCAGAGGGGGAAAAATTACACACCAAAAAAGCTACCTGGCAAGATGACTGCATCAGTTGTGAAGTTGATAAGCTTAAATACTCGCATTTAAGTCTCACACCTTAGCTTGATTCAGCTTCCTTTTACCTGTGTGTTACTCTATAATTACAGATTGCCATGACACTTTCTGTGCTTGGCCTTTACCTTAGTGCATAGGAGGGAAAAAATTGTTGAACATGGCCAATATTGTACATCTTTTTAAGTGAGGGAGATACAAAATTTGCTATTTCACCATAGCTGCTATAAAATTCATCATCGTACATTCAAAAAGCACTTAGATTATCTGCGTTGCAAGACAAAAAAAGCATTAATGTCCCCACTCTACTGCTTAAAGAAAGCTTGAAGCCACATAGGGAATCAGCAGTAGATATTACCACTCATGACTATTACTGAATTATAATTTATGTCTCCCATATGACCTGAAGAGTTAGCCACAATTTAAAATTAGATAGTTTCCATTGAGGGAAGAATGTGACAGTGGTATCAAATATCTTTCTAGTAAGTAGCTTTTTGATACCATCCTGTTTATTAGTAAGAATATATATGAAGTCCTGATTCTCTGAACAAAGGAAAACAACTCACATCTCTCTCCAAACATTTCATTTCAAAGCATTTCTCCCAGAAACATTCCTCAGCTTGGTCTCAAGACCAGATAGACACAAAACCCAGGTGCATCTTTTGACTCCAGGCTGGTATCCCTCTTTCTTTTCCAGGTCATGCGTACATCCCATTTCCATTGCAGATATGCCAAGTATCCACTGTTCTCATTGATTTCTTTTACTATTCAGCATCAGCATATGAAATGAAGCATTCAGAAAATGAGGAGCAGTTAGAAAAGGCTGATAAGTAATACTGCGATACTTTGGCTTAATACTGCATGTAATGAAGACTTGTAGCAGTGTCTAAAATGCTGGTTTGGGGAGGGGGCAGGGCACTACGCAAGATATCTAAAAAAAATAAAAGTCAGATGACTACCCAGTACGCCCACATGTACCAGAATTAGCTGATCTATTTCAGTGGCCTGAACCAGCCCAGTTTAGAATACTTCATTTTGAATGATTAAATATGTTTAATAATCATGATCTAATATGATCTATGAGTTTGTGTCTAGTTTAAAGAATTTGGCAGAAAGATCTATAATTGTGTAAAGACAAATCTTTTTTTTGTCAATTGCTTTTTTTTTTTTCCCCTCCCTGAAAGAAGCTTGCTGCGCAGCAAACAGTTTTTCCTCTGCTTCTTCACTTCCTACCAAATTCAGTGGGATGTGGACATGTGCTTAAGTGCTTTGCTAAATCATGGCATAACACTATCAAACCTGACACATGGCCATAAACCACAGTGTCCTCTTTCAAAACTTGCTTTAAATAAAACAGGCAGAGAATGTCTTCAGATACATTAAAATAAGGAAGCGAACTAAGAGGATACAGAATATTCAATTCAGCCCTAAATAAGTGTTTTTACAGACAAAGCTAGTACAGGTCCTTTATTTTTCAGTTTGGACTTCTGAGAGTCACTTATTTTTTTAATGTGGTATATACTTTAGTATGAAGAAGGAACTTAATGTGAAAAGCAATCTGTGCTTTTATTTTTAGCCAATTATTTACATGTAATGAAATTTTGTTCCTCTCTACTCCTGAGACTTAGATGATGGTTTCTTTGCCAAGAAAAGACTTTGTCAACACACAGTAATTTCCAAAGGTGCTCTCCGTTGCTCCAGCTCTGATGCAGCTCTGTCAGTGATGGCAACACTCAGATCTGTCACGATTCTGTCTTCATTTCAAAAGGACATGCCCATCAAGTAGTGCAACTGGGGTGCAATCAGAGCAGGTAAAAACATCTCCAAAATAGTCTTCCTGTTGTCAGTCACCTCTGTTTCTGAACTAAAACTATTTTATTTCAAACTTTTTTTTTTTTTGAGGGAAGGGGAAGCAGAGAGAGAAAAATAAAGATCAGGGTTTTCCTCAACCTTTCAAAGTTTTGATATTTTCAATTCCAAATTTTCAAACGTTCATTTCTTCTGTTTTGCTGTGTTGCAGTAAAATAAATGACTTCCAGAATCTACCTTCCACCCCCACTTCTTCTATTTTCCTGTTCTGTAACCTTCCCAAAAATGTATCATGTCACATAACTCACTTGCTTAAAACCATGTTCAGACACAATAACATTTGTAAAAGATATGCATTTTTTCTACTAACATGTTGTTTTCATTAGTCCAAGTCTCCAAAACTTTTCCCGCTTTATCTAATAGTCCAAACTTACTCTCTGCCCAAAAGTAATGGTGGGGTGTCATTTTTGATCCTGAATATAACTTTAAAAGTTATTTAGAGATAGATTCTCAATTACTCTGTTTCTTGATAGAAAAATGTGACCATGCCATTAAAAACATCTATTACTCCTGAGATTATTGGAGGCATAAGAAACATTTAGATGCATCACTGAAATAGCCTTTTCTGGGGGGAAAACAAGTCGTAGAGGTACATTTTACTGAAAATTATTTGGCTGTATGTGAAGAAAATGGAGTAGCCAGTAAATCAGATAAAATAAGTCCATTTCATTCTTTATGAGCAATATACGTGGCATTGTGCAATATGCTGTATAGTAGGTTCAGCAATGTTGAGTGACTGAGACTTGGCTGGTATACACATCTCTCCCTAAATTCACATCCAAGTGCAATATTATATTAAATTATATCATATTATGTTACCATCGTCTCTCAAATTTGGCCCAAAACAAGGGTTGCTACTTTGAAGAGGAAGATTGATTACATCTTTGCTGCCTGTGTTATTAAAATTTACAGGGAGGGAGTTAATCACCTAAAATCCTAAATTAGGGAAAGATACTGGACCATTTTGTTAATGTCACCTCTTTTATATCCTTAGATCTCCTGGTATAACAATGTTATTGCAATATGGAAAGCATATGTAAATGAGTTACTATAATCTTTAATTACATATGCAGTGTTACAGCGTGACACATCCCAGCTTCATTTGCGTATTTCCTGCTTTTTCAGTTCTTAAATATCAACTTGCCTTATTGCTGTACACATGAGTGCAGTTTACAACACCAAGTACTCAAAGCCTACCATGGCCATGATACAAACTCTTTCTCCATTGTAATTTTTGCAAATCATTAAAAATTTTAATTGCACTCCCTGATACTTGCATGCCCTGTATATTGTATTTCCTGCCTGGAATTAGACATTCCAAGTCAAGCTCAGCTCCCTACATACTTCACTGCTATACAAAGCGTTGCAGCTGCAAGACAATAGTAATAGGCACAACAATTAGCCCATTCTTTAAAATTATTTGCTTAGCCTTTTCCGCTCCAATATCGATGGATGATATGTGCTTGCTCATAGCACTCCGCTAATGTTCTTAAGGCCTGTCCTTCATAATTAAGCTATTCTGTATTTGGACTGTGTCAAATGAAGTATCAGTCATGTCAAATGGAGACTACATTTTAAGGTGAGGATGAACTAAATGAGGTCTCCGCTGGGGAGAGAGATCTGCACAGCCCACCGATCACAGCCACTGTTCGCTTTCTGCCCAGTGCCTTTCAGGTTCTGCACGTTCCTAGAGCACAGGTGCAGGAAAAGAAAAGTGCCTGAATTACCTCCGAACCAGCCGCAGTTTCATACAGCCTCGTTTAATTTTATACATAATGACAGTAGTCTCAACAGCAAAACTCATTTACACTAGAGGAGTTTTATGTCATAGGGGACTGTTTTCAGTATTGAAACAAGGTGTATGTGTTACAGGCAGTCAACGTTAAGAAGGTAACAGCATCCTACTGGCCTTGCAGCATTTACTTTAACTTACCTAAATTAACTTCTCTAACTTTTACCCCAGGAGAGCTGCCACTGTTGAATGGATCTAGTTCTGTAGGTACCTTTGTTCACTTTTCTCTGGGCTTTTATTTGAATTGGGTTTTGTTTGTTTGTTTTTTTAAATTAAAGCTAGAATAGTTTTTTCTCTAAGAAATGGTCATTCCTGAGAGATTAATCTACACTTGTAAAAGTATTTCCTTTGGCTGAGTTGAATCTAGATTCTTTTTTGTCAACAGAATGCCACTTTGCTGAATCATGATTGGGATTTTTTTTGTCAGTAGCACCCATTTTCATAGCGTGTGGACGCAGTACAAGAAAAAAGACTAAAAAGCAACTGCCACAGGTCATCGCCAATCCATAGTGAGCTGCGAAGTGCATGGTGCTGTATCACAGCCAGGTAATACCTAGAATGTCAGACGCTTCAGGAGCTTGAAATTGGCCAAGAACTATTCAAACACGAGGACGGAAAACTACAGAAAGCTATGTCTATGTCCAAAATACCTTCAGAGAGGTGAGGCAGGCTTTTAATTAAACTGTACAGACTTACAGCATCCACAAAACCAGGTTTTAGCTGTGACAAACTCTTTTATTCCAATTAAAAGTGATTTTTTGTAAGACTGCAAGGTCCTGGTGCTTAACAAGTTACTTTCTACATATACTAAATAATTCCTAATAAGCAAAGTTCTGTGGCAAAAATATAAATAATCCAGGTGCTAAATTTTCCAGAACTTTGATTGAGAATAAATCCTTGCTATGATGTTACTCCTCCTTCTGCACTCATACAGTACGTGTAAAATACTGACATTTCCATACAATCCCAATTTATAACAATTTTGCATGGAGTATCGGTCACATACAGTGACCTAGAAAAAGACAGAGGCCTGTTACAGTTTGAGTCTCTTTCCTCCTCCCTGTCTCACTATTTCCCTTATGGACTATGCATGGAAGTAACATAGACAATACAGGAGTAGATTATACTCATCTTCTCCAGTTCTCTAGCTCTCGCCTAAAGTGGTTCAGAGCAGAGGTGGATAAAATGCTGAATAAAATGCCAGTGGCTAGGCTATGCCCGCTGGCACAGAGATGGTATCTGGTATGATGTACTCACATCTTTATTTTTTACCTAATCGTGACTTCTAAAGAATCGCTTTAGTCATGGGAAAACTGTAAATAAAGCTGAGTTTCAGTAGCAAGCAGAGTTCATTTCAGATGGCTCATATGAAAACAACAGAGCTAATTATACTGTAGTAATTACCTGAAAATTATATGTATGTTGTTTTTCCACCAGTCAATACTGCTATTTTTGAACTTTGCATTGTTCCCATGGATTGCTGGAGTCATGATGTCTCTACATGGTCTTCTCGTCTCGTCATTAACTTAGCCTCTGGTTTGGGGAGAGGGTTTTAGAAGAAGTTTCAGCTGCAGCATGTGCTATTTAGCTCAGATCTTTCGTGCTCAGGTCTTGCACTCTCCACCACAATATATCCTCACCTGTGCTGCATTTGAGAATTGTTTCCATTTTAATACTTTTTTGAGTATGGGTTATAAGATTCTGACTCTGAAACAGCATCCAATTAAGATTTACTCTTGCACATTAAAAGACACTGAAAATTCAGCCTAGCCCACTCAGTACCATTAATAACTGTGATTATTCTGATTTTGAAGTTTTATTTCCTCAGCTCTCCTGGGTGTGGCATGTTATCGTTGTCTGTTTTTTTTAAGAGCAACCAATAAAAGCACCTGACGAAGGCTGTGACCTGTGGGTGCGTGTCACACCCCACTCCCGAGAAGGGAATGCTGTCTAGCAGCAAGAACGGGAGAACAGGAGTCAGGAATTTTTGGATCGCTCCCAAATAGACTCCTGCCATATTACCTGATTTTGACCAAGTCATGGGGTGAAAAGCACTCTGGATGACTCCTTTGTGAAATGGGGATGATAATGATAGGTATCTCCCTGGGCTGTTGAGAGGAAATTAATTAGCATTTGGAAAGTACTTGGAGATTCTTGGATGAAAGATGATGGAGCTGGAATGCCGGCCACATTAAAATAAGTTGGAATAATCTTAATATTTGTTGCATACAGTGCTTTAATCTTCAAAGCTCTTTACTAACATCAATGAATTAACAAAGAAAATATTAATAAAGTTTATATTTACCCATAAAATTATTCTCCCAAAGCATATATAAATAGATCTGCCTCCAGTTAAAAAATATTATTAAAAGAAAACCTAAGCACCGACTCCAGTATCATGCACTAAATCCCTAGTGGTGCTGTCCATAGCAAACCTACTTTGAACTATGAATTATTAGTTTATACTTTTAATGAGGATAATTGGGCCCTAAGCCTAATCCAGCAGCAGTGAAGTCACTGGGAGCGTATCACCGACTTACCAGGGGCAAAAAACCAAGGCAGCAGAGGAAGAAGGAAGAGCAGTGGTTAGAAAATACCTCTGCTGTGCCGGAGAGGCTGTGCCAGGCTGTAGTGAGCCGGAGACGGCATTTCTCTCTGCAGGAGGATATCGTGTTTAAGTACGGTTTGTTGTGTCTTTGGAATAAGGTACAGAGAACGGAGAAACGCACTGTACCACCAGGAGAGATACGCAGCAGCCCTAGATATTTCTCCATCAATGTATAGAATTCAGGGCACCACAGACCAAACTATCCAAATGCTGCTTCCAAGGAATTGCTCACTTCTTTTTCACCTTTTTTTTTAATTATTTTTTAAAGTATGTTCTTACTGGCACAGACATGACTATCACGTTACCACTGGGAAGCACAGCCCAGCAATTTACTGAAAACCAGTAAATGAGACAGTCCTTCCAAGTGCATTATCTGCATTGATTTCAAGCCAGTGCTTAAAGAACAGCAAGGGACCTTTCCCTTTGTGTTTCATTTTCCAGTCGCCTTCCCCCCTCGCAGTCTCTTCAGCTGCGAAGGTAAATAAAACCAGAGAAGCAGCATTCTGTCATTATTTCCCCCACCACCACTCCCTGTTTATTTTGAATTAAACACGTTTCCATAGGTCTCCTTCACTACAGCAAATGCAGAGAGTTGCTGGCACTCTACGATGATGGGCTCGGATACATTCCAGAACATAATGGGCTATAATAGATTTTTGTAAAAATCTATGGTGCACTTCATAGACTCTGGAGGTCATTTTAGGCAGCCCATCAATGTTCAATATAAATATTTCTGTTCAGCGCATTCTCTGCACGCTGATCAGAAATACGCACTTGCCAGATGTGCGTGCCACAAAACCAAAGCCGTTCCTTATTTTCTCCAGACTTACTGTGAAAAAAACACATTCTCTGTGAAGTGTTTCGTAGCCCAGTCTTGTCAAGCCTGTTGCTGTTTCTTCAGAGTTGGCTGAGGGCTTTACAAAGTTATTCACAGATTAAACTGTCCCAGTTAATCTGCTATACAACAACGTTCAGACAGAGCTTCAAATATGTTTGGCTTTGGATAGAAATCAAATGTTACCTTTGGGAAATATGCTTATTATTAGCGTTAGACATAGCTTTTGGTTTACTTCCAAGAACTTTGTTGAATTATAGGGGGTTTGTTATTGGGTTTTCTTTGTGTCCTGTATTTATGTATCGTGGTTGGACAGACACTATTTTTTAGCATTTACTGTTTCTAGTGCTCCCAGTGCTATCAGAGACGTTTGCAAACGTTACTTATTCTGCGTGATGCCTAACACGTGGTGAGGATCCAGTTAAGAGCGTATCGCCTCTCTGATGTGGTCCCACGAGGGTGGCACGTTCAGGCACAGGTAGCATTTTGTAGGCTAGAAAAAAAACCATGAGCAGGAGACAGTATTTCTATTAACAAATATGCCATAGCTGCAGAAAGCATTTTAACGACAGCCGAGACTGACATCCAAACAGCCAAGGTCTTTTTCTCACCATGTGATCTTTTCATAATCCTCCATTTCTCTCCTAGATCAACAGGTTCCTCTTTATTTGTCATTGTCAGCTTTCAGCACAAAGAGCCTTTTGTCTGTAGCTCTGACCCAAACACACAAGACTTTTTTTTGTCCGTTCTTGGCCATATGCTTTCAAATGGACTAATGGGTTTCCAAGCTATAAAGCAGAACCTTGACCCCAGAAGGGGAGATGGTTGTGTGACAACATCTCTCTGTTTTGACATCATAATTTATCCCCGCTGCAGCTCTACTGGCAGCACGAGCTAGCGAGTAGCCAGCACAACCCAGCACAAATACTTGAACCTGATCCGCTCTAAAGCTCGTGCTATGGATACCGACGCTGGAATCACAGCGGCGGCAGCTTCTGACACCGAGGCTCGGAGTAGGGAAGACCCAAGGCAGTCAATAGGTGCTTCTTTATGTCCTCTTCCACTTCATTATCACTGGTGTGATGAAGCTATCATGCCGCCTCTGTAAGGCAGCACGTGTTGCAGCAGAACTCACACCAGCCATAAACACTGGAGGATTCCTGCCAGAGCCCTGCCACAGTTTCCTCGTGCTGCTATTTAAAGTCCCGTTCTGGATGCATTGCCGCATCCATGGATGTCACCCCAAAAAGGCATTGCTGAGGGAGAAGCTGACAGACAAGAAAAAGTTCTTTATTTACCCTGTTTTCTCAGTTTGCTAGACTACATCACCACGTTGCACTCAGCCTGCCCAAGTAAGAAGGGTGGAAAAAGCTACTGATGGCTTGTGTGAACCTTGCTAGTAATATTCTGCCGTCGAACACAGTATGAAGTGAGTTCATACCCTTTAACTGGCACTTGTTCCAGGCTGCCACAGAAACCCTTTTGTTTTCCAGTGGAAATAGCTCCAGAGCCAAATTCCTACCTGTCTCTCTCAGGGCGTGTCTTTGCCACATCACATAATGTGGTTTTGCTCAAGGTAAAACTATCCTGGAGCTTCAAGGGTGGCTTCTTAAGTGACATGGTGGGGTGCTGAGGAGAAGGGGAACCTGGTTCTAATTTTTCTTTTTTTTTCCTCATTTCACTTCTTTCACCACAGATTTGTATTTGATGAATCTGTCTTCCAGAGACTGGGGAGTAGAGGGGGTGACCGGTTTCATTTGGGAGCCACTTTCCCATGTATTTAACAGAGCTTGTGGGATTTCGAAAGCAGAGCCTCACCATTTTCTGGTGCTCCAGATGAGGGAGGAGAAGGAAAAGAGCTTCTTATCTCCCCATTCAGCCCTTATCTCAGCCTGCCAGTTGGGTCACGCTGGGGCGGCAGCAAGGGGGAGGACGGACCACATCTACGGGAAAGCAAGCTCAAAGCTTACTTGCGCGTAAGAGAAGGGGGAGACCTGCACCCAAAAGCACCTTTTATGTTATAAACTGCTCCAGCCCCAGGGCGGAGGGGGGAAGAGAGCAGCGCTACATGGCCTAGAGCTGCCATCGCCCGCGCAGAGTCAACACCAACAAGTCCTGCAAGCGCAAGAGCCCACCAACGTGTTTTTAAGCGACGTATCGGCACCCGCACAGACCAAGCGAAGTCAGTAGCGTTGTTCGCTGGAGTACAGCCTGGGAGGGTCAAGCCCAAGACAAACAGCATTTTACCATACGCTGTCCGGCAAGCTGGGAAACAACAAAGAGCAGCCTGTGCTCAGCCGTCCTCAGCAGGATGGAGCACGCAGCATCGCCCCACGCTCGCGGCCCTTGAGCTTTGCACCAACGGAGCAATCTCTCCAATCTCCCTGGGTCACAGTTTTCCCTTATCGACACCCCTAACCATCCTTAACGTACAGCATCGGCTCCCCCAAAATGCTGGCTTCGACGCTGCGATGTATGTTACTTTGGGGCAGCGTGAGCCAAGGTTATGCCAAGATAGAGCTGCCGTCTCCGAGTCACAAAAACAAATCTTCCGTGATTCGTAATACGTTTAAAAAAAAAAAAAAATTCAGCCAGAAATGTGATGACAGAATTTCAGAACCTCTGTTACATGAAAATGAACACTAAAGCTTTTAATTTACCTAAGATTTCTCTCTAAAGAGAAAGATGTACAATTTGTTCAGGACTAGTTGACAGATGGGAAAATTAAGTCCTCCGTTATTGTTCCATTTGCTGGATGCAAAAATACTTAACACTTACAGAGGACTTGGAGGATGGGAAGAGCTACAGAAATATCAGCTCTCCGGACAAAAATGAGAGACTGAAATGTCAGGGGCCAATCCTGGAAGATGCTACATGCTACAGGCTAGTCCAAAATTCAGTCTTTTCCTTAGCATTCCTCAGTGATTTTCCTGTGGTAAAGCAAAGGAATCAATGGGTGAATTTAGTATTAGATCTAAAAAGCCGAGTTGCACAAGATCCTTTCAGTTTGACGTCTCCACCCAGCAAACTCTTTCAAAACAGTAAGTTCTCTCTTTCAGTTGAAATTTCCTTTTTTTTTTTTTTTTTGAGTTGGAAGCCTTTAACTGAAAGGTCTTTCTTTTCTCTACTAATAAAAATAGGCTATTAAAACTATTTCTCCCTTTCTCATTGAAGATGTCCTGCAGTTTTCTTCCATCTGGGAACCAAACTTCTTTAAAATGATACCAAGAAAAAATTGGCACCTCTTAGCCAAATCGCTGAGAAACAACCGAGCAGTCGGTCCTGTGCTCACATCTGGGCTCTCTCGAACAATGAATAATGAATTAATGGGACATTACGGAGCAGACTTGAGGCCAAACTCAGTTCTGGGAAGCACGGTTATTACGGAGCTGTTGTACCGGGGATAGTCCTGTACGCTGACCGATGTAGAAATCGACTGTATAAAAAGCTAATAGCCAGAAAGGGGATTAAAAAAAAAAAAAGAAAACAAACAACCCCCAGCAATATCCAATTTCTTCTTCCACACACAGCAGCAGCACGGCATCGCCTCATGGTTTAAAGCTCTGGGTTGCAGTTTAGGTGCTCCAATGTGTGGACTGCCTGTGTTCAGGACACTGTGTACCACAACAAACAGGAGTAAATTGTTGGTGTTTAATTGGAGCCTGTTCCTCTTTATCAGCCCGGTGGAGTTACAGAGCGTTCGCTCGTGTGCAGATTCTGCTCTGATTACAGGCTGTGAGCGGCGAAGCCTGTTATCAGCAATGCAGCTTCACAAAAGCGTGGGAAAAGCCACGTTCCCAACGCCCGAGACCTCTCCTGTGGAGCGCTGCAAACCCATCTCTCATGTGCGGGTACCCTGGAAAACTCAGGACGGGGAAAAGCTGGAGGCTGCGGGCAGGCACCCGCCTGGCTATTCCCTTGCGGAAGTCCTCGTGCATTTGCAGTTCACCTCGGGCATCCCTTTAGGTTTTGCTGAAGTGATGCTCCTGGAACGACAGCTGCATACCCTGTGGTTAATCACGATGCTGGTTAATCGTCGTTCCCTTGGGACATGGCTCGGGACCACATCTTGCCTGGCTTACAAGGAAAGTCTCGCTGAAGGTAGCGCGAGTCACACGAGCAGGGCTTGACCCTCCATCCCCTCCCACGTCCTTTGCTGCGCTGCCCTGGAGTTCACAGCCGCCTGCAGATTTCTTTAGGAGGAACCCTGTTGGCACTTGTAGCCTTTTTACTGTTCTTTCCAATATTTCTTCGCCCGCGGACATTTTTTTTGGGAAAAAAAAAAACCAAACCCAATTTAAATCAAGTCCATTGTTTTCACTAAACTGAACTACAGAAAGATTTCAGAACGTGGTTGTGATTTGCCACATCTGTTATTTTTATGCATTGTTTTCGTGCCAAGAGTTTCATAAAAGGTGTTATATAACCGCATCGTATCACATAATTCAACATGTTTCCACAATTAGGAGCCCACGTGAGCGTTTAAGCAACGATCTTGCCTGGGGTTTTTACGTTTCTGTACATCTTTTAGCCCAGCCAGCCTGCGATACAAAGATGAACTGTGACTGTGGTTTCCTCCTTTCTCCTACAGACTCTGATGTCGTTTACTGATGGCCAAGTTCGTCTGTGATCCATGCTGCATGGATCACTGCTGCATTTGCATTTAAAAAATAAACATGTATTGCTTGAATCCTATGCTCTGTGTACCAGAACAAGCTGAGATTTATCCCACGGTTACATGTAACTGGATCATCTCTCTTCAAGACACTAATAGGTTCATTGTTTTCCCAATATTGCAAGCTGAGCATTTATCACATGAAAAGAAAAATACGTTTGCACTGAAAGCCGCGGATGGACAGTTGGATCTAAGGCTGGAAAAACAACAGTAGAAAACGATTTAAATGATTAAATATAAAACTGCTTTTGCTGTTCAGTTGACAAGCGGTTCCCTTCTAAGACTTAGCGCTGAACTCCAGACGACTTGCACAAACCCAGCCCTCGGTCCTCGTAACCCTCCTGGGGACAGCCCCCTATTTCTGCAGTCTCCCTCCTGTAAATGCAGAAACACGCTGTATTATCGGGGGGAGGGGGTTGGAAAGTGGGACCACGCGTGCACAGTCACCACCCATTGCACCCTGACAACGTCCTGCCACTGCCGGCGAGGAGGGCAGGTAAGTAACAACCGAGGAGGGATCCTGGGGGATCCTGCAAGTCTGTGAAGAGAGATGCCATTTCTGGAAGAATTCCCCCAAAAGACACTCTTCCACCTGCGAGCAGGGACCAGGAGTTTGGGTCTGACGGAGCTTTGCCGGGGAAGGGATGGGTTTATTAGGATGTACTCCACAGTTTTGCCGTAGGTGAGCCACCGAGAACTTTGGAAATTTCCAGCCTGGCACTGCTTTAAATTAAAAGCTCCATCTTGTTCTCCTGGGTCAGATATTCTGCATGCAGTTTCTAATTTGGACCACGGCTCTGGAAAACTTGATTAGAGCTGTGAAAACGGAATTTTTACTAGGGAGAACTGCGCTTTTGCCAAGGTTTATTTTTCAAGGGAGTAGGACCTAATCCTAGAAGTAGTTCCAGGGCCGTGCTATTCTGGATGCCCTTGCAATGGTTTATTGCAATTATGCAGCCAAACCTGGACGGACTGGTAATGTTTGCTTTGGACAAGTTGCTACAGATGGCAAGCAACTGCAAATGTACTTCTCAACCTGGTGCAGGCATCCCTGAAAATGCATTTTCTCTGAGTTGCTCTTTTTTTTTTTTCCCTTCATTTTTACATGATTAATATGTTCCCAGATCCATACTACCTAAAAATAACTAAGCAGCTAAAGGCATGCAGAGAATAGAGAGTAACGTATCTGTGTTCAGACAGAAGCCTGTTAGATGTAATCACTGGATAGATAAATCTCCTTGCCAGCTTTCAAAGCTCAAATTTCTGCAAAATCAAATATAAAATCCCTCTTTAGGTAGATGCTTTTCAGGGAACAGCACATCAGCTTCCTCGAGGGAACCCACAAAGCTTATGGCATGGAGTGACCCTCTGGAGGGAGCTTTACATCTCTACAGCAAGCAGTAACCAGACTGAACTAAGCCATAAATCCAGGAATGCATGGGAAAAGAGCAAATTAAAACGTGCTATACTTGGCAGGTTCCTTTGCAAGCGCAGTACTTGTGAAAGGTGACATTAACGGCCCCAGCAGCTGAAGGCCGCTCTTTCTTCCAGAGCTGGGGTAGCACAAGCAGGAGCAGCGAAGGCTTCCCAAAAAGGTCCTCCTGACCTCTCCCAAAAGCGCTTTGCCTGGGTGTGAGAGCTCCTGCAGCACTGCCCACCTGCGTCCTCCCGGCTGGCACAGCCGGTCAGAGCTCCCCGGTGGCAATTTGGGGTGGGTTTGGGACGAGGAACCCACCACCAAACACGCTGGGCATGGAGGCAAACGGTCCTCGGGGACTTCCAGACCCCCCCCGTAGGGCACCTTGACTGGCAACGAGCAAAGTGTGACCAACGCTCCTGCAGCTCCGCATGCAAGCGCTGTGCAACGCATCGTGCCCGCTGCTCCTTTCCTAGGCTACCAATTAATTTAATTGCAACACAAGAGAAGTGGCTCTGGGCAGTCAGACTGCTGGGGTGAGTCTCTTGGGGACCCATCATCCCACCGCAGCCTCCAACACACGATGGACTGGAAAACATCTCTTCTCCAGCACAGGCACCGGTGCCCCCCCCGCCCACCCCTTCCCCAGTTAATCTGCCTGCACTGTGGCAATCGCAGCTTAATTCCTCCACAGCAAAATAGTGAGAATTAATTTGTTAGTGTCAAATTATACCTTTGGATGTGCATGTTCAGCTCTTACGGACTTCAATGAAAGCCTGGCCTTCACGCAGGCAGACGTGGACCTGTCGTGTTTGTAGCGTGCTTTGAAGCTGGGCTGGTGTTAGGAGGTGTGAAATACGCGGGAGAGGCGAGCTCGCCCCACTCGCCGGCTCCGCCACAGTCGGGCAGCGAAGCGAAAACAACAGGCGCGATGCAGGAAGTCAGATCCCACAACTTCATTAAGAGTCAGAAAGGAGATCAAAGGAAAGAATTTTCAGCTTAAAAAAAAAGGGGGGGGGGGGGGGAATATGTTTTAAGTTTCCAAGAAAACCACAGAGTTCACTTTGTTACATGAAAATAAATAAGTGATTTTGTAAGCAAGGCAGAGCTACCCTGTTGTACGCCCTTCTCTCATCCACGCAGCGCAGAAAGTCTTGTTTGCTCCCAAAGCTCCATCAGTTTAATTAAACCCATACCTGCTTACATGTGGACGCTCCGGTCTGTTTACGTACAGCTCCTTGCTGTCCTGTTCACACTTGTCCCTGACATACTCAAATCAAACCCAAAGGACACCGGCCATACACTTCATGGCACAAATTAAACGAAACATGACGAAGGCAGGAGGGACCTCCAGCCAGGCAAGGACTAGACACACGTCTTGTCCCCAGCCCCCAGATGCTGAAATAGCCGGGATTTTCCCCCTAAAAAAGGGCTTTTTGAGTTTGCCGAGGTGAGGCCGAGGCAGCCAACAGCTCATGGTGCGTGTCAGTCACAACTGCAGGTTTTGGGTCCACTTCAGCCACCTGGACAAACAAACATCCGTGGTGCCAAGCGGGCAGCACCCAAGGGACTGGCCAGTGTCACTGTGTGGCCACTCTGGATCATCTCTGAAAGGTCACTGATGACTGGGAAAAGCAAATACGACGCCCAGCTTTGGTCTGGGTGCAGAACAGTTGGCCTCACCAGCATCACTCTGGGAAGGTGATGGAGCAAATCCTGCTGGAAGGCATTTCCAAGCAGGCTAAGATGATGACAAGTCGGAACAGCCAGCACAGGTTCCCCAGGCATAGATCGTTCCTGGATGCCCTCCGTGATGAAAGGGCTGGCTCCGTGGACAAGGGGAAAGCAAGGAGGTTTATTTAGCTTGACTTTAGCAAGGCCCTTGGCATGGCTTCCCATAGCATCCTCATAGCCAAACTGATGAGATATGGACTGGAGATATGGACCGGATAAGCAGACTAGTAGGAAAATTGGCCAGACTGCCAGGCTCAAACGCTGTGTTCGGGGTACAAAGTCCAACTGGCAGCCGGTGAGCTGTGCCGTCCCTCAGGATCAATATTGTCCTTATTGGCCACCTGGATGATGGGACAGAGCATTGGCAGATGACACCAAACTGGGAGGAGCAGTCGATGCTGGAGAGGACAGGACTGTGATTTAGGGAGACTGGGGCAGGCTGGAGAAAAGACACGGACCTTGGGAAGACAAATGCCGCGTCCTGCCCTGGAGTGGGGTAAAGTGGGGGTGACCAGCAGGAGAGCAGCTTCGCTGGAAGGGTCCTGGGGGTCCTGATGGGCCAAGGGGTTTGGGGACTGGAGCACACGATGTACGGGGAGATGTGGAGGGAGCTGCATTTGTCCAGCCTGGAGAGGAGAAGGCAAAGGGGAGGTCTCACTCCTGTCTGCTAATCCCAAATGGGAAGGGCACAGAGCGGACAGAGCCAGGCTCTTCTCAGAGGAGCACAGTGAGAGGCAATGGGAAACATGAGAAAGTCTGAGTAGATGATAGGGAAAACCTTCTTCTATTTTATCGTGAAGGAAGTCAGGCACTGGAAGTAGAGAGAGAGATCGTGGAGCTCCTTCAGGTATTCAAGGCTCAGCCGAGCACAGCCCTGAGCGACCTGATGGAGGTGGCCCTGCTTTGAGCAGGGGCTGGGCTAGAGCCACAGGTCCCTTCCAGCCTGGGTGTGACCTGCTGGTTTCCAGACCCACCCTGGGCCTGGACGGTTGTTGGAGAAGGGAACATGTTTTCCCTGTGTCTCTGCACAGTCCTCGCCAGCCCACAGCCCGAGATAATACTTGCTATAGAGATAAAACAGCACTGAAAGAGCACGCTCAAAGTCAGGTGAGTCTTACAAACACATCTTCCATAAAGCATGCCAAGCTAGCCCGAGACTACACAACTTGTTTTCAAAAAGATTGATCAGGCGATTATTTTTCCTCCCTGTCACCAACAGCACATCGTCCCTTGAAATCAAAGCGACATATAAAAGAAGTTAACACTTTTTCAGATGCTCGCTGGCAAGTTCTTTGTACTTAATGATTAGACTTTCCAAGCAAATGTGTCTTTTGATGATACAGTTGGTGGAACCTAAATAATCCTCATGGAGGCAAATTAAAGACCATTTTCCTCACTTTTAACTCCAGTGTTTAGCCTTCCTAGTGTTCACCTGAGCACAGCACTATTTCTCTGATACTGCTTCATAAATCTGGTGAGAGCCTTATGCATTTATGGAAGAGCCTGTCCTCACTTCAGGGCAGAGCATCTTCGATTACCTGTAACGGGACCGCTGGTCTGTCCTCAGAATCAGGTCTGTCCCCTCCTGGGTTCTCCTGACACCAGGATTTCATGGGAAAGCTGCTTTTCCCCTCTCCCTTGGGTTGGGGGGGGGCACATGAGCCTCTCAGGACTGCCCCCATCCATGGCACCGTGCCACCCGAGCACCCCAGCCCTGCACTGACGGGATTGACATCCACCCGGTGCTCATTTTCTTCCCCTCAAGTCCTCCAGCAGAATATTGTGCAAGCACATTTTTACTCACTGATGGCCACCATCCCACACTGTAGCAGCAACACCCATCGCCCTAAAACCCAGGGGACAGTAAGCACCTCTTTCCCCCTTTGCTCCCCCCCCCCCAAGCTGCTGCTTCAGGAGGGACTCGACAGCCTCACCGCTGCAGGTCCTTCTCACGTGGAGACGATGGCCCAGCTCTCTGCTGGAATGCTCCCCCCGTGCCCCCCGCCCCAGGCTCAGAGTTGCTCTCCCAAGGGGTAATTTTGGTAGTTTCCATGGAAGTTGCGCAAAACCTCAGTTCAAAACCAGACAACTCCAGCGAGGAGCGCTGCACAGAGCGGCACTGGGAACGCCATCTCCTGGTGTCCTCTGAATCCGGCCACACTGCCGCCGGAGAGACAACCCGCATCCAAGCTGACCCCGCTCCGCACGGGGTCAATGGCGGAGGTTTGGGGCCTGCGGCACACCGATCGAGCGGGTCCCTGCTGCGCGCAGTGCGAGCCGTAGCGGTGCAGTCCCACACGGTCCGTGCATGCATTCCCGCCCCGGTGCAAATACCCTGCCCAACCCTGGCAGCTGATGGGTCAGGCGCTTTGCATCGCTGCTGCAGATCTGCCGGAGAGCGTCTACCAGCCCCGTGTCCACCCACGCTCCAGGGCGATCCCTGTCCTGCGAGAAAAAGCACCTGCAATTCAACCCCAACTTGAGCGCAATGGCTCGAAGCACATCTCGAAGCGAGAGGCCAGGCTCCGTCCAGTCGCTGCGATTTTAATGCGGGGGTCTCCGGTGTTTGCACCCCCGTTAAGAGGGGAGCTGCTCTGCCAAGGGGACTTTCAGCCCAGAGGCAGCGCGGCAGCGAAACCCAGAGCAGACACCGCTCCGTCTCTGGGAGCCATCACGTCTGCTTGCCTCCAAATACACAGCCTTGTGTACAAGAGGAAAATAGCATATGGGGAGAAGCCTTGGCAAGGCTGGAGGTCTGGTGATCAGCTCCTCGGAGCTGCTCTGCCACTGGCCTGAAAGAACAACTCCATCAGCTACAGCAAACAGACCTTCTGCTTCCCCCAATTCAGAATTCATCACAGGCTCAAATACAGACACTCCAGGCTTTTTCCTGCTTTAATTATTTAAAAATCCTAACTCTGGTTGTTTATTTTCAGGGGCTATTACTGCAGTCAACTATTTTAAGACTGAGAAGAAAAAAAAAACCTCACAAAAGAAAAAATTTGAAGCCTTTCCCTCATTCTGCTGGTGAAGTTTAATTCACTCTAATTATTTCATATTACTTAGACTATAATAGTTTCATAATTTCTAGTATATTAAGCACTTAATATGTTGTGTCATTTGAAGTTGCATATTAAATTCAGCAAAGTACATTTTAATGAGAGCTAAGTAGTGTGAAAATATTAATACAACATAATAGTTCATTTTTGCACCGGCATTGGTAAGCACCGCCACCACGCACGGTGTGCCTGGGCAGGTGGATGTCGGAGAAGCTCGCGGGCCAGAGAGCTGCTGGGGAGAGCACGGCTCCGGCAGCCCAACAGGAGGAAAGCGGGAGCTGGGAACGCACAGCGCACCAGAGCCCGGCTGCGGGGCCTGAGCCGGGGTCAGGAGCCAGAGCCCCCCCAAGGTGCAGCAGTGCCAGCAGCACAGCACGCTTCCCCCCATGCCAGCAGCCAGGCACACGGGTCAGGCTCCTCCGTGTTCTCCACAGGGGCACCCTGTGCCACCTCCAGCCCATGAGGCGCCAGCAACAGCCCAGCTGGAGAGGAAAGCACGCAGGGGAGGGAAGGTGTCTCAGCTGCTCCCCTACAAGCTCCAAAGAGGCCCAACCATTTCATTCCCACAAACCACCCATCTCCCAGCTTGCAGAGCTTGACTCCCCCTTTTTATTCACCTCTTTGCTATTATGTCCCTGGTCTACACGTCTCTCCCACGGTCCAGCAAATGATCCCCCTTCCCATAGGCTTACCTGCACGAGAGATGCCACCAGCAACCTCAGCCCCACTACTCCTGCTCAGGGTCACTTATTGCAGACGCATGCTGCAGCTCACACAGCACAGGAGGATGCGTGTCCCGGGGCAAGCCACAAGAGCTTTGCCTGATGCTCTGAGAAACAAGGAGAGCCTAAGGAAGTCAGCTGCACTGCCACTCCAAGGATTTTGTAACCATCAGCCCCATGAATCAGCCCAGCCAGCCGTGTCCACCTGCCCCAGATGCTCAGATGATCTCAGATGAGCCCACAGGTGATGGGGGATGCTGCTCCTGCTCCAGCACAGCACTTGCTGCCCCATCCCTGCCGAGGGGAAAAGCCATGCTGAACTGCTGAGGGGGATAAGGCCTAATACAAAACCACAGGGTTTGAGGCTCACAGGGGGATCCAGGCTGGGAACCTCCTCTGGAGACCCCTGGCCTGGGTGCAGCTCGGAGCAGGGCTGCGTGTCGGCGGGGGGAGCTGCGGGGCAGGAACGGGCCCCGCTGTGCTGGCGGGATGCGGCCGTGCAGGAGGACCCGGGGCGGGGGGGGGGGGGGGGGGGGAAGGCTCCCTTTGCAAAGCAGCCCCGCGGGGTGCCCCGGATCGGGCCCGGCAGCCGTGCACGGCGGGGGGGTGGGAGGGGGCGGCGGGGTACCGGGCCGGGGCACCGAGCGTCGCTGCCCGCCGGGGGAGGCTGCACCGCCGGCTGCGCCCACGCGGTGGCGACCCAGGCCGCGGAACCGCCGCTGCTCCGCCTAATGAGAGTCCCAGAAACTAATTACGACAGATCCGCGCTGCGGAACTCCGGGGGCCGGTTCACACCGCAGGAACCCCGCGGGCAGCGCCGGGATGGGCAACGCGCAGCCCCCCCCGAGTGCATCCCCCCCCCCGCTCCCCATACCCTCAGCCCTGCTGCGCAGCGGTGCAAGGTGCATCCCCCCCCCCCCCCCGACACACGCACCCCGGTCTCGGCCCCCGCAGCCCCGGTGCGCTGCAGGACCGCGGTGCAAGGTCGTGTGTCCCCCCCTCCCGCCCAGCCCCGGTGCGCCGTAGGACCCGCGGTGCGACGTGCGTGTCCGTCCCCCCCCCCGGAGCGCCCCAGGACCCTGGTGCAAGGTGCACACCCCCCGCCGACCCCGGTCCCAGCCCGCCGAGATGTCGCGCTAGGTTAAATCCTGAGCCGAAAACAGGTATTTAGGGCTAATAGGTGTGCGAGCACCTCCACACCCGCTCTCAGAGCTCATTAATGTAATACTTTCATGTGTGAAACGAGCATATAAATGGGCATTAATGAGCTCCCGGCTGCGGCGCGGAGGAGGAGGAACGGGAACGGGGAACTTCGCGGGGGAGCCTTAGGGGGCAGCGCAGAGCCGAGCCCCGGAGCGGCCGTCGGGGCCGTGCGAGCCCCTCCCGCGGCGTGCCCGGGGGGGGACACCCCCCGCCCCCCCGGGACAGCCCCACGGACCAGGCGGCTTCTTAAAGTCGGTTTTTATTAAAGAACCAAAGTCACGTACAGAGGGGTCTCTCCCCAGAGCGGGCGAGCGTTGTTCTGCCTCCGGAGTCGCGGACCGCCCGTTAAAGTGCTGTTACATCCATAAATTTACAAAGGGGTGGTGAGGGAGGAGGGGGCACGGGGGGGGGGGAATGAATATACATCATAAATAAATAAAAATCCAACAAATACTGTACCAAGAGAATCACAGTACATTTATATCCATTGCACATAGCCACTTTTGTTTCCAGTCTGGACAAGGGTTGAAGAAGCGGACACACAGGGAGGGAGGGGGAGAGGCGGAGCCGGGGGCTCCGGAGGGGGCGCGGGGCGCAGGGGTGGGGGGGCCCGGCTCCCCCTCCGGCCGGCCCGGGGCCGCTCCCCGCCGTATTGCCAGTCCGAGGAAAGCCGGGCTCCGAGTCCTCTATGTACAAGTGTCTCCTCGTGGAAATGGCTTGTGTGGGCTCTGCCCGCATGGCTTCGGGGGAAGGGGGAGTCCGGAGGGGGGGGCTCACTGGGGCAGCAGCGGCGGCTTGAAGGAGCAGTTCCCCGTGCAGTGCCGCGGGGTCAGCATTTTGCAGGAGAAGTGATGTAGCGCGTCGTGGGCCTCTGCAAAGCGACGGAACCGTCATCCCCGGCTCCCCCAGACCTCCCCACGCGGGGAAGAGGGAGGGGGGGATGTCGGCTCCCCTTAGACGTCTGTGCCCCAGCCCCCGTCCTGCCCCGGTACCTTTTAACTTCTGCTGGATGGCGTAGCGCGCTTTCCTCTCCTGGTCCAGCTCGTTGCACAGCGTATCTGGGATGGGGGGAGAGCATCACAACGCGCCGGGGGGGGACACACACGCCAGAGCGCGGCCGCCCCGTCGGGGATGCGCTGGGCCGAGGGGCACCGCGCTCGTCCGCAGAGCGGGATGGGGGTAGGGATACGGGGGGGGGGCGCGGGGAGGGATGCGCACAAAGTCGGGCATTGCATCCCAGGTAGTTTTACGCCTCGGTTTATTAATTTAGCCCGAGTGGAAATTGCTGCGAGAGGGAAGGTTCATTCGCTCCCGTGTAATGATGCCTCGCAGCCGTTTGCGGGGCGGCTCGCGATCTCCAGGATAAGCAGAGTCCACGAAAGGATATCGATTTAAAAAAAAAAAAAAAAAAGGAGAGAGACAAAAAGGAGATAAAAGTAATAACTGCCGGATGGCCGGCTGGGCCGTACCTCGGACGATCTGGAGCTGCTGCACCATCTCCTCCCGGTACGCCAGCTCCCGCTTCATCTGGTCCTGGAAGTTATCTGCGGGGGCAGGGGGGTCAGCACCGCTCCCCGGCGTGGGGCCCGCTCCCCGGCCGGGGCAGGGCGCGGGATCGCCGGTACCTTTCAGGCTCTGGAAGTCCCTCTCCAGCTTTTTCCTCAGCTCCATTTGCTCCAGGACCAGTTTTTGCAACTCGTCTGTTTAAAAATACACGGCGGGGTTGAGGGGAGCCCGCACTTTTCCATATGGAGGCGGCTCAGCGCGGCGCTAATCGCATTACGTTACATTAATCACAGGAGTTAATCACTCCTGCAGAAAACACAAATACCTCGAGCCGCGGGGACAGGCCGGGGGGTCCCGCCAGCCCCCCCTCTCCCCTCCCCAGCGGGGTGCCGACCCCCGCAGCCCCCCGCCCCGCCGCGGGATGCGCCCCCGCCTCACCTCGGGCCAAATTTTCGATGTCTTTTTCCACCAGCTGCGTCCCGGCGACATCCATGCCGAGGCCGTCCTCTCCTGCGGGGGGTGGGGGGGGCAGGGGGCCGTCAGCCCCGCCGCGGGGGGCTCCGCCGACCGCGCATCACCCCGCGCAGGGGCCGCGCATCACCCCGCGCAGGGGCCGCGGCAGAGCGCGGGCGGGCGCTTACCTCTGTCGGTATTTACAGGGCTGGGATGCGAGACATTCCTTTGGTCCTGATAGGATTTTCTGGTCTCTAAATCCTCTGCCGCGGAGTGATTGTCTTCTTTATCTTGCTCTTAAAGATAATAAACCGATTTTCAACCATAAGCAATGAAAGTATGGTCCTGATATATCCTTAATTACATAATTACGGACAAAGCCCTCGTTAAAACCTTCTTAGCCGACATCCTAATCGCTTTGCTATTGGAAAGTAGCTTGCTGGCAGGAGCTTCGCCGTGCCGTGCCGTGCGCGGCTCCGCCGGCCCGTCCCCGCCGGCCGACCGCGGCATCCCCGGGACCGGGGAGGGGGGGGGGGGGGGGGGGGGCTGGCCCCGTCCCCCGTCCGGAAACCGTTTACATTCGCTTTTCTCTCGAAAGCCCCCAAACGAAAGCGGCGGCCCGGGAGCCCCCCCGCTGCTGAACACCCGGCGGGGGAGGCGCCCGGGGCCGCACCCCCGATGCGCACCGGGCTCCCCGCCCCCCGGCCCGATTTACCCTTAGCCTCGGGGGTGCACAGGTACGCGGCCGGGGCTCCCAGGGAGGCGGCGGTCTTCAGCGGCTGCAGGTGCTCCCCCCTGTCCGGCGCGTACACCTACAAAAGAACGAGTCAGGGCGGCGGGGGGCCCGGGCCCGGCCCCGCGGGGACCCCCCGGGGGCAGAGCTGTCCCCGCCGGCCCCGCACCTCGTAGGCGCCCCTGCTGCTGCTCCGCTCGGGGCTGCCGTCGGGCGGCTGGCCGCCCTCCTCCGCCGCCGGCTCGCCCGCTTTCTCCTCGGGCCCGTCGGCCCCGGCGGGCGGCGGCGGCTCCTCGGTACCGGCCAGCAGCCGGGGCGGCGGCGGCTCCCGTCCCTCGGGGAGGGCAGCGGCGGCTGCGGCGTCATCCTCCTCGTCCTCCGGGAAGCGGTTGGACTCCACGTCCACCTCGGGCTCCTCGGCCGTGTCCCCCCCGGGGGAGAGCGAGCGGTAGCTGGAGCTGCCCTCGCTGAGGAAGTCCGGGGAGAGGTAGCCGGGGCCGCGGGGGGCCGCGCCGCCGTACGCCTCCCGGGTGCCGTAGAGCTTGGCGATGCTCTCGGCGTCCTTCACCACCGGGCGGAAGGCGGAGAGGTAGCTGCCCTTCCTGGGCAGGGGCAGCGGGGGGAGCAGCGCCTCGTCCCCGGAGCGCTCCTCCTCGCCCGCCGCCCGCGACAGCGCGCTGGGGCAGCGCTCGCCCTCCGCCCCGGCGCCCTCCTGGGGGGTAGCGCTGCTCCTCCCGCTGCCCGACGGCTCCGAGCCCTCCAGCTCGCCGTGCCGGCCCGACAAGCCCGGCGGTTCGGCCGCCGCCGCTGCCGCCGCCGCCGCCGCCGCCACCACCACGGCCGTGGCCGCCGCCTTGGCCTGGCTCTGCGCCGGGTAGGGCGGCACGGGCAGGCTGCCGGCGGCCGGCCAGAAGACGGGGAAGGAGGGGTAGACGCCGGTGTCCTTGGCGGCGCCGGGCTGGTGGGGCGGCTGGGCCGGTTGGTGCGGGTGGGGGTGCGGAGGCCCCCAAAACATGCCGGGGGGCAGCGCGCCGCCCTTGCCCGCCTCGCCGCCGCCCGCGCCGCCCAGCGCGTCCTCCTGCTTCTTGGGGCAGAGTCCGAAAGCGGCGGCGGGGAAGCCGTAGGGGTGGGGGAAGAGCGGCGGCGGCAGCTTCTGCAGCATCCCGAAGCCCTTGCTGGGCACCGGGATCACCGGGTAGCTGCGCACCGCGCCCGCCCCGCCGTGCGCTCCCGCCGCCCCGCCGTGCGCCGCCGGCAGCCCCAGCGCCCCGCGTTCGCCCGCCGGCTCCTGCCCGCTGCAGCGCAGGCTCTTGTGCGCCGGGGCCAGCTCGGGGCCGGCGGGCGGCGGCGGGTGCAACGCGGCCTTGGCGGCCGGGGAGCCGGCACCGGGCCCGCCGGCGGCCGCCCCTTGCAGGGAGAAGGTCCGCTTGCGGGTGCCGCCGTTGAACATGGCCTTGACATCCTCCCAGGCGTGCGACAGCTCCTCCGTGGCCGTCTTGTCGCTGAGCTTGAGGTGACGGCGCCAGGAGTTGAAGTTGGCGGCATCGGGCTGGGTGTACTTGGAGTCCGGGGTGCGGTGGGAGTGGAAGATGAACTTGTTGGGGGAGAAGTACATGCTGCAGTAGCTGCACTTGATGCACTTGGCGCGGGAGCTGTTGTAGCGGGCCGGGATGAAGCTGCCCCGGGAGCCCCAGGCGCACTCGTGCACTACGTCGAAGGCGAAGTTCTCGGGCAGCTTGGGCGGCTTGTGCTCGCCCAGGAAGGACTTGCAGAGCCGCTCCGCCTCCCGCTTGGTGATCATGCCGCAGCGGCGGGAGGAGATGGGCATGGCCCCGGCCCGCCGCAGGATCTCCAGCTGCACCGGCGTGCACTGCACGCAGGTGATGCCCAGGGCCACCCGCCGGTTATGGATCTCATTGTAGCTGTAGTTCTTGAGCAGCGTGTTGGAGATCTGCGCCAGGCACAGCCGCTCCTGCCCGTCGATGACCAGGGACACGATGGGCACGCCGTACAGAGAGGTCTCACCCACTTGGTTGGGCTTGAGGGTATTGGAGCCCTGGTACGGCTGCAGCTCTTGCTTTGAATTTGGGGAGGAGCTTGCATCTCTCCCATTTCCCATCTGACTGGCGATCGCCTCCATTCCCCCCCAAAACGCCCCTGCAAAACAAAATCGGGGAAAAGCGCGGGTTAGAAGCGCTCCCGGGGCCCCGCCGCTGCCGCCCGCCGCCGCGCCCGGCCCGCCGCTCCCGGAGCCCCGCTCCTCGGCCCGGCTGGGCCCCGCTCGGCGCTGCCGGTCCCGGCCCGGAGCTCCCCCCCGGGCGCTGCCGCAGGAGCCTCCCCACCGCGGACAGGCCGGCCGGAGAGGTCTGGCGGGGCCGTAGCGCATCCCCCGCGCCGCGGCCGCCGGTACCGAGCCCCGCCGCATCCGCCGCCGGGCGCGGAGCCGCAGCCGGGCGGCCCCGGGAGCCCGGCGGCAGCGGCCGCCCGGGGCAAGGGCGTCCCGGTGGGGAGCACCCTCCTCGCCCCGGGTCCCCGGGAGGTGCCGCGTCCCTTCCCTTTGTGCCGGCTCGCCGAGCCGTGCCGGGCCGTCCGTTGCGGCGAGCCCCGGGCAGGCTCCAACGAAACGCGCCGGAGGATGCGACCGGCGCGTCCCGCGGCGGCGTGGGCCGGGGGGGGTGGGGGGGGCCGAGCCCCGGGCCGGGCCGGGCGGGCCGAAACTTGCCGCTCGGTGCCCGCTGGCGGGCGGAGCGAGGCGGCGGGCGCGGCTGGCCGGGAGCCCCTTTGTCGTGTCTCCGGCAGGCGATTAGGAGCGGGCGGATTAGGGGCCGGGGCGGGCAGGACCCGCAGCACGTAGCAGCAGAAGGGCAGCAGCGAGCCAGGCAAATTGGCTTAGCGGGGAGGGCTCACGGCGGTAAGCCGCTTCCGTGGTAATTACACAAAATAACGGGGAGCGTCTCCCGAAAACGCGCCCCGACCCCCCCCACACACGCATCCCCTCCATCCGCCGCCCGCTCCCACTTACCGCTCCGCGGAGCCCGGCTGGACGTGCAGGCTCTCCTCGGGGCTAGGGGCCGCAGCCCGGCGCCGGGGCCGCCATCAGCCGGGGGGGCCCGTCCCCACCGAGCTCTTTACCGCGGGCAGCCGCCGGGGCGCGGGGCGGGCGGGCAGCGACGCGCCCTTCACCGACGCCTCGGGGCCGCCGCCCGCCCCGCCGCCGCCGCGTCCGCCCGGGCGAGATGCAACAAGAGCGAGTGACCAGCCGCGCCACCGAGGGAGGATCCGGATCCGTACTTGGAGACGCTGCACATTGATCCGGTGACAGCTAAAATAACGGGAAGACACACCCACTTAGCACCAGCATATTTACATTAACTGCCTCCGGGACCCCGCGGCCGTCAATCACCGATGCGCTCCAGTCAATCACGGCGCGGCTTTAAGGCACGGCGGAACGGGGAGGGGGGGGGGGCGTGGGGGGCCGCCACCGAGCGGGGACCCGCCCGGGCTGCCCGAGGTAAGAGCGGGGATCAGCCCCGGGCCGCACCTGCGCGGGGCTCCGCGCCGCTCCGCGCCTCTCCGCGCACGCCCCCCCCCCCCCGGCCCCCACTTCCCGTGGTGTGGGCATCCCCGGGGGGAGCAATGCTCGTTGAAAGTTTGCGTGGGGAGCGGGCGGCAACGAAAAGAAGAACCCGGGGGGGGTGGCGGAGGGACCCCATCGAAATCGGGGATGCGCTGCTACCGCGCATCCCTCCCCCCCCCACCGGGATGCGCGCTCCGCCGGCGGGGCGCGGGTGCGGGAGCGGCACCGGCGGTGAGGGGGGGGCATCGGGGCGGCAACGAAATCGCCGGAAGGCGAGGGCGCGGGGGGGCACGCCCGTGTTTTTTCGTTCCCCACGGGAGCCCACTCCACGCCGGCAGGACCGGCGACCACCGGAGCGCGGGGGCCCTCCCGATCCGATGGCCGCCGGTCCTGCCGGCGTGGCGGGGGCCCATAGCCGCGTCCCTGCCCTGGTTGGGTTCCCGCATGCAGCGCTCGTCACGGCCACGTTAATTAAACTGTAATTAATCATCGCGTCCGGCCGCGATCGGCGCAATTACACTAATCAAACAGAAGTTAATAACGGCGCGGATCGCCCCCAGCTATCACTTTTGTGTGCCCCCCCCCTTCCTCGCCATCACCAGCGGCGCCGGGAGGATGCGGCGGAGCCGGCGCGGAGCGAAACGCAGGTGCGGAGCCACCCATCGCCCCCGCGCTCCCCGCGCCGCCGCGGTTGAACCAGCCCCGGTTCACGCTCCCACGCGGGACGACGGCCGCGGCTCCCCCCAGGACGTCCCGTCGTGGGGGACGCGGACCGGGTGCTGCCGGCCGGGCCTTGCGGCGCGGCCTTCCCGCAATGATCGCAACCCGAGCCGGTAATTATTCTTCGCCTCTTAATTATTTATCCTTCCACACATCCCCCCCCACCCCATCCTCCAGCGAGGCGGACGCAGGAGCGCGGCGAGACGCGCCCGCGCTGGGCCGAGCCCCGCTGCCCCTCTCGCCGCCGGGTTTCGGGTGATCCCGCGGCGTTAAATACCCGCAGTGGCTGCGGAGCCGTCTGCGAGGCCACGCCGGGCTACGAGGCACCGGGAGCGAACGGCAACGCGAACCGAGCCGGTACCCCCCCTTCCCGGGGCCGCTCCTGCGGCGACACGTCGGGGGGGGGGGGGTGGAGGGGGGGGGGTGTCTCCGGGAGGATGCGGCTCTGCCCCGGCCCCCTCCGCCTTGTCCTTCCCCGGGCCGTGCGGCTGCCCCGGTGCCCGCAGAGCTCCTTCGGAGCCCGGAGCGGCGGCGCTGGCCCGCGGCTCGCCCCGACGGCGGTGCGGCAGCACGGAGCCCCGAGGCGGGGACCCGCTCCGGCCCCGCCGCTCCGGCCCCGCCGCTCCGGCCGCTCTCCCCGCCGGCGCCCCGCTCCTCGCAGCCGACGTATCTTTTAACAGTTGAATTGACTGCAGTTTTTGTCAGTTAATTAGGTTTAATTTACATAATTAGTACAGTATAAAGAGTATTGGGGATAATCAGGAGGTACGTCTCGCTTACTGTGTAAACACGGATTCGGAATTAAAAATCAGATGTAATTAAGGCGTGTGCGCGCGGCTTTTAATTGTAATGAATTTCTAATTAACGCTCAACGATCGCCGCACGCGAGAGCCGGGACGTTTGCGGGCTCCGCCGCCGCCCCGGGCGCCCCCCCGGGGGCCGTCGAGTGGGCCGGGGTGCGCGAACGCGGAAGGGGCGCGGAGGAGCGCGGAGGAGCGCGGCGGGGACCCCCGGCCGCCGGGGAGGCAGCGGGCAGGGCAGGGCGGTGCGCCCCGACGGGACCCCCCCAGCACACCCCACACACACCGCCCCCCCCGGGTCGGTGCCGCTGGCAGGCGAGGCCGGCGGATAATTTAGGTTAAAACTTAGGAAGCCGTGTCACGGGTGTATAAATAAATAATCACGCGGGGACGGCGGCGAAAGGCCCCTCTCTCCTGGAGGGCTGTGCCGAGATTGCCACATAAATCACGGCGGTCTAATTCAGTGGAAGTTTAATAAACGCCTCCTATTGGAAATGAATGTTCCCCATTTAACAGTTGTATCAGCACCATATAAAACCATGACCCCAATAAATTTAATTTTAGAGGCCGATCAATCCGGGCTTCTCTCTATCGATCCGCAGCGGCTCTGCGCCTTTACAGCCTCTTCCGCGGCCCTTCCCGGGGAGGCGGGGGGAAGGAGCGTTTCGATTAGACTCTTTATTAGGAAAAGATTGCTCCGAGAGGCCTGAAAATTAAACGGTGACATTTTAATTACTGGACATTGACAAAGGGAGCGGGCGGCGGCTCTCTGCAGGCCGGGCACACTCCGCCTGACCCGGCGTGTTGAGCACCCGCGGAGGGCGGGCAGGGACGGGCAGGGACGGGCAGCGACACGACGAGGAGGGGGGGAGAATCGGGACCCCCCCGGGGCTCCTGCCGTGCGAACCCCCGGGAGCCCGCGGAGCCCCTTTGGCGTGCCCCGGGACCCCTTGCAAGTGCCCTGGCTGTGCATGTGTGTCCCCCACCCCGATACATCTCCTCTGTGCACCCCGGCTCTCCCACCGTGCACCCCCCCCCCCATCTATGCACCCCAGCTCTCCGACCATGCACACACCCCCCCCCCCCCCCCCCCCACCTAGGCACCCTGGCTCTCCCACCGTGTCCCTCCCTTCCGTGCACTCCGGCAGTCCCACTGTGCCCCGCAGTGCACCCTCGGTCCCCCGACACACGCCCTGGCCCTCCCCAACATGCACCCACTTGATGTGCCTCAGGTCCCCCTGCTGTCCAGCCCCCCCCAGCTGCTGTCACCTCCTTGTCCCCTGACCCCCTACTCCCCCCATGGCAGTGCTGCCCCTCACCTTTCCGGCCACCCAAGCCCTCCCCACACCGTCCCTGCCAGCTCTAAATCTGCCTAATTTCCCTCGGCCGGAGCGGCTGCGGGGCGGCGGGGCTGCAGAGGAACGCAACGTGCACGATCGATAGACATGACTTTATTGATTAGGTTAAACCAGCGCCTTCCCGGAGATGGAGCGGGATGAGCCGAGGGCAGCAATTAACTCTGCCTTCGCCCTGCCAGGCCGTGCCGTGCCGGGAACAGCCGGGCACCGCGGCCCTCCAGGACGGAGCTGCACTCACCTGCGCACGGGGCCCGGCTGGCAGCTCTGTCTCAGCTGCAGAGAAGTTTTCCCTCCTCCTGCCTGTAAAAGCCCCAGACATCCATTTGCCATTAAACATCTCCCAGGCTGACCGGCTACTTATAAACCTTGAACTTTCACTGCAGGACTCGGCAGCGAGAGCAGCCGCAGTGGGGTACCGGCGAAACAGCAGCCACTCCAGTAGCCGGTAAGGCTTAATCTATAAATCCTGTCCTTAGTGCACACTTGTAGTTTATGGCCATACCCTTTACTGAAGGTAAAGCAGCCCCAGGTCAGCACAGCTCCTCGGCAGCCGCACCGCAGCGCTCCCGCTGCAGCTTCCTGCAGGGAAAGGCACAGACCTCTGAGCTTTGCTTTTCTTAAAGCACCACCTTCGTTTTATTCTATGTGACCACAATACTTGAATATAGTTAAGAGATTTTTGAGAGTTTTTTTTCCCCAATAACCTTTCCCAGACCAGGCCAGGCAGCAGTACTGGTGAGCTGGGGTGAGCAGGATGAGACCAGCAAGTTCAGGGGACAGTCCCCACATTCCTCTGGATTTGTGCCCCACGGTGCCTGTGAGCCCCCCAGCCTGAGGGATCCCCCAGGGAAGGTTGAAGACAAGTTATCCTAAAATACCTGCTATAGCTCGGGACATCACCATCATGCAATGGGCCCTGGCTCCCCCTTCCCACTGGAGAGCCGCTCTGCCCCCCAGGACCTGGCTCCTACCACAGGGTCACGGTGCCCACCGAACTGTAGCACTGGGGGCTCGGGCTCGTTCTTGCCTAGGTCTCTGCAGCACAGGGGGCAGCCCCGGGACAGCAGTGGGGCAGGAACTGGGCTGCGTGGGGCAGGAGTCACCCACAGGTAACCTCACATGGCTGAAGAGGGTCTCCTGAGCACCCTCCGGAGAAGCTGAGAGGCCAGAGCTGGTACTTCTGCAGCTCTCAAAGCACCGGGGTCACCTGTCAGGTGTTTAACTCGGCCCCGCCGGTGGGCTGAGCCCTGTGCGGGTCGGCTCCTGGCAGCTGAGCGAGGACGGGTCTCGTGCGGGTGTTGTTGGGTCTCTTACATGTTTATCTCTGCCGGTTGCACGTCTTAACGGGAGCAGGAGGCAGAGCCTCTGCACAAAGATGCTTTGTTCCCAAGAGGCTGAGCAGCCTCCGAGTCCTTCGCAGGGAGCAGCGCGGGGGCCGCCTGCTTCAAACCCCTGCGAAGGCGAAGGATTTGCGGCTCCCATTCACTGCCCAAAGAGGTTGAGGGTGTTTCCATGTGCCCTGGACCCCTGTGCTGCGGGGAGCAGTTCAGCAGCCACCGACGGCTCCTCTCTGCACTGGGGAGCCCCCCCCCCAGAACGGAGCACTGGCTTGGGGCATCTCAGCTCTTGCAGCCCCCTGACCTGCCTCCTCCCTCCTCTTCCTCACCAGCTGAGGCTGCAGGCTCCCTGGGGGGGGTTCCCAGGTGTATTTTCCATGGGGCTGTCCTGCCCAGAGGCAGCGCCAGGCAGAGGGAACACAGCCGGAGCCAGAAAGCCGAGCGAGCCGTGTGTCTGTCCCGCCAGCATTGCCCCCTCCCCACCCGCAGCCGAAGTCCCTCTGTCACCAGACAGTGGTTTCTGCCATGGGCTCCCAGAGCCTTTGCGCTCCGTCAGGGGATTTTGCTCCCTGTGGGATTAGGGATTTTTTTTTTTCCCAGCTAAGACCCAAATTCCCAGGTTTTGCTTCAGACGTTGCCCACATGCTCCCTGCATCAGAGAGGCAGGGGGTCCCTGCGGTCCATCCCTTTTCCATTGATGCCTCCAGGTAAACTTTCCCTGCAGGACCACAAAGCTCCACGAGACAGGAAAACACATACACCACTCCCAGATTCAATCCTCCGGTTTGCTTTTGCTCTCAGATGTCAAAGGGATCAGATGAAGCTCCGAAAAGCTGTTTCTACTGATTGCTCAGTTATTAGTGTTAGCCCATCGCCGGCCGCTGCCGTCCCTGCCCGACAGATGCCCAGGGAAAGGGACGGGTCAGGGAGCCCTCGCAGCCCCAGCCCGCTGCAATCCCTCGTTTCTGGTTTCTTTGCCAGATGTACGTGTGTGGACAGACACACACACACGCACGCGCACACACGCACAGAGCTTTTCAGGCTGTTATTTGGAAAACAAAGACTGACACTTTGCCTTTGGAAAGCTGACATCAGGATGTATTTGGCTATGGGATACAAGAAAGAAAATATTTTCCAATTCTGTGCTGCGTTTAAGGGCTCGTCTCACAGGATGAGCATGGATCACAGGCAGGGAAAAGCGGAAAACATCGGAAGTTTTGGCACAGATGGGACATACCCAGTTTTCCCAGAGCCCGTGAGCTCCTGCATACACATTCCCATAGGAGACTGGGTTTATCGGTACCACCATGACTGAGGTTACAGGGAGAGGAGAAAGAGCGGGGAGACTGGTGTGGGGCTGCTGGTGGAGTCCCTAAATGAACTGGTAGGGTGAGGAGTGGGACTGGGGGAGGATGGGGGGGTCACTCAGTGCATCTATAGCATCCACTGCTGAATGAATGTGTTCATTATGCACCCTCACCACGCCATCTTCTGAGCAGGACTCAGCTGTAGGGTATAATATCGCTGCATTTTCTGCAAGCTTTTTAGCCGAGAAACGCCCTCATTCAGATCCCAAAAAGTTGCGGCAGGAAGGAGGAGAGGGACAAAGTCCCCAGGCAGCCCCCGCTCCAGCGCACCTCCTGCCGGCGTGGAGAGCAGCACTGCTGAGCCCCTCCGCAGCACCCAGTGCTTCCAGCCCTGCCTGGCAGCTGGGAAAACCTCCCTGCCCGTTCGTTTCCCATCCCCGGAGTGGGTTTTGGGGCCAGGATGACGTTACACGCAAGGCTGGAGGCAGAGCCCGAGGCTGGGCTCGCAGCAGCACGTTTCACGTGTCTTGGCCATCTCAAAGTCACCTCTGCGCACACACAGGATTTCCTAAGCCCAAACGCAGCACAGCAGCACAGCAGCCCCGCTTCGTCATGCTGCTCGCAGCACTGCACCCCAGGGGATCCCTTCAGCCGGGTTTGGGGGGACCCTGCACCGCATCGGGGTGCCCCACGCCAGGCTCACCCCAGCTCCCGCTGCCCCGCATGGCACAGACGGGGACGGCACGCACTCGCTGCAGGGAGAGGAGCCCTGCCGGGGACCTGCTTGCCATGGGTGGGGGTACCCAGCGGAGCTAAACCTGCCCAGATCCTGGCCCAATTTTATTGCCTCCCCCTCTTCTCCTTACTGTTGCCCCATGGTGCTGATGGGTGGCGGCAGGAACTGGGCAGAATTGCTTGAATTGGGCTCTGTGGGCACCAGGAGTTTGCACACACGTGTGCAAAGCAGGGCCAGGTCGCGGGTTGGAAGGGGAGAGCAAGGTGCTGGGGGGGGATGACCCCAGTAGCCCCCATGCAGCAACGCAGACTGGGCTGCGGGGGCCAGACCTCCCAGGGGGATCCACCACCCAGAGCCACCATCTCCATGGCAGTTTGGGGTGACCCCACCTCACTGCCGCTCGACACTCTGGGTGGCAGCAAGGCTGGCCGTGCTGAAGCCAGGTTTTCCCCAACCTGCCCGCTCCGCTCTCCATCCAGCCATAATCCCCCCCAAAACGGCGTTAACGTGGGGCAGGGTGGAAGCGGTGCCGCCGAGCAGACCCCCAGCCGCTCGTCCTCCTCCCATCCCCCAGCTGCACCGAATTCAAGGACTTGGGGAAGGAAAGATGACAGAGGCCCCAAACCTCCCCCATGATTGCTGGATTGATTAAGTATACTGATGAAGACAGCAAGGTTAATACGCATGCCAGTGAATTATAACACTGTCAGCCCGTTAGCCGGGAGATTTTTCACGTTTCCATCAGCTGGCATCCCGCACAGATTTTCAGGGTGACGTCTTCCCCTCCCGACCTCCCTGCCAGGGAAAGCGAGAGGAAAAGCCTTGGTTTTACTGACTTTTTAACTAAATCCGAGGGAGAGACTTTTTATCCAGAGAAAGCTAATGCAAACTGTTAGAGATAAATAAATGGAAGAGCTGCCTATAGTCTGGTTGGCGCACAGGGAAGAAATTTGTCTCACTTTAGAAAAAGGACCTGAAGGTACGGGGGCCGTTGACTCATTCATTGTACTGTTATCTGCCAGGGAGGTTGTGACATCAGAGCAATTAAGACAAACTTTAGTCTATAAGTTCATGCCTGCAACCTCTATACTTCAAAAGAAGACAAACGATCCCTCCAAGGAAGGAAACAAAGTCTTTTCCAGGCTGCTTCCAAACTAACATTTCGGATTTGCAGTGCTTCAGGAGGAATTTTTCACCACATGGGGTTTTTTAAGCTGCTGGTATATAATAAACTACCTGAGCTTTTTTTTTTTTTTTAAGCAAAAGTTTATTTCTAATGCAAAAACAAGCAAACAAAACCCCCAACCTCTTTCCTTGCCCACATCACAACAGTGCTCAATTCGTTAACCTAAAACTCAGCCCCGTCTTTCATGGTCCTCCTCTCTTCTGTGCTTTTTTAATAAGCATCTTAACACAAGGACTGATTAAACGTGTGTCAGCCTGTTGTGAAAACGCACACAGAAATTGCAGGAGTAAGAAACAGAAAGACATCGCAATTGTTCTTTCCTTTATGGTAACAGCAAACCTGGGAGCCTTTGCTTGACCCAGCTGCACCCATCGTGCAGCGACTCCGATGTAAGAAAATAGGAGATCAAGGTAGAGCTGAGAAAGGCAAGACGCTTCCAAGCAAGCCGTGAACTGCTGTGATAACAAGTAGAACCCTGCAGCCTGCTCTCTGGCCACGAGGGCACGTGGCACAGCACGGCTTGAGCCCCTCTGCGCAGGCTCTCTTCCCCCGCAAGCTCACGGGATGCTGTGCAAGCCTGTGCCGTGGCCCTCAGCCTCCTCGTGCGGCACGGGCAGAACCTCACACCCTCTGTGCTGCTGCTGTTCGCAAACTCCCCGTGCCCACGGCCGCTCTCCCTTCTCGGCCCATCTCGGCCGTGAGTGGTGCTGGGGCTGCCAGCTCTGGTGCTCACCCAGCGGCACCTCCGCTCCCTGTTTAGGAAAGCGCTGCTCTCTTTCACCTCACCTCTTTCCACCTCAGCAAAACCCTTCTGCACTTACGGACCAGCCTGCGGTGCCTGAGCAGTTGCAGGGTGCTCTTTGCACGCACCAGCGTGTTGCTTTTTTGCTTGGCCCCCCCAAAAACCCGAGCCACAGCAGCAAGCACCCCGGAGCAGAGAGGCACCGCCGGTCATTTGATAGCGTGATGCTCATCTACCTGACATGCTCTTACTCTGGAAGGGCAATCCCTCGCCTCCCCGCAGGACGGGCAAGCCCAGATACTTCTTTTTTTGTTTGTTCGTTTGCTTGCTTTTGCTTTACATTTAAAACCGGTATTTTGCGGACGTCTGCACTCAAAGACAGCCAACAACTCCTTACGAAATCCTCTGAACACTCAGTGTGTCATTTGTACAATAGCAAAAGGCTAACAGTTAAAAAATACTCTGGAGCCAGGAAATATACAATACATTCAATAAAAAAAAATATAGATATAAAATACTTGCTTTAAGGCTGTGTACAGTTTAACTGAAGATAATCTGAGGACATTAAATTGCTCAGCAACAAAAGAAATGTGGGAAGAAAATTCCTTAATGTGGTGATGAGGAAAAGGCAGCAACAAATATCCTGAAAGATTTTGTTGATGCTCCTAGAAAATATTTTTAGTAAAATATGATCCAGATATAGACTGAGAGTCCGAAGCGCGGGGCTGGTGCTGCTAGGCCAGGGTGAGCTGTTGTCTTGCGCTGTGCTGTGAGCCAGTCCAGCTCACTGCGGTCCTTGGGTTGATCGCCGCTCCTCGAGCATCCTGCACACCCACATGGACACCACTTCTGCATTCCCATCGTTGTACTGCACGATGAATGGGTGGCCCTGGAAAGCAGGACAGGCAGTGTTAGCCAAGATAAACACAACCCTTCCCGTGAAAACCCAAAAGGGTTTGTTTTTCTAAAAAAATTTGAAAAAAATACATCGGAACGTCCTGTGGTTACAATCATAAATGTGCAATAAAGCAGTGATTCAAACCAGTGAACTTCCTCTTGGATCCATGTTACCCACATACACTGTTCGTACGGAGAAGGGAGGGCTGGGGGAACCCAGGCTCCTTACTGAGGCCTTAGCCTAGCACTCCTCGAAAATACTGACTTTTTAAATTTTTTTTTTAAATGTTTGATTAGCTCATTGTCTTTTGAACCAGCTCCTTTCTAGGATGGCCTGCCAGGCTGCTTGACTTCTGAATGATGTTTCAGTAAAAAGATACTCTGACAAAACCACTAATATACTAGTCTGCTTGTAAAGGTCTGTGATCCATTAATTTTAAAGTTTCTCTCTCCACTAGCCCCCTCCTACACCTCTTTCACATGTATTAACCTAATGCTCTCCTTTGCCAAAAGAAAAGCGGAAGGGCAGTCTTATATTTGTGTCCTTGACTTTTATCCGTGGAAACCTTACGCCTTACCCTGTGCACAGGCATCCCTTAAATGGACAGTTCTACAAATTACCTAGGAAAAAACCAATATCCCTGCAAGTGTTAAATTCCTTTTGTTCCTTGGTCATTGAGCTCTGTGCCTGCAGATGCAGCAGGACCAGGCGCCAGGCTCTGCAGCACTCGCAGTGTCCATAAGGAGAGGGGTTTGTTCATGCACATACGTGCTGGTCCATGTCCTTTGGAGCGATCCATTGATACAGAAATGAAAATATCATCTAAGTATAACTGAAACAGGTCTTCATGAGAAGCTACTGGGGGAATTAAGTATGATGCAAAGAGGGATACTATAAAATATTCTCGGCCATGAATTATACGGCTACTGCAGGCACTGGAAGACTGTGTCTTAGACACCTCGGAAAATCGGAACAGCATCTCAGGATGAAACAAAAATATGGACTGCAATTTCAGCAGCCAGCTTAGGCAGCTCATGTCTCAATCTGGCCACATTCCTAGAGATGGGAACATGCCATCTTCAGATGAATCTCAAATGAAGTATAAAAATCCACAGGAAACCGAGTACCGCAATTACATAAATGACTGAAAGAAAGCAATCGCCAGGAGAAACCATCACAGATGATGAAAACCCCTACTCCAAATCACTCAAAAGCAGCTCAGTTTTTGCAACACTAAACTTCATAGCTCTTACAAACAATGCCTGAAAGTAATCAGAGTAAATCTGCCGGGGAGCCTTTGGGGAGGGTGACGTACATGTGGGAATTACTGGCACGCGCAGCCCTACGCCAGCCACAGCGCTGAACGACAGCAATCGGCACATGGGGAGCGAGCATGGGTCTGACGCGGGGCCCGGGAAGCCTGGTGGTCTGCTGGGTTAGGATGGTACCGAGCGGAGCAATGAAGTTGCACCGGGCTAAATAGAGCACAATAAATCCTCATGGCATCAGCTCCGAGCAATAAAACACCCTGCGGGCCAGGGCCAGCAAACACGGGAGCCACAGGAATAAAAAATGCCATCATCTACAAGAATTATGGAGGAAGCATGAGATGTTGTTGCTTCAACTCTTTGGGATGGCTGGAAATCTCAGCTAGAACATTTTAGGGAGAAGTCTGAGATGTGGAGACTCCTTCTTCAGATCTTACTGGGACCAGCTCAGTTGCTTTCCCAGTTAACCTCAGAGAGGAAAGACAGAAGGAATACTCTGGCAGAGCCACTTAGTTGAGCAAGAGGTCCACCACGAGGAGAACACAACACGCAGACTTTGCCATGAAGAGCTACAAATGTCCCAAGTGTTTTATTTTGCCACACTGGCTTGAGGTGCCCTGAAAGCTGCCTAACAGCCCAGGGCTCGAGCTTCTTTGCAGCACGAGCTCCTGCCTGCCACAACCCCAGGACTTGGTGGGACAGCAGCTTTCCCTCTCTGCGCGTGCATCTGTGGGACGCTGCACCTCCCCAGGCTTTTGGGAAAGGCGATGCAAGGAAGGGGCAACGCAAGGAAGGGGCAATGCAAAAGTCATCGCGACCCAAGCCTGCACACACGGAGCAGAGAGTGAGAGTGGAGGTGGTACAGCCCATGGACTTGAGACAAGAGGTATATTAAGAGGAAAGGATATGGTTAAAAAAAGGTGAGGGAGAGACGCCGAAAGAGGGAAAAAAGGAGAAACAAGTTTGCCTATAAGCTAATAAAGAGCTGGGAGGTGGTAGGAGACACAGCTACACCAGTTGGGACATTTAGTGGCTTAATCTCTCAGCTATGAAACAGATTTTACTTTGGAACTACTTAAATGAAGCTTTTCCCCATCCATTCATCAGAGTGTAAGAGACTGCACAGGTTCATGCTGCGAACCGCACTACAAGCAGGGCCAGACCTGGGTGGAGAGGAGATAATTTAATTTAAACAACTATACCCAAGTCACCTCCCAACAAACCTCACTGCTGATCATCAGTGAGTATATGAATAATTTTAACAGCTGCTGGCACAACCGTGAGAGCAAACCCCATGATGCAGAGAGGTCTGTTACAATCTGCTAGTGCAAGAACTACACCACAGGCAGAGCACGGTGCTGGTGACTGGGTGTGCAAGATGCACCAGGACCGGTCATACCCAGCATGTTTCCTCTCCGGCGTTCATCCAGTGCCCCGCAATGTCTATCACAGCAACAGTCGGCATTTCAGCTTGGACAGGGAGACGCTGCACTCCTGGGTTTCCTCTCCAGTATCAGGTCAGGCTGGTGACTTCCGCTCCTTCTTGGATTTCTTTCTTTCCTGGCTGCACACAACAGACAGCCTTTGGAAACACCTTACATTTGCACTGCAGGCTCTCACCCGCTGGCTGCCCTGCTTTTTCCCCCATGGAAAGCTTCAGCCTGCTCAGTCTGTAACTCAAATTTGAAATAGGAGGGGAAAAAAAACCCCACACCTCATGCCAAAAGTCTACAGAACCTAAAAGACACCACAGTGACTAGGGGGAAGGTACAACAAAACTGGCACGGTTGCAGTCTGAAGACAGCTCATGAGTTTTTCTGCGTAACGCTCCTTTTGTGTGAGAGCCCACATACGCGTGGACACGCACATCCCACAGAAAACAACCACCGAGATGCCAAAGTCTGCAGATACCAGATCACCTGACCCCTGCAAACTGGAGGCTGCAGGGTGACTCTCGTGTGATTACAGGTTTCCAAAGCAAAGGCAGTTCAAACCACTTGCTTTCCCCTCCTTGGATTTGTCAGTGCTTCCCACTACGCTCGAGCTGCAAGCTCTTAATTTTATCTCCAGGCCTTTGAAATTGTGGGCAGCTGCTACCAGCCATTGCAATCGACCTTTCTGAGTTTGCTCTCTGCAACTGCTACAGAAATAGATGTTCTTCCCCAATATTCAATTTTTTTTAAGCAAATTGCTTCCTTTCAGCCATTCTTAGCTGTAGACAGCAACTTTAAGCTTGCCAGAGAGCTCTGAATTTCCCATCCAGGCAGATGTGTGTGCACTCACACCCACTTGCTGCTTGGAAAATGGTCCTCCAAGGAAGAACAACATATCCAGAGGTACCAGAGTCCATTCAAGCTTTGAGGATGGCAGCAGACAGTTCAATGCTACCAAGAGAAGATGGATGATCTTAAAATGATGCATTTAAGTACACAGATGCTTGCAGCACTGAGCATATGGACAACGTCTTTTTCCTTCCAACACCTGGCTACTAGAAATCTTTAGCTTTGGTCTTGAATGTCTAACATCAGGAACAACACTAAAGAAAGACTGCACCTTCTTTTTTTAATCTCCTACTCCAGACATCCCATATATCTTTGGGTTTCACCATTTTACTGAACAAATTCAATCTGAAATATTCCTGGTTTTACTTGGTTCCTACCTATGAAAACAATTCGAGAGCACGATCGGGAACCCAAAGGCAGGAGTCCTGGAGTTTATCCCCAGGGTGTCACATACTTTCCAGCGTGACCTTCATAAAGCTGCTTAATCTCCCTCAGCCTCATGGTTAAAAAGGGAATAAATGATCCTGCTCTCTCATGAGAGTGCTGTGAGAATCAGTGCAAGTGTGCTTTGCCCAGTACTTCAGTATTTTTGGGTGCAAAAGGTGCAAGAGTAAGGTAAATGCTTATTATAAGGAAGATAGCCTAGAAGTAGGTGTTTTGCCTCTTAAACAAAACAACAATCAAGGACACTAGTGAGAACTAGGGAAAAACACAGCCATGGAAGAGCAGATGCATTGGGGCAATTAAAAACCAGATATTAAAGCCAGTCCGCTTCTCCCATGAATCTCCTTTACGATGGAGAGACTCCCCGCAGAGGAAGACATCTCACACCCAGTCCATCCTTGCACTGAAGCTACTCACAACACGCAAAGGGAAACTGCAGGCCATGCAAGGTTGAAAGCGTCAGCTAGCCATGCTGCACCGTTTGCTTTGTTTTGTGAGGTCACTCCACTGCAGCCAGGGGTTTTACACACTGACTTTTCTCCCTAGGAGTAAGTTTAACTTGAAACTAACGTTTAGATTTTCCGGGGGTTTAGACTATTATTGATCTAGGGAGGATTTTTCTCAGGCTGAAGAGATGTTGTTACCAGAACCTGTTTTTCAGAATCTGGTGGTTGGTTTTTTGTTTTGTTTCTTTTTTTAATAGGGAACGAGAAAACAGAGATCTCCACCAAAGCTAAGACTAGTGTCAGTGGGACCCGTCTTTGCAAATCGTGGTGGACAGCCCGTGGCATGTTCAGGTCAGGCACCGAGAGCAAGGAGGTCACAACGGCACAAGGATGTACAATGTCCACAGATGGCCTGCGCTGAAGTCGACACCAAAACCACTTCGCTGCTTCTGATACCTGACCTCGCTAGAGCACACCTCGCTCAGCAGCACCTTGCCTGCTGCAGTCACACCTGCAACTGCAATAAAAACATACATCAAAGAGCAATGCGGAATTGTGGACAATGCGCGAGCCCGTCAAACTTGCCCTTGGCCTCCTCACTGCAACACTGGAAGTGAAAATGCAGTACGGACTATGTGAGAGGGACTTGCGGTCCCAGGAAAACATTTAAGATTTCCTCTAAAGTCTTCAGCCACTGCGGTTGCACCAGCAGCAGTCTCCTCTGCTCTTAGCAACTGCTTCACAAAGCCACCCTGGCGGGCTCTCTGCATTTTGCCGCTATTCAGCATCCAGTCCCCCAATCCCCCCTTTTCAGGCACCCAGAGCACCACAACCATTAATTCCTGCAGTCCAAAGCATGCACACCTCAGAAAGCAGTGCCTTAAACTGGAGATATCTTTGGAAGCGAGAGTGGAGAGAAGTGGCAGGGAGATTAGACAGGGAAGGAAGGAAGGAAGGAACAAGGGACAAAAACACAGGTAAAAATCAAAACTGCTAAAGGAGAAATGCAGCTGCACCCTCCAGGTCTAGTGCATGCTCATGCCGCAGGATGGGACCGCGACAAACTGTCACCTGAAGAAAGAAAAAAAACCCCGCGAGTCACAACAGCTTGGACACTATTAATAAATTCTGGTCACTGAGTGTCTCAGCCACAAGTAAAAATCCCAGCCCTGACTTCAACAGTCGGCAATATGTTCTAAAACAAACACAAGCAACCTGCTGTACTTAAATATTCCCCTACAGATTTATTTTGCTTTGCAAGGTAACACTGAAGAAAGTTAAACACACAGAAGCTTGAAATGCATTTTCTGTTGCAGCGAGTGGTTTCTGACTGAGATGACACTCTGCTTGGTGTGGTGTGCATACCTTTTTGGCAGCAGCCATCCATCCCTGTTTTGGCGTGGGGAAGTCAGCCCGGCTCAAGGTCCCCCCGGCCCTGCACTCAGATGCCCCTGGGCAGCCGCAGAGTCGGGGTGCTGAGCTGTACCCGGCTCTCCCGCTCCAACTGCACGCCAGTGTCAGCAGAGAGCACTCTTTTACACTGACACCTATGACCACCGTGAATTGGCAAATAAGGGACTGATATTGAACCTTCCTTAGTAAAATCACTGCAATGGAGACTGTTCATGCCCTACCAGTGATGGTTCAGCCAACATTTGAGTCTCAGTAAGGCGCAAGAGCTTGCCGCAACACCAACAGGTGTAATCATGGAGGGAAGTGTGACACCAAGGAAAGAGATGCTCATGGGAGAAGCCCGGAGGCATCACAGGATGTCCCCATGACAGAGCTGACCCCATCCCCACGCATTTCACATTTGCTCAGACCTTTACACGCATTCATTACAAAGCAGTAACCACCTCCTTGCCAGTTCTTAAATACTCAGCCTTAAAAATATGCGGTAATCTGGATGTCCAGCAGAAAATAGGTTGAAAAGTCACCACCAAACTGCTTCCCCGTAGCAGCCAGGTACTGGTCTGCCTTACCACAGCCAGGGGGTTGGCTCGGTAGGATGCACGGCTGCATTGCGATTTCTGCAGCCGTGGGGAGGCGGCCGCCGGCGAGAGCACAGCAGCTTGGAGCCGAAAAGGTCAGGCAGGACGGGGCCAGGGATAGCCCCAGAGTGAGTGTCAGCCAGCCTAATTTTGTGTGTCAACTCCGAAAATTAGATAAACAATGACAAACCAGGCTTTTTAAATGAACTTGTCTCATCTCGTTCTCTTGATAAAGGGTACATTTCTCAAGTTGCAGTGTCCCACCAGACAGGTTAACTCTTTCAAAGGGGAGCGCCTCGCAGAGGGTGATGTAAATGATTTAAATATCTGACATGAAATTAAAAGGGCAGTGCCCCCCTGAACACACAACCCTGGTAATTTGAACTCATTGCTCACAAACCATCAATCATTTAGCCCAGTCAATTAAATTGCCATTATTCAAGGGTAAAAGTTCCGTAATTTTACCTATCCTTAAAATTCAGCAATTTGCTTGCATGGCCTTCTCCTCTGGCCTGAGAAATCTTCCTTTCTGATAATAATCCACCCAGAGCTTATTGCAACAGACTTTACATCGCATCCTTGGCACGCCTGCAGACCCACGGGCCTTTTCCAGCACCAGGTGCCCACATGCAGCTCTGCTCCAGATCTGCTCATCGGCATCGCTGGTAGGAGCGAGGGTGAACTCTCCAGGGGAGATGAAGGTCCCCCTGGGACGCAGCCCTAATATAAAGCCTGTGCAGCACCCACAGCCCCAAATCTGGGCAACAATTAGTCTAATGCATATGTAACAGTTTACATTGCCTCTCGTACACAAGTCCAGGGAAGATCAAAGCTTCACGAGAGTCTAGCCCATAAATAGGCTCTTCTCCTCTGCCACTGACTATAAAACGCTTGTGTTTGGATAGCACCAAGGAGGTTTAGGCCAACGCTGAGGCTCCTAACCACTGCCAAAGGAGAGGCAGGCAATAAATAACATCCCTTAAGCAATGCTTCTGTGATTTCAAAAGACTTTTCCAGGCACAAAAGAAGTGTGTGCTTATTGTGAGACTGGTTTAAAGGATCCATGAAATAGGCAGCTACCGACCTTAGCCAGGATGGCGACAAAGTACATTCCCAACGTGAAATACCAGTCAGTCACCAATTTCCTGGTGAATCTGCAAAAGTTACAGGGTGGTGCTTCCTGCGGCAGAGGACATGAGTGGGACAGGGAGGACACGGACAGGAACCTTAATCCCAAACGGTGCTCAATGATACTGCTCTTTTTTTGACAGTGCATCCAGATCGAACTCACAACATCATCTCCTTATATTTTTTTCACTGGGGCAGCGAGAGGTTAATTGGGGAGGGCAGCATGACCTGCTCTGAGCTCTCCTGGAGGATACGCCAGAGTCAGTGCTTGCTCACTGCATTGCCCTGGCAGGAAGTGCCCAGGGGCACCTGAACCAGCACGGGGAGCTGCACCACGGCAGGAGGACACGAAGGTTACGGGGAGGAAACCTGGGAACACCATCCCTTGCTCTAAGGGGTGGCTGTGGCCTAAGCAGCAGATAGCACAGGGAGATGAGCAGCACCATGGCCTTCCTGCCCTTGCCGCAGCCAGGCTGGCGGAGCGCTACCGCTGCTCCAGCGCCACGGGCAGGAGAACTGGCAGAGCCAGCACAGGCTACGGCCGCTGCCGCAAACACTTGGGCACTGCCTGTTGACACCCCGAAAGGCCATCTTCCCTGCAGCAAGGAGCGAGCTGCAAAGACAGATGTTAACGTAAACCCTGGAGGAGGAAGCAGAGACACCATTAGAGGGACTGAGGTCTTATGCTAACAACTACATGACACCCAAACGTAACCACAACACCTAGTAAATTAGAAATGACATTAAAAGACCTCATGCTTACGCAAAGTACATTAGGAAATAAGCAGCATTGCTGTTGGTTGCAACAGTGCCATCCTTCTAATGTTGTCTTTTACAGGAATCCTCCCAGACTGTGCAGTTAAAGGACTGTGCTCCATTTATTACAAAGAAGCACAGACAAATTATGCATTTAATTTAAAAACTTGAATTCAGCATAACAAAAACCATAATAAAAAGATCCCAACTGTTGCAGACACAGACTATCAAGACGATGGCAGTGCCCTTAGACAGCATTTCAAATACAGTTTATTAGCGTGTGATATGAAAAGGGTATTTTTATTGCATGATATAATGCAATGGGACCTTGGGCGCTCTGCAGAAGGACCTTGCACTCAGAAGTGTAATGAACCCATAGTCCAAAAAACATTATACTGTACATTAACCTATCATTAATGGCACATTAGGGCTAGGGGCATTGCACGCTTGCTGGTCAGGGCTCCATCAGGACAGTATGGAGGAAACTACAGTCTTCACAGGCTTAAAACAAATAGAGAAAATAAATATTACTGATGGCTACAGGCTGCTTTAAGGGAAGCTCACTCTCCGCTTAACATGCAATTTTGATGCCATTTTTTAAAGGGGGGAGGGAAAAGACAATGCAGCAGTTTATTAGGCAATATCAGAAATGGCACGTCACTGCTTTGGAGCATTGAATGTCTCCGTGGTGCATCCGATGCATCCACACAGAGCTTTTCCTGCGCAAAACATGGCACCTCTGAGCACTGAGGCACCTTTTAAGGATAAAATGAAAACTGGAGACCTGCTCCCCTTCCCTGCCATTCCCCAACCCCTGATGACACCGGTAAGGCTTCCCTGGCAGTAGGAGTTGAGACCTGGGAAGAGCATCCTCTGACCCAGCTCTGCACAGCCCCATCACTGCTCATGGGACACCTGGGACCCATCTCTTTGCATCTGCACCCATTTACACCCCAGCACGTCTGAGAGCCATTCGGCAGAACTCCAGCCTGTGTCTGCAGTAACCCTGCACAAAATGTGACCAAATCACACCACTTGTTCTGCTCCTGAATCAGTTGGAATGTCCTATGCCTTCCTCCACTTGAGGTGCCCTCTTTGTTCAAAGGCAAGCTCGATCAGATGGCCACAGTGCAAACGTTACATCAGAAAACCCTGGCTGGCAACTCATCCCTAGCGCTGAAGCAGCGCAAGCCCTGCAATTTTGGAAAGTAAGAACTTGGCTGTAAAAACAGCACAGCACAGTTATCATCCCAGCTAGTTCTCCAATTGCTACTGATGCATCTATGCTATTCACAGCTCTTGCAATCAGCTGAGGGCACATACTTGAGAAGAAATTCTTGCCCATTCACATGTTTAATGGGAACACAAGTCGGACCTCCACAGGACAAATACAAACCTCAGCTCTGGAGCTGGACTATCTTCCCAGGACACCTAGAGACACGAAGTGCTCGAGTAACCAAAACTACCCCGGACTGACCCTGTGTCCCCCTCTAGTGACCTCAGCACATATAAGATTTCATCACTCTACCACTGCCTCCAGTAGTGCAGGATTTTACATCTAGAGCTCCTGCCTCCAAGGACAAGCCAAACTAAATGCTGTTCTAATTATCTGTGCTAGCTATCCACAAGGCCGATTTCTGCTCCCACAGCCAGGAATAGCAGCGAGGAATCCTCAGGCCAATACTCTAGTGCTGACTCCCAAAACATTGTTAATTCACAGGCACAGAAGGTGTCAGAGTCCTCCTCAGGGGCTGCTCCATGCAGCAGGCTTCCATCCGTCGCTTGCTTCTAAGGCTCGAGCGGGGTAAAAAATCTGAAGGCTTCAAATACTCGCATTGATCCATGGAGACGGGTGAAAAGAGCTTGCAAGAGACTATTTAAGTGTGATCTGGCTGTTGCATCTCTTGTTTTACTTTTGCAGTTTTAGGATGTGTTTTGACTATGGGAGGTAACCCTTTAAAAAAAAGGGTGAGTTCTGAAAGTGCTTGGAACAGCAGTGACTGCGAGGTTTAGTGTGCCCCCAGTGTCCCAAAGCTCCAGCAAGGTCAACCCTTGCTTTGAGAGACAAGCTCCTCCAGAAATGAAGCCTCCTTGTCTCTTCCATGCAGCACCTGCAGCGACGGGACTGCATGTGTCAAATCACGGCGAGTTTAGTCAGAAAGTACCAGCTTTTCCTATGTACTTGCACGGCTGTTTGATCTGGGACCAAGTGTTTACTGGCCCGGTTCTCTCCCCCAGTTCCTATCCTCAGAATAGCGACTATTCACGGCAAGAACTGCCTCTCGCTGTGCTTGGAAAGGAATTCAGCATCCCTGAGAGCCTGTTCTCGGCTGGCTGCTAGAGTGAAATCTCCCATGGCAGGGGCCAAAGACACAGCGCTTCAGTAGGTCTGCAGTAGCCTGCAAAGCTGCAGGTGGCACAGGCAGGCTGAGGGCACAGGCACTCCAGAAGACAAAAGTATACCAGAAGATATAGTGTTTTCACAGAATTTCCACCCCCATGAGGACATCACCTGTAGCTTCTGCCAGCTCAGAGTGCAGAAAGGACCGATTTGTCCAGAGAGCAGCGGGGGTAGCTAAGAGGGCCAGAAAGCTGCATCGACCGGTGGTGTTTTCTGGGCGGAGATGAAGCAGGGACAAGAGCACATCCTTAAGTAAAATCAAGTATTGTTAGTCTCCCTGAAGTTTCTGCTCTCTTTCCTCATTCCTCATTCTGCGCAGCTAATGGCAGAGCCCCAGCCTGCTAAACAGTTCCACGCAGAGCGTCGGGAAGTGGTGAGTTTTGTTTGTTGCATGGCCTCCCTAACATACACTGTAATTAAAATGTTGATTACTAAACAGTTTAAATATATGACAGACAATGCAGTTAAAGCCTACAGTTAGGTCAATATGTGATTTAGATTTGCCATTTAAAAACTCTCATTTAAATTTTGCATACATTAATCACTACCATACTTCAATGTTCTGATATCCACCTGACTACACTATTAAAATAAAACTTGCTGCCCCAGGGAAATCCTACTTATTCTTAATTGTTTCGAGGCTTTGATGGGCTTTTAATCTAAGATTAATTTATGCAATTTTAAATAACTCTTCTTATGATTAATAAGCTTGAAAATTAAAAGGAGTCTAAAGCAATTATAATGAGCATTTGGTCATAACCTCATTAGGAGAAGGAGTGAAGGATACAGCTCTGGAATTCTTACAAGACTACAATTTAAGGTTACTTTCAGAGGAGTCAAACATAGTTCTTGAAATTGCAAAGGCAGATTAGCCTAGGTCAGTGTTAGAACTATGGCTATCTAGATTAGCACACTAATGATTTTATCCCTCTGATGATATTTAAGATAGCAAAAAGATGATACAAAATGTATCAAGCAAAGATAAATGGATAACACTACCAAGTGGTCAAGTCTTGGAGCTATATTTCTTGTTTATCCTCTTTTGGGTTTTTTTTGAGAAGGATTCCTTTTGAGTTTGGGTTTTGGGGGTTTTTTTTTGTGTATTATTTATCTATTTGTAGATTAACTTTTACCAATGCACTTTTACTTTTTTATGATGAAGTTAATTGCATGTGATTTTTGTCTGGTTTAGTAGTTTTGTTGAGGCACTAAAATTCTGCCACAATTTACGGAATTTGTCTTTACGTAACAGCAGTTCCCAAGCATAATGGATGCACCAAGAGGAAGAACAGCTTAACTCAAACCTGAAAACCTTAACCTGCGGAGGAACTGTCTACACATCACGCCTGAATTCTCATTTTTAAACAGCAGTACAGATCCTTCCATTACGATTAAAATACCTTTTGCAACTTTCTTCTGAAGCTTTGGACATTGGCCACAGCCAAACCATGTGCTGGTGCTCCTAAAACCAGTCCTCAGAGACCCCCTTGTACACTTGACTGATGTCTCCAGGCTGGCAAATCATCATCAGACTCAGGGTCAAGAGGGAAATTTTTTTTTCAGGTCAGATCAGTAGGAATCAGTGCAGCTCCTCTGACTTCTGTAGCATGGACCTGTCTTCAAACAACTCGATCCCATCCTATTGCACGACCCCAAGCCGTGCGTGGGTGCATACGTGGATGGGTCTGATTTTTGCTGTTCTCTTTCTGTGGCATATACTAGTCTTAAATATACTACAGAGCTTTGGTTTTGGCTGTGGCACAGAGGAGTCTATTTGCCCATCTGCAGATCATTCTTTCCACAGCAGTTTTGCTTTTGATATTTGCTGTTAAACCGATAACTGTACTTGGCATGCTTCTTGGTGCTTAGCTAACAAAACGAGCTAACTCTCAGCAAAGGTATTTTTTTGGTGATGACTCTTAAAAAAAACTAAGGCAACCGAAATAGAATTGGAGCGTGCTTTTGCAAGTGCCGCTGAGGTTAAGAAGAGCTGTAGAAGAGGAATAGAGAGAGTGGCCCAAGGCTGATAAGAGTATGTCAACATTAGCAAGCTGTCGACAACAGAAGCAGATCCGCAGAGTGAAACGGTTGGTGCAATGTTTCAGGGATGGAAGAGGTTTTACTTTTGACCAGCTCTGGTCTGGTCTGCGGACACAACGCCCATTAGTAGCTGAAGCTCATTAGGTGTGTGCCTGGAGCACATCTTCTGGTTTGGTTGCATTTGAAATGGATTCAATTCATGAGCTTCAAGACCTGTCTGTGATGAGAATGAAAGAGTGGCAGCTCTGAAAGAGCAAGAGATTCACCCCAAAAAGACACGCCTGACCTGAGCTCTGATGTTAACGTAGATCTACCTGCAGAGGTGTCCTCAGCTCATGCCTCACCGTGAGCACAGCATTGGTCTGACTGACACCAAACAGAGCTGGCTGGACATTAAAAGCTGATATAGTAAATCCTTCACATGGGGACTAAGTGTTCCCCTGAACAGGGAAAGAAGGGAAAAACCAGTTGTTTTCTCCAAGTTTTGAAAAACTGGTTTCTACTGATAGGGGGGGAAAAAAAAAAGAGAGAGAGAGCGAGCTTTACTAAGCTGGAGTAAACTGAAACAATCTCCTAAATGTTTTTCACCCAAATCTTGCAGTAAAGAATGTTGTGTGCATACACATGTGCACACATATACATTCTAATAACAACAACAAACAAAACAAAACCCCAGACCAGAAAATGATCTGGCTGGAAGCAAAAAGGGAGAATGAAACAGCTCGCACTTTGCTAGCATTTCCGTGATGAAGTTTCTGCAAATGAACAAGTTGTTTTTAAAAGTACCCCGTACGATCATATTGCATTACATGCCTACACACCGTCTGCATCTAGTGCAAAATAACATCCCCATGTTTGTCAGGTTTAGTAAAGAGACTAAATAACGCAAGCATTAAATGATCAAACATGAACATACTGTCCAATCACCCCATCTCCAGAGGAGAAAAAGCACAGGTATGAAACGACCTCCGAATAAATGTGTGGAGCCCTGCTGAAAACACAGAGAAGAACGCAAAATATATCACCACTAGTTGGCTTGGGAAAAAAAAAAAAAAAAGAATTCCTTTGAATCTCTCACAAGGTCACTGAACAAACGACCGAGGCCACAAAAACCATTTCCATTCTTAGACTTGTATTTTAATGCCCCCGTTCCCTACCGGGAGCCTTTCCCCGGTGGAAACCCCGGCTCTCTCCAGCCGTGCAGGCAGATGCCGGCGGAGCCGTCCCGATTTACACCAGCCGAGCATTTACCCCAGCATCTCCCATTAAATCCGAACAGGCAGATGCACATTTATGGGACAATGAACTTTTCCACGGCTGCGGCTCGTCGTGCTTTGCTATTACGGCCTTAATAAACCTGCGCATTCCCGTGCTGCGGCAGCTGCCTTGGGTGGGAGCGCGAGCAGCCGGCTCCGGAGGAGAGGCCGCAGCTTAAAAAAAAATAAATAAAAAAATTCATGTTTAATTTAAAAATTAGAAACTGGAGCAGGCTGTGAGCACAGAGGTTGATTGAAACAAAATTTAAATTCCTGTCAAGCCCATTTAAACACAGGGGCCCTTCATAGACAATTAGCTGCTCCCTGTGAATGCTGAATAAACTCGGGCCTGGTCACTGTTAGAAGAGAGCAGGCCTACTGTGAGGAGCTGGAAAAAAATTAACTAAAATCAGGCTGTATGAAATATTTAGCCTCCCAGTTTATCACAGGGGTTTGGAAGTGTAAACAAGACAAAAATCGATTCCTCGGTGCCCTTCAATCAATCCCCCAAAATGGTTAGGGCATCTGTTTCTGCTAAATTTTGTTTACTCTGGCAGATTTGCCTTAATTGCAGTTGTTTATCTCCCATTGTCCCCGGGGCCCTAATCTCCCGATTACTAATACTTAACACTCATTTCACATCTAAAGCTACTTCTAATCCTCAACAGGTTTCTGGGGCTCTTAAAATTATTGAAACGGAGGAGACGGGAGATACAACCTCTTTGTGAAAGGCACATTTTCCTATCTACTACCAGCTGGGTCCAATCATCACCAGGGATGGCTGCAACAAAGGTGCTAAAAGGCTCTTTCACAGGCACTGCTGCTCCGCTGGGGATTCAGCGGATAAAAAAGAGCTTTGATGGGGGGAAAAAAAAAAATCCACCACAATTCACCCCTGAACAAGAGGGCTATAACAGTCCAGCCAAATAAAGTTACTGTCATAATCAAATGCTGTCAATCACAATGAAAATCCAATTAAAAAATCTTTCAGTGCGGCCCTCTTAAGTAGAAAAATGTCCCCTATTTATATGCGTTTTTGTCAACCGCACAAATTAGAAAGTAGTATTAATTGATTTTTTACTACTTTAGGCCCTGATCCTCCAGCTGAATTTCTGCGGATGCAAGAATCAGCCGGCACAAATCTGATTAAGGGATTTGAGGCATAATGCACACAGGTCACTAAGAAGGCATATCTGTATCTCCTGCTTTATACTCCGCTTATTCATAGGCAATTATTACTCTTATTTAATACTGCAGGAGCGTCTTGAGGTGCTAATCAGAATACAGACCCACAAGTAGCTGATACTACACAAATACCAGCATTTGAATCCATTTAAAATTCCAGGTTTATTATACAAATAAATATTGTACATAGATTTCAACAGTCGCCCGTCAGAGCAAATTCCTTGATGAATTTGGAATGAATAGGAAGGACAATATTCTGGGAATTAAAGATATGGTTCTTATTTTGGAACTGTTAACAGATATTTCGTTTTGTTTTTAAATAAATATGTAGGGAAGACAGCTGACATAAAAATACCAACAAAGCGAATGCACAACTTCTCAATGTATCATAATTGAAAGATTTGCAATTCTGCTACCAAAATGAACGAGATGTAAATATTTGTCTCTGTGTCTGGAGAACTACAAAACAACCAGAAGTGCCAAATGAAACATTTGCTCAAATTAAACTGCGAAGCCCAGGAGACTCAAGAAACCAAAAATATTAACTGTATCACTCTAAGCTGTTGCCAATTTGTTTTTGTCCAATTTCCTTAGATTTTCAATACTTCTTCGAGCCATCTCAAGTTATTTCTTTTCACATTTCACTGGAAAGTGCTAGTGTATTGTGCAGCTTTAGGGCACGTTAGAAAAAGAAAGTCAGATGTTCACATTTTCTGCAAAAAGTCAGTGGCCGTAGGAGCAACGGGACTGCAGAAGGTGGTGAATGAATAGCACACCTGCAAACTCTAACGCTCCCAAGTTAACCTTGTCACAGTCTTAGTCTTCTGTAATTGCTGGATTTAGTGACACTGATGTAATGTATTTCTCCATTTCGATAGCTGATTTCTCAAGTGACAAAGAAGAGCAACTCATACCCCTAAGGACAGAGATTGCTTTTTTTTTTTTTTAAAAGACAGAGGGAAAGAGAGAGGGGGGAAAGATCCATAACCCACCCTTTCCCATTTCAGCCAAGTGCAGAATAAGTTGAGCAACGCAGCCACCTGAATGATTACATATTTTTTTCTCCAACTCCTGAGCTAACCTGACCAAGAAAGACGATGAACGCAAGAACATCCTGAGTCCTAGTATAAAATCCTAGCATCAACAAAGTCAATATAAATTTTGGCATTGCCTCCAATGTATCCAGGATTTGATCCAGGACTCTTTGTCCACTGTATGTCTGAACTGATAGATTGCAGATACACTTTAATATTTATATTTACAACAGCTAAAATACTTGGCGCTGTACTTTTTTCCTTGGGAAATCAGGACAGAGCCCTTTCCTTCACATCTGGCACGTGTTTCGGTGTCTGTCAGAATTTCTGCTTGTCGTGGGGTGAATAACAGGGATCACTGTGACAGAGGAGAGTCTAAATGTTTGCAAACAAAGCTATCCATCACAGGTTCAAGCACGGACAATTTTATGCCGGACAAATCATTGCTGATAGGAGATCCTGCACTGGCTGAGGGTAAAAAAATACAGTGCTTGTAAGCAGCCAAAGAGGGAAAATTATTGGCTCACTGTGATGCAGCAAGGATGCATAAACATCCACATAGATGAAGACAGAAAAAAAAAAAATTAAAAATCTGTAAATCTGTTTTTAAAAGGATTTACGGGATGTATTTTGAAAAGCAAAGTGCAGACAGCCCTCTGGTCTTTCTCAAAAGTTAACACCATCAAAACCCCAACCTGTCCAGCCATCTCAGCTCCCCAGTGATGCCACTGCTATAATGCAAAAGCAAATCAGCTGCTGGGGGAAATCCCTCTAATCAACAAACCTAAGTGGCAGTATCTTATTGGCTGTTTTCTGAAGGTTTATATGAAAATCCAGGTAGGATTATGCTGATCCTCCATTTGTTTGTTTTAACTATAAAAGTATTTCCTAAGAGCTACAATCAATGGTTTAACGCAACGAGCTGCAAACACCTGGGAAGTGTTACTGTCCAGACCCTCTAGAATATACCTACTTAAATATACCTACTTAAAAGCTTCTCATTTTTGATTTCCTATACTTGTTGGAGACAGGGGAACAGCCAGCCAGAATTCATTTTTGAGAGTCTGTAATATCTTGACACATATCTTAACACATTTAAATATACAAGCAAACGATCTATCTGAAAGAATGCCTGCTGTAGCTAATGAGATCAAGGTGCCTGGTCTAAACGCCATTCCAGAAATGGAGAGAGGGATTGCTGAATGCAGAGGAATGGGAAATTTCAAAATTGCACTAGGCATTAAAATAAAAAACCCAAAGAACAACATGTTTTTCAGCAGGTCAGTGGTTTTGACACAGATGATTTACAATTTATCATACAATCTTCTAAATTAATAAAACACTGAAATAAAAAGCATCAGTAACTTAAATTATTAAAGAAGGAGAAAAAGCTAGAAGTTTAAAATTTGGAGACTTGGAAAAAATTCAAAGACCCGTGCAAAAGTAATCAAGTGCAGAAGCCGACTATATCCTTTGTCAAAAGCACAGCCTCTCCCTGCCCAATACCCTCCTTGAGAAATCCAAGCAGCATCCTAAAGACTGTACTTTTATGCATCCATGGGAAAGCATAAAGGAATAATCGCTACATGCTTGGCTTTTGGTATTTCAAATACAATTTCTTTAAGTAAATCGCTTTCATTTAAATTGCCATATGTAGCATGGTAGAGTTCAATGCTGTACTAACAAAAAAACTCAACAAGAGACTTCAATAATTCTGCTGGCTTTCTGAAAAGCGCATACAACAATCTGCAAAATAAAAGGCCAAGCTTCCAGCTAAAGAAGAGATTTTAAACAATTACCAAAGCAGGATAGTGATATCATAAAGGCAATTTCTGCGCTAGCTTGTTTTCTGAAACTCTCTTTGCCTCTGAACAGCTAGAACAGATAATAACTATTAGTAAATCAAACTCCTGCAATATCCAGCTGTGTCTCACACATTTACATACAGATAGAATGGGTATATGTTTTTAATATGTATGCGATACGTACTTTTACCACAGCTGAAGTGCATGCTACAAAGGAGGAGGAGAATGGGAATGGAATCAGCATGAGATAATAAAGTGGCCTAGATAAAGTATTAGCCAGCGATTGATCTCAAACAGGGGATGTTGCTTCTCTCTGACCTGATTACTTACTATGCATAGATTCCATTAAATAGAGCTTAGAATGGAAAGCTTCTGAAAAATACCGTAAATACAGTCAGATCTACAGCCTCCTGAGCCAAAGCAGCCTGCGGATGCCTGCCCATACACGCGGCACAAGTGGGAGTTTAAACCTTACCCGTACTGCCACTTCACACTCGCTAAATATACGTGTACGTCTGCGTTTCCCTGGGAGCCAGGCTTGCGACGCCAGAAAACTCCACGTTTTAGATGAGAATGGGAAGTTCACAGGGAAAAAAAATAAATTAAAAAATCTTTATACAGAAGAATTGTTGAGATTTTCCTTTTCTAGTTGTAAGGGGAGAGGAGAAAGAGCAATACGCTAAGATGTTGTGCAGACTTCCGTGGTGCTGAAACAGGAGTATGTTCCATTTAATTGACTTTCTCTTCTTAAGAGGAAACAAATGGGAGGCAAAAGAGCAGACACTGTAAGCACAAGGTTCAGAAAAAACACCAGTGAATGATAAAGATTGTTCCTCTCCCAGGACGGACAATTTTCTCATTGCTTGGTGAAATTACTTCGTTTCGCTCCTGCGGAAAAAGTCAGTTAATTTGAAATCCTTTGAAACAATCAAATCGTTGATTGTGTTTACACAGAGAAACTGATGTTAGGTCTGGTTTTGTGGATGGGTATACGGAAGAAAGGGCACAGCGACCGAGTGTAAATACAGGAACTCGATTTATGCCAACTGTTACGGAAATTTGGTGGTCGCTTGCACAAGAATATCTATGGTACTGACTTTATACAGGAATTTCATACAGCCTTGGTTTTGGCCCTATTTTCTGTCAAAATGCGCATAGTGACTTTTATAAAAAAAAGGCTTCCTAACATGATAGATGGGGTAAATCCATCCCTGATGCAACCCCGTGACTTCACTGGAGTTGCCAATCCGGCACTCCAGGTATTGTTAGTCGGCTCTTAAAATGCATTTAACAATTCACCGATTATCAGGAGAGTAGAAAAAGATTGATGTTCTGCTCCCTTTATTTTGCTTTCAGTCTTTAATTATACTAAATTGGTTACAAAATAGTGACTTCCAGTACGGTTAATGTCCATAGGGGAGAAAGCCTGCACTCCGCTGTTTTGTCTGAAGCTAACGATGATTTTGGGTTGCACCTTTCATCCTTGCTAGTACATTTCTGCTTAATAAAAAAACCCAACCCAAAACCCAATGAACAAGGTGAAGTCATGCTCTCATTTAAATCAACAGTAAGCTGACCTTGACAAGCCCAGGATTTCACTCTGCCCACTCTTGATAGTTAACACGGAGATGTCCATCAGAATTACAATGGGTTTCAGAAATGGATGACGTGGAATTAGAAAGGATATTGCGGGCAGCAATTCTAGAATTCAGAGGATATTTAACAGCTTTTGTTCTGGCCCTGTTTTCCAACAGTCTGGTAATTTATATACACCTATGTATATGTATGTACAGATATGCTGTGTGTATATAGACATATGATGCGTGTGTGCATGTATATGCTTTGAGTTTTATAAATAAAGTGCTCCTTGACAAGACTGGGTAAGCACAAGAAGGTAAAGGGCTTGACTGGTGAGCAACTCCTGAGCTAACCGTGAGCCTGCTGCAGGAAAGCACAGGGTGCTCTGAGCCCATCACGCTGGAGGAGAGAATTTAGGGCAGCTTATGAGGGTCAGCCACGCTGCAGGCAAGGACTGGGTCACTTCGTTATTTCAGCAGCAGCCTACTCCATGCTTTAGTACTTGTTCTTGCAAGTTCATTTATAATTGAATAGAAAGTAGCATGGGGGGGGGGAAATGCATTAAACAAAAGATTTTGTTTAAAAAGTAGGAAGGCTTTTTTTTTTTTTTTTCCTGAGCTGCTATGATTTGAAAATTATTTTACAAAATACCTCCCTAAAAGGGGACTAGCACACTCCAGGGCATGTAGTTGTAAAGATAAATCTGTGCACTTCCCTGGTACTGCAGGCACTCACCCTTTGGCCTCATTTTTATGACTCTACACCCTGGAGTGGTGTTATTGCTTACAAACATACATATATACTTATGGGGGTATGTGCGATCTGCAGATGTTTTATTTATAAGTGGCAGGCCTATTGCATCACTGAAACATGCATTTACAAACAGATATAGGTTTTATGAAACCCTATTCTGTTGTTTTAATAGCTAAGCCATCCAGCCATAGCATAATAGTGCACAAGGTAAATGTGTCTACATCTCTAGAACCTGTTCCAAGTTTTCTCAGATGTGACTAACTGCAAGAATTTTCCAACCATCAAAAGTTAATAAAAAAGACAAAATAAGGCAGTGGAAGCCTTTCGTACGAGACACGCACCACCACGAAGTGGAGGGGCTCTGATAAACTTTAAGGCCTCACTTTACCAAGGTATTTAAGCAGGTGCCTAACTTCAAATGTAGATCTATTGAAGTTAATATCCTTAAAATTAGATTCACAGTTAAATACTTTACTAACCAGGATCTAAATTGAGACTAGTCTGGATTGTGAGATGTCTGCCCCAGGGCATCTTCAGAGATTAGCCTTTAACTAGAGAATAGCTGCAACAGAAACACTTGTTTATTCTACTCGCAGTTCGTAGCATGTAAGCAAGAAACGAAAAGATGCAAACGTGTCCTTATCTTGTTACAATTATTCCTGGGTATTTAATGCATAGAAAATAAATTACGATGACTTTCCATAAACCTCCAAGTAACACAGCATATAAAGAGAAGTAATGAAACATTTAAAAATCAAAGATATTTGATGTGAGTCAGGGGGGGAAACAACTCTTATCTGCAGTATAAGTTATTGTAAATATTTGTAATAATTGTTTGATACGGTATTTTTCTAGTTGCTTAAAACCAGTCAAAACAGCACTCTGCACTAAGTGCACAGCCACCAGGGACCAGCTTGAGGGCAGGTACCCTATTATTGCCTTACTGAAAAAAATGACAATTGCAAGTGAAAGAAGTGGTCTCCGAGCTCAGATTCCAACACCGAGAGCCCTTCTACGGACAGACCAAAGCTACGTATTAACTCAACCTTCTGTAGCCAATCTAATTGCATTTTACATGAATATAAGAGCAAACAGTAGCTCCCGCATTTCATTAAAAATACAATATTTTGACCATATCCTCTGTTTTCAATCTTCAGCTTTTGAAAGGTTAAGACTGGCAAATGACGACAAAGAGTGACCTACATTAAGCTGTAATCCCTGGACATACAAACCGAAAAAAAATGTGTATGAAGCATCAAAATGGTTTTGATTGAAACTTGATACTGGCTGTGAAAGTTCTGTATTAACTCCCCAAATCGCAAGTGAAGCTTTGGCCACGATGGAGGTAACAGCAAAATACCCATTAACTTCAGTGGAACCATAATTCCACCTTTGGTTTGTGTGCTCTCTCTAAACGTGTAATTGCTGCGCAAGCCAGAAAGAGTTTAGATTTAAATTTGTACATACTGAAAAATGCAGGAAAAAAAATGGATACACTTCTATATACATGAATAAAGAGTATTTACAGACAAATACATACAGAGGGGCTCTGAAGTTGCACTTACCATTAAATCTTCAGGTGCTGGCCTTTCCTTTGGTTGCTTTTTCATGCTGTGTCATAAAACAAAATGTTCATATATAAACAACTGCTCATTTATTCTACTTGCTTAAATATTGAAGATATTGTCTTTCAACACGGAGTGAAGAAATTCAATGTATTTCTTAACTTTATCGTGTGCCGATGGCAGACGGGGTTCCAAACAGTGACCCAAAATGTTAATGGCTTTCTTCCTTCCCTCCCTTATGGGGTGTAGTGGTTTACACTGTTTGTAACCACAAAAGTGTGTAAATACAGAGATCATTGAAAACCAGTCAGCTCAGAAGGCACAGTAAGTTGCTTCTCATTTTGCTATGGATTATTACATAGCTCGACACAAAGTATTCTACAAACAGGTGGGAAATGTAACTCTAACACTACACAGCTTCAGGAGAACGCACAATACCCTGGGGTTTCTACCTTAATTTTTTCACATTTATTTCCATTACACTGCAGGGTGATAGTTCATTACGCAGCATTAACCTGTTTATAAGATCATGTTTCTCATCCAAATAGTCCTAGTTTTCTGTGCAACAGGTGCAATTAGCTATTGAAGGCTGTGCTTAGCTGCATGAAGGAACACAATAACGTGGCACAGAGGTGACCATCAGGAGCTGCCTACTGACTAATTGGATTACATCCAAACAGCCACTGTTTATGGAGTAATTGGCATAAAGTCATAAAGTCTGATACGCCGTTCGCTTGACGTCTCTAATACTTATTAGAAATCGATGGCTTAAATAGTACATAGCTGCTTATTATTTGCCTTTTTTTAAACAGTAACGTCTCCCACTGAAAAGTACAGCCAATATAACGCTATATCCAAAATACTAGATGCTCTGCGCTGTAAATCGGAGGTATTAACGATACAATTTACCTTCCCTACAAATAACTACGAGCACCTCAAATAATGCGGGCGTTAGCAAGCAGTGCAAGCTGTCTGACGAGTAGGTCGGTAGCAGTTCTAATCTGACAGTCCAAAGTAGCTGCGTCCCCAGGGAAAACGAGGCTATTAGCCACCATCAGTTATGCTTCGGTTTGACATCTGTGAAAATTTTAACACAGGTTATCCCTCCCACTGCCTAAACGAGAATTTTTTTTTAAAACAGTCCGTCATCCTTTTTTTTTTTTTTTTGGGCGAGGATAAAAAGCATAGACCTCCACGCACATCAGTTAGTTGCGCTGCAGAATCCTCCAAACAGCGTCGCTCTTTGTAAGCTGAAACTATTGAAAACGGAGGCCTATGTTACACAAACTTTAATTATTTAGTTCCTTTAATTAACCGATAATCAGACTGCTTTTTGTGTCTGTATTATTTGTTACATACCATGTCAGTCCTGAGAGGCACTTTCCCCTACGTTATGTATTCAAAATTCAATTTTATTGAGACGACTTTTGCGGCAGTGGCCCTGACATACGGGAGAGACCCTGAAAGTGCTGCGAAGCCCGACCCACGGACCTGCGTGGGGCCGAGGGCTTCCAGCACCTTGTTTCGGCCGAGGACACGTCCCCGGAGCAGGATTCCCTCTCGGCCACGCGGCTGCAGCTCGCAGTGGCACACGCTGAGATGGCTCCATCTGATTTAGCAGAGCTGAGCATCCAGCCCTGGAAGAGCATGTTCGCAGAAGGGATGCTCCTCTGTCAAACACATCATTTTGGTACAAATTTCAAGCTTGTTTCTTCTGCCACACAGAAATGAATGCTTTTTTTTTTTTTTTTTTTTTGGTGGGGGGAGGAATGAGACACTTAAAAAAAAAAGATTTTTTTTCACTTTGTTTCTTTAGGATAGCTTATCCTCAAAATTTTTATTCTCTAGTCACTCAAGAACTGTATTCTTTATTCTACAAATTCCTCCTCTCCCCAATTCTCCTTTAATTTAAAAGGTTTTCAATGAACTATTCAGTTTTAAGGAAAGAAAATATACCCAGTGGTGTGTTTTAAAATACGACTCTCAGTAAAAATTACTTACTGAAAAGCCGATGAATTAATCAAAGCTGCCTGCCTTTCTAAATATCAAGGCAATTTTATACGTAATATTTTTAAAAGCCCTGAATAATGATATTATACGCACGAGTCTTTGTGGCCTCTTTACCCCCCCCAGACGAATTCTTCGGAATTTCAGTGCACAAGACTGCACCCACATTCAGGGCGGGTTTATTAAAACAGGAAAAACCCTTGTAAGTACTTTTACGACCCTTTGTGTAAATAACGTTTACATAATTTAAACAGTTTGCTTAGCTTTGCTGCCCCATCTGCCCAAGGCCCCCAAGTCCCTCTTCTCTCAGAAAGGATGCAAGGAAAGCCATAAGGTCTCGCCGAGCTGCAGAGTTAATGGCATGTATCATTTACATTGAGGGCATGGCATGTTTGCAAACTGAGCTTACCATTGAGTGATGAAGTGTACAAATGGCTCAGAGAACTCCCCGGCTGGAAGGACGGGTGATTCCTGGGATTGGATTGAAACAAGAAGCAGAGTCAGAAAGAGAGAAGATAATTTTGATTTTTTTTTTTTTTTAGGAGGAGAGTAATATAACGGCGACAACAACAACAAAAAATAAAGGGGGGGGAAAGCAACAAAGCCCCCTTTTCACACAGAGAATTTGAGGGAGAAAGGTACAAATTCTTCTGAGAATGTGTTATAAAACACTGAATTTCAACTAATGAGTATTACACAATGGGTAAAAACATGTGGAAAGACACTGAGGGGAGGTGAAAAAAGGACAATGATAGCCACAGGGTAAAAAGGAAGGTAGGGAAAGTGTAAATGAGAAATTAATGATTATTTAAGTAACACACAAATGGTCTTGTAATTAACAAAGAGCTGTGAAATTATTCTTGTGTTGACCTTTGTTTCTTTCACTGCATTTGCTATTTATTTACACTCATGTTTATTTACACTTATTCATTTTAGAGGCTGTCCTCATATGCTGTCTGTTCTAGATTTAAAAGGCGAAAGAATTTTTAAGAGGAAAAAATGCAGGATTTACCAGTCTAGTGGTAGAAAATAACCACCCGGTATTTATGAAAGGAAAAAAAAAATAAAATTAAGAGCACAAGAACAAAAAAATACAAAGAGGGAACAAACAACATCACCATTTGCAAAGACGGGCTTTACGAATTTAGGAGTTTTTCCAAGAATGACAGAGAGCTCCACTGTGTTTATAGTGTAACAGCTCAGGATGTAATGAAATTACACTGCAGAGTACTTTAACAGTGTCATCTCATTAGACCTACAGTTGGAACAAGAGAGCCACATAAAACAGGCAGCTGCAAATGACTCCATTCTCATCTATTCTCATTTGCTATTAAAAATACCTTTCGGCGGCTTTTTTCCTCCCTGACATCCCTACACAAAGTACCCTGCAAAGTATGATACATGCACCTATTTAAATTAACAAAGGAATGACTTATTTTAATCTCACTGTGCTTTGGAGTGCTTTGGCCATTTGGATGAGCAATATATCATTACATACAACCTTCCAGCGCTGCAGGCAAGAAACTCAGAGCGTGCAGCATTTGGTGGGAGCCAAACAATTTCTCTAGCACACAACTGTGTCAAATGCATGCATGTATTCATTATTGAGAATGCGAGGAAATAGCTTTGATGTAGTGGAAAAAAGAAGATGATAAAAGCACCTCTGCAATGTGTGTGCCATTATCAATGGTGGCAGATAGACACAACTGCAGAGCCTCCTATGTGATTAGTAAATATACATATAATTGCTGTGGCCAATTATCAGAAAAATGAGATCGGTAATTACAAGACAGAAAATTAACTAGAACTCTTATTAAGGCTTTGTTTCCAATTCAAACAATTGGAAACTGCTGGAAAATACAATTAAATCAAAAGTAACTGAAGAGTAAAAGGAGAAGCCAAAATTGCTTTACAATTTTCAAAGACTTCTATTAAATACAAGGAGTGTTTGACATAACATGCCCAAATTCTCTTTGAACTTAGACCGGGTGAGAGAGAGGTTATTGTTTCTAAACTTATAAATGACATCAATATAGGGAGGTTTCCACTGGAGAGTGGAAGGAACACAAGGAAATAAGCAGCGCAATTAAACTTTCTCCACTTCAAAGAACTGCGCGTGAAAATTATTCATATTAATACAGAGAATGCAGAGCAAAATGTCAGGTTTGCTTATCCAGCACGGAGCCCAGCAGGTTTTGCCTCTCCCCATCACTGTCTCTTGTCCAGCAGAGCTTTCCTGGGCTTGCACCTGACGTGGCAAAAGCCACCTTCCCCAGGTGGGACCGACTCAAAGCACAACAGGGAGGAAACACCCTGGCCGCGTATTGCAGATCATTTTGAAAACTGCAGGGCGAAGCTATTGGAGCCCATTCCCCAGGGACCCGGCTCTGCCCAGCCACCTACGCCCGCTGTTTATTGTAAGTACGACATAGCCCCTAACGGGGCTGCCAGCCCCGATCAGTCCACGCTGGGGACGAGGACGGGCAGACGGCACTTCACACTAATACGGGAGGTGATAATTTCCGCAATCACCAAGAGATGACAGACCCATAATAGAGTGAAACTTCGTTAGGAGAGGGAACGAGCAGCTGATGAACGGCTCTGAAGCCACCAGCGTTCCACCTGGGCTGTCCCAAGCCAGCATCAGGGTTCGTGCGGGCAAGGGAAGAAGTTGCTCTGATGTCAGTATTAACGCCTTGACCACGCAGCCGCCTGAGCTGCAGCACAGCCAGGAGACAAGGTGCTCCAGCGTAAGCGTGCAAGAAAACGTCACCTGGATGAAAGTAAACGTTAAATGCTTTTTTTTTTTTTTTTTTGAGGGGGGCACATTTTTCTGTACAATGAGGGTATTTCATCCCCATCTAGGCCTACTCTCTTCTGCCACAGACCTGTCAGTCATGGCCATGCCTTGGTTGGTTTGCTCTCAGGAGCTCATGAAGAGATTGGATGGAGATGAACACCAACTGCATCTCAGTATGAAAACCAGGTGCTTTACTACAGTCATCACAAGGATTTTAGACTGGGCATCCACAAATATATTGACCATTTGCCTGATGAACCACAAGCCTTTTGGGAGAGCGCATCAATCTGAAGAAAATACTTGCTGGGAAATGTGTTTGAGGGCAAACAGATCAGTGCAGATAAAAACTTTGGTTTCATTCCTGTACATATGAGCCAATTGTTGCTTTACAGCAGAGGTATGGTAGATAGGGGAGAAGGAGGCAGGTTTTGGTTTTAACCAGGAAAGTACAGACCCTCAACTGCTTCCAAAGGTGAACACTAAAAAGCTGCCTCAACATGCTGCATTCTACCTTAGCTAGAAGGAGAAAACATCCATTCCGTTATGATATCGACCCAGGGAAACCAATGACTGAAATATTTCAATTTCTGCTACTGTTCTATGCAAGACCATTTGAGTAGTAGAAAGGTGAGAGTATTTTGTGGTTAGAGCCATTTCTAATGAGAGAGTGTTGCTATTGCTGTAGCTTGAGCAACCACGATGTTGTTGTATAAAAGCAAAAATTTCCAAAACTACACAAAATAAATACATCCTATATGGTATCCTGAAGTTCCCCAGACTTTGGCTGAGGCTCTACTCTGTTTACACTGTGTGATGCAATACGGTCACATTTGATGTAACCACAGGGAACGGTCCAGCTGCACTCTGATGACCTGCCTTATTTTACCCACCCGCAAACTGAAATCATACTATAGAGGCAAAAAAAGCAGAAACTCAAGATTTTAAAGGAGTGAGGAAGAGGTATACTCATTTTAAATTAGGAACTGGTGCTTTCATTTTCATTAAATACCGTGTTTTTTAACCAATGCAATGAAGACCTGTACATTGGGGATGCTGCTAAAATGGCAGTAAAGACACAAACGGTTGTAAGGGTCGATGGCCCGTTGGCCTCTCACATCCCCAGGCAGCTTATTCCCAAGACTGGCTGGTGCCCTGCGCATCCAAGCAACATTTCTGTAACTGGGATCTGCTGCAGGAAGAGACAAGATCAGCCTCTGATTTCTCAAAACCAGCCGAACTGTGCACACACAGTGAGAACAGGGAAGGGCGATAGGAAAAAAAGTTTGAGTGATGCCTTTGCCTTGTGAATAATGAACAGTTCAAGAAGGTCAACCCATTACAACTGAAACCGTTTAATTATTAATTATGCACAATCTATGAGCAAAAGGACAAGTTCAGAATGTTTAATGTGTGGTAACTCCAACTGGACCCTCTCTTGGCATTTTGTTATTAGCACTTGTCAGCAAGGTGCTCAGGCATAAAGAAAAAAGCACAGCAGCAGAAAATCTGAGCTAGCAGGAGGAGGGAGGGCTTTAAACTTCAAACACTGCTCCTAATATTTAATTTATAGAGTGCCAAGGCTCTGGTATAAACCTTATTGGCTTCCATGGAGTTAGGGGAAGTCACATTATCTAAATGAAGACCTGAGAACGAGAATACTGAGACAATCCTTCCCAAAGCACTCTCTTTTGAAGGGAGCGATAACATTACTATCTGTATCCTCTTTTTTTTTTCCACAGGTCTGAACAAAAGGAAGAGGGAACCACCTAATAGTGCGTCCAGAAGCCAATCAATCCTTTGCAACCACTGCAATAAGAGCTTGAATTGCAGGTCCCAGCATTATCCTCACCTACTTCTCAAACCTATTATTCGAAATGTCTCCTGATCTGTTTGCTCTCACTAAGCAGAGATGCAACTGAGGCTCAGGAAATAAATTATGTCCAGCAAACCCACAAATAAATATGGATAAGGCACCTTTCCCCTCTTTTCTGTCCAGCTTGGAGGTTTACCTGGACAACCTCAAGAAGCTAATTCATCAGATACGGCTCTGAGTTGCTTATTTTCTTTGGAAACACTCCTGTGTCAATAAAATTTGGGAGTAGATCTTGACTGGCAACATACACCGAAAGCATCTCACGCTTTACACACGTTCAGAGGTCGCACCTCAACAGACAATTTCTTGAGAGTGAAATATTTTCTCAAAGCAACTGAAAGTCTGAGATTTATCACATCCTTTCTGAAGAAAGACAAAGCCCACGATCTCCCTGTAACAGGAAAATCAGCAGCTACAGCTTTCTACCTAAAACCTTCAAGAAGGTGATGGCAAAGCCCCCCGCTATGTGTTAAGATCAAACCTGTGTTCCTCCTACCTCCTCCTTCAGGGGCCGGCCTGACGGGCAGCCACGGTGCAGAACGCTGTCATCAAGACGTCCCCAGAAGAAAGCCGGGCTGCAGACCTGCGCAGGCTCGAAGACGAGCTCAGCTACACTTTGTGGGCAAGAGACCTTGGTATTCTCAGTGCTAATAGGTTTTACCCCCTCTTCTCATCTGCTAACTCCCTCTCTGTGAAGGGTTAAATTTTCCCATTCCCCACAGCTACTGCTATTTAGCAATACTCTCTCCTCAGTGTGAACGCTTGTGCAGAAGGAAATGCCATGGTCCTATGGCTCTATGGCCACAAGAGGGAAGTTAGCAGAACTGAGCAAACCAAACTTCAGTTCTTCTCTCCTCTGGGTTTCCCCAGCACACCCTGTCTTTGAAATCATCATCTCCTCTGGGCAGATACTCCTATTCTGCAACTTGCCCGTTGATGCTGAAATGGCAGTATTTAATAAATAACGCGTGCGCTTTACAAAGCATTTTTGGCTTATCGCTTCAGCCTAAAAAATCTCTAGGATTAAAGAATTTTTATGCACTCCAGTTTCTCTTTTGCTCAAGCTTTCAAAGAATACACCTGTTTTTATACAGTAGCTGCATTTTACATTGTGGCCAAACAGTGATTTGTTTTCAGACAAACTTAAGGTTTAGATGCACCCGAAATGCTGTCAGGTGCAATTACATGTAATAAATGCACTGCAGTTACCGAGCTGTTTCAAACGAGACTAGCAAATTACAATATTGTGCAGATTAACTCCTACAAGGACAACTATCTTTTACAGCATTCCTTAAAAAAATAAATAAATAAACCAAAAGCATTTCTGACTTTCTAGCCAATATACTTCAAAAACCTTGCACAAACCTAATGGCAGGTGATTTCCTACAAGTAACAAGTTTGCAGAAGACGGCGATGTCTGGAGGTGGCTCAGAGGCCCAGACTTGAAAGCATTTCTGGATTGTCCCTGTTACACTCCCACCCCCAGCAGGAAGGTGAAAGATGATTACATCTCTGCACCGGGTCGCTTCTTGCTCTTTTCTTAGTAGCAGGTGCCAAATGTGACAAATTATACGTGGGGGCATTTTGGTGTGAAGTTTCGTCTGCTGGGATTGGAGTGTCAGCAGTAAACTCATTTATTTCCAGATCTCTAGCTGGACGGGAACCAAGGTCGAAAGGCCAGTGTTTTATCCACCAAAACACTCAGCCTACCTTTAACACCTCAAATCACGTGAGAACCAGCTATTCTCTCTGCAGCGCTACCCGCTCCCCAAGTTCTTGAAAATATCACGTATGCGTAACCCACCTCCGTACCAAAGGCATCCAGACGTCTCTGGTTAAACAACTCAGTAGATACTTGGGGCTATTTGGTTGCCACTTTTGCAGCATTTGCTACTGTGAGGTATTTTTCAGAGCCCAGAAGAGGGAAGGAAAGAAGTGGAAGAGTGTAATTAACATCAGGAATAATCTAAAGTGTAGGACATGACATCTTCTACCTCTCGCCAAGCTTTGTTAGTGTGGCTCTCTAAAGGGCCTTGCAGATAAGCGTACACGTAGCTGGAAAAACAGGTTAATCCTTTAACCGTAACTGTAATTGCTTTCTCTCTAAAACAAACGTAAGAATTTTTTCCTCTCATTGCTGGTCTCTTGTCGATCATAAGCTAGCAGAGCACAGCAGTGTTTTGGGTAGATACACACACACACGCACACTTCAAATAGCTCAGGCACAGCAGCATGAAACGTAGCCTTTACCTGTTCACACCGAAGGGACTCAATCGAAAAACTGAAACCATTTATTGTTCCCTTTTTCCTCTGTACACTCCCAATGCATTTTTATTGCTTTTTCATAAAACACTGCTGCAAATAATCAAGCATGACCATTGACATCCACAAGATTGAGTTTTAGGAACCATTAAATGAGCTTGCCCTCTTGGGAAGGTTCTTGCTCAGGTTGGTCTAAAGGTAATTATTCAGCAATTCCTACCTGTGGTTTTACCTTGTTCCTATATAAGTCTCTGAATCTCATACACTGGTAAGGTCACAGTTTCTGTCTCAATAAAAGTATACCCTAAAACAACTTATCCACAGGACAAATTACGGTGGGTTTGTGTACACATGCACACACACGTGTGTATATCCTAACGCCGGCTTTTCTTGCATAGAAATCTTCAAAGCTCCAGAAATTTTCAGGGTTAAATATAGCTGTTCATACATTTAAAAGGATACATGAGACTCTAAAGAGAAATTCCCAATGAAAAAAATAAAGTCTTGTTTCATTCTGAGCCTTTGGAGTTTTCCACTTCATTTATAGGAATAGCAAAATGTAGCACTCATGCATAAGGTTAAGAAATTCAGCACTTGAGAGGCAATGCTCTTCATTGTGTTATTTGATCAAGCTGAACATCCTGTGAATTTTTAAGGCTACGTCGTAGCAATAAATAGAGGGATATATTTAACCAGGTAAAAAAAAATAGGGGAATAGAAACAACTATATGGGATACATGTATTAAGTCCAAGTTATTTTTTTTCCATGGGAAAATTTGAAAATTTATTGGCACTGAAATGCTTCATAGTTCAGCATTAACACTACACTAGCATTAACTGATGCTGCTAAATGTTTCTAGAGTACTAATTTAAAAAGAAAAAAAAAAAGAGGTCTTTGATTTGTAGAGTTTGTAAAGTCCTTGAGCTAGATTAAACTGCAGTCTTGTGAGACCGAGTAGCTCTGTGGGGGCACTTAACAGAAATGCTCAAGAAACTCATGGAAAGCTTCTCACTACTTACTCATGAAGCTATCAGAGTAAGGATTCATGAGTACAACTAATTAATTTTTCATTTAAATTTCTCCCCAACTTGTCAAAATGGGCAGGTTTTTCAATGCTGCCTCCTGTTTGTAAAAACAGGATTTGCTCTTGGAAGTCTTCACTCCTCAAGCTTCTGAAGTAATTGGAATAATACAATAATTTAACTAAAACCGATGGACAAAAATCGAGTTCTTTTTTTCCCTAATTCAATACATTTTAAAAAAAAAAAAGCCAAAACCAACACCTAAGTCACTATTACACTGAAACAAGCTATGGAAACTTTGAAACCAAAATTAATTTATTTCGGGTTATGAAGAAGAAAGGGTTAGAAACTAGAGCTGATGCTTAACTACAGAGCTTGTGACCACAACTGCTCCAGTACAACGAAACCCGGTTTACAGCAACCACCCAAGGGGCTGGCAATAAGTGCTTTCCTAGAAGGGATACTCTAACTAAATAAAGGTCAAACAAAATAGCCCTGGAGAGCTTAAGGAAAATTTAAAGGAGTTGCTTAAGTCAGGACTACTGGATGCACTCCACAGTGCAAGTTTGGTCTATCCAACCTTCTCGGGATGCAGGGCAGATACCTCTAGAGCCAAAACCCACGGGATCGGAAAGATGGGAAGGTGACATGCTGAAAACCACAGAGCTGCTGGGTTTGGCCTTTTGGGATCTTCATGCACAAGCGGCAATCATCTAGGTGTTTTACTGAACGCTCATCTGACTAGCAATCAGGAAAGATGACATTTTTAGAAGGTTTTTGAAATACTGCATCTGGAATAAAGCTGAAGAAGTAACTAAACAATAATTTCCTATGTAATACATTTTGACAACAAGATAACAGGGAAATGATTAACTGCAGGTTGGAAGAACCTTGAAAACAATGCCACTTTTCAACTGACTGCAAGGAACGCAAAACCGTGCTACGATCAGAGTTCTGACTTTCCTGAAAACCTAACCCCACGTTGTGCTGCGGAGTTGCAGAGCTCAGTGCCCCACTGCTTACCAAACTGAAAATTTAGAGCACCCTCATTTACCTTTTAAACTGAGATTTTTCTAATGCATTACAAGGAAAATGCATAATGATCATCATGGCTACGGTTCTCGTATCTCTGCTTGGAAGTGGAATTCGCTTGACTGACTTTTGCAGACATTAGTAAAGAGAACACTAACTGGACCATGCAGGTTGTCTGGGAGGGTGCTGGAGATTTGGAGGCTGAGCAGGGAACAGGTAAGCTAACAAAAAAAAAAAAAAATCCTGGGAGGCATTCTGAGACCATGAGCAGCAAGAAAGGTTAAAAAGCATGCTGATTTTACTTGCAATCTTTAGGTTTCAGAGTCAACCCACTAAGTGAATTTCTCTGATGCACCGTCTCTGGGGTCTGCAACATTAATAGTATTATTCTGGGGCTCTGCTGTTTGTATTTCTAAGTTACCGTCTGGAACAGATTACGATGATAAAACCTTTTCATTTTTGTTTAAATGCACCTAGTGCTTTTCAAGTGGAATTCTGTTGCTGAGTAGACTGGAGTGCAAATTCTTTGCCTGCATGATCATGAAACATAGGGCCACATCTAGGACATCTTCCAAGCCAGGCAATGGCTCCTGCTTCCAGCAGCCTCCATTCTCCTTCATGTTGGAATGTTTCTGGAAAGACTGCACGCACAGCAAACGATGCATGTCCTTCCCAATAGGGATTCATCTGCACTGCTCAGTGCTTTCCATACAACATTTCGGTGAGCTGGAGACAAACTAAGTTGAGTGCTAGAATATTAAATTACTCTCAGCTCTCAAATAACAGCAGACTGCCTTTATTGCTGGCTGCGTTGCAGGATGAACTACATCAACAACTAGTCTATCCTCATCTTTGGACCAGAAGCAGGAATCTTACCATGGTGGGAGATGCTGCTACGATTAGGACTGTTGCTTAAATGAGCGTGTCTTATTTGTAGCTGGATCAGATTTCACTATAAGTTACCACATGTTAAAAAATAAAGGTCCTGGCAAGCATGTATCCTATTCACACAATGCTCCTCGCTAATTTTGCCATTAAAAAATTAATCCCAGAACCAATGCCATTAAAAGCACAATAACATAATTTAACAAAAAAAAAAAAAAAAAAAAAAAGTCAGGCACAGTTTACTGTGATTTGAGAAGAACCACCATGCCTGACAATTTTTGGTAAATTATCCTGCTTCTCGAATCACTTACTCATTCTGCAGAATTTCTGCAAGTAAATTTAAGTCCTAGAAAATGAACAAACAGACTTTTTGAACTGTCAGAGTGACCTGCTATGTCTCATTATTTCACTAAGAGTTAAAAAACAGCTCCAAAAATCTCACGACTGCGGAGCATCTAAAAGCTCCCATGGACAGTTTCTATTCCATAGTGTGCCACCTTACAGAGTTTGAGAAAAGTCCAGGATACCTAGGTAACAGAGAAGCAACCTCTTAACTAGTTCAGTCATCAATAAATCCTATGAATTAAAGATGATTATGAATGAACAGAACATTAACTTTCCGATTCCTGCTGTCTTTCAGTGGAACATGGAACAGTTCTACAAAAACCCAATGACTGCCAATATAATAAGCAACTATTATAAAGAATCAAGGTCTTAACGTTACTTCAGTTCCATCAGTTTTAAAACTTCTGGTTTCTCCCCGTATCAGGCTCTGGAGTTTTTAGCTGGCTCCAGGGGGAAGGACTGGGGAAAGCACACTGCCGGCAAAGCCCCAATGTCAAGAAATACTCTCTTCCACAACGTTTAATCACATTTTTAGGAGCCAAAAGTCCAAACCATTCTCTGTCACACACAAAAATATATTAAGGGACTTGAGGAAAAAAGACCCAGAGTTTTCAACTGCAACAACATCAGCAAATTATTACTGTGGCATGAAGCTACCTGGGGACCGAAGATCCTTGAGGCATCTCAATCCCACCCTTGCAGATCTATTCCCCCCATATCCTATGGCACCATGGCTCATCCAGAAGCCGTGCCACTACGGGAGCACTGCTGTGCGCTATCTGTCTGGAGGAAGAGGCGAGCTACAGATCGTCATTCCTTGCTGTTCTGATCGTCATTAAGGTAGGTGGGGAATTCTGCACCAGTATCTGGGGGTTCCTACGGGGACGGGCTGTACAGCGCAGCTGCAGGAGCGGGGCTCTGCTCCTACCTCCTGTGAGTTTTAGGACCTCCTTACAGCCAAGGGGAAAATTTGCCCCAAAATAATCAGTCTTACAACACTAAGCATTTCTGATCTTTAATACTCATGGTAGCAACAACAGCTGTACAGTACCAGATAGTAAAGAGACTTTCCCTCTCAAAAGGTCCTGGTGTAGAAGGAAGAGTGCGTATTAGCCAAACAAGCCAGTCCCTCTGTTATTCCCCAGGAGGAACATCTTACAAATGACAAAGTGAGGAGGAAAAAAAAACCTAGTCACAAGTTAAACACATTTTGCTGTGAGGTCTTTGTACACAGGACAGGGCTGGGGGTGGCAGGAGGATCTGTTAAAGTCAGCACTACCCATGAGCTAGAACAGAATAACCCTTAATATAAATGTCCTCCAAGACACCGTTATGCCAAGAATTTGCACTACCAGGTGTGGCAGCCACTACCTAAACGCTATATATCTTATTAAATGACCCCCTAACAATACATGCGTACCGAGCAAATAACGCTACAGAGCCAATCCATTCTCCTCTTCCCCCCAGGCTCTAAACGTTATGGCATGCAACTTCCATTTAGACATCGAGTGTGTTGCAAAACAAAGCCAGTTGCACTTAAAGAACTTTCAGCTGAGCTATGCTCTGTAACCTGAAAGTCTTAACGTGCCCACAAGCACGGTGCACTCTGAACCACCATCAGGAGAATGATGGCTCCGCGGCACGCGGTGGAACATAAAATAAGTTAAAACAAGTAAACACCAAACCGCTAATGTTAAAGCTAGCTCGGCACTCAGATGTTTAGACTGCACAAAGTTCGTTGGTTCTAGTTTTTGTGAGAAGACTGGAGTAATTCTAACCTTGAGGAAAAGATGTGAAAGCTGCAAGAAGGTCTCCCATAATCTGCAGCTCTTTAGCAGCTGAGTTTTAGAATAGTGAGCTTAGATTTAGGCACTAGTACCAGCCCACTGAAAAGTAATTTGTCCAACAGTAGCAAAATACAGGTAAAAATACAAGCATCTTTAACTGACCTTCCTTAGGATAGAGATGGCCTTTTGCTGATGGTTTATACAGCACCGGTGCTTTGGAATTTCCATGCCTCAACCAAAGATGTATGTAACAGGAATAACAATGGATGGAAAAGATGAAGGAAACAGAATTGCCTAAAAACCTCCCGAAGAACCAGACCACCATAAAGAGCCAGGTAAAAGCGCCAGCACTGCTGGAGGACTGGGAGGGCTTCTTTCCTTTACACAAAGGATACTTGTTCATTTTAATTTAACTGCATCCCACAAGGCCCAAATGTCACTTCTAAAAAGAAGTTCAGCTAGGCCACTAAGTCACTCTCTAATAAAAGGACAAAAGTGTTCACTGCAGGTAAGAGCAGCAGGTTTAGCAGTAGCAGTTACAGATGGAGATACAACCAAGACAGAGTACTTGGGCATCACACTGGCTGTGAGCTTACATCAAGCTAACAACCACGTTACACGGGACAGGTTGCAAATAGCCCAATGGTCTAAACGGCCACGTCAACACCCAGCGACTCCAACCTGACGAGCCTGCAATGACGTTCTGCTAGCGGCTCATGCAAGTCTTTAAAAAGTTAAGGCTTTTTTCTCCCGTTCAAACTTCCTAATTACCATCATCATCATATTAAACATTAAAACCAAATCAAAACGGACAGCAGTCTGCCCTTGGCTATTGCCTTACTGTCAAGAGTTGGGACCCCTGCTTACACCTCAGTTTGGGAAGGGAGACGGGAGCTGCAAAGAAGCGTTCCAATCCAGAAACGTGATGTTAGCCACTGAAATTCAGTCTACTGTTCACACCTGGATCTCCCACATTTCAGCTTTTTATTTTGTCCTTCTGATTAAATAAAAACGATTAGATGCTTTCCGGCTTACACTTCGGTTTTCTCTCCTTGTCAAAACACCCTTTTGCCAACCTAAACCGCATTAAATACGCCCGCTACAAAGTGTGCTGCCACTCGAATGCCTCCGTTCCAACTCATCTGGCAAACGCATGGGATCGACTCAGACGACGAGGTTGAGGCTTTAGGACCTAACTGGCTAAAAGGACTAGCCTTTGAGACGATCGAGCCTTTCAAAGACTCAATATTAGGAGGAGAAAAACAGCATAAAGTGGGACAGGGCCAGTTCATGTTCGACAGCTCCAAGCTGCACAAGGCAACTTGTGCTCTGAGGATGTTGGGCATTGTGCTTCATTAGGAAACAAAATATAAGCTTTCCACTCCATTAGGAATGACTTTAGGAGTGAAAGCACATAAGACGACGACTCACCTCATCAACAATGCACTGCAATAACTGGAGAGGCTGCAATGGAAAGAAGAGAGGGAAAAAGTATTAGCCTATATGCAATATCTTTACAGTGGAGTGGAAAGAAAAAATCATTAATGCAATAAAATATAGCAAGATTAATCAACAGCAGCAAACTCTTATAAAAACATTGATGCTCAGGATGTTCTATTATTTCTAATGGTACCTAATCTAATACAGGCAGTTAAAGGTTTGCATTTTCTTCAAAATGCAATTTGCTAAGTTTAAAACAAGGCATTCAAGCATGCAGAGGAAGCAGCCATCAGGAAAAAGAAAAGTGAATTTTTTTCTGAACTCATAAAGCTTACCATTAAAGATCCCTGGTTTTTCTGAATCTGAAAAAAGGCAATATGTAATTAGCATGTCATAATCAAAATGACTCACTTGGACACATTATGATCACTGAGAGAAAATTATTGCATCGCTGGTGGCAATTTGTGGGCATGTGTTAACACAATTTACATAATGAAAATACACAAATGTTAATAGCTCGCTTCTCATTTATAGGCGAAAGTCAGCAGAATGTTAATTTCACACAACACTTTTTAGTACCCTCCAGGTTGTATTAGAATAGGAAGAAAAACCATAATCCATTTCAAAAGGCTGTTTACGATTCAGATATAAATAATGTTTTATATTGCTAGATTGTGAACACTGGGCTTAATGTTGCAATCATTGCTAATGTTATGAAGCTCACTCTTTTTAAATTAAAAACCGATTTATTTAAAATTGAAATTAAATCATAGTCAGAAATTAGAATTTTGGATTACTGCCAGACTCTGCTCCCAATCCCTTTTTTGTGAAGAAAACTTTAATTATGTGGTTGAAGTATCTGCCGCTGCTCAGGAAAGCCTTTAATACTCCACTTTTACCCAAGTTTCTTACATATTCCAACCCAGTTTTACTTTGACTATAAGTAGAGCGTTGCCATCTGCGAGGCTGGAAAGTTTGATGAACTTTGTATTGTTTTAAATGGCAAAGGAAAGACTTGTTATCGGTCGTCTCCGAGCCTTTCTTAAATTTATTAACACCAATTTGGTTGGGAAATTAATTAATAGTTTGTAGTAACAGACCGTTCGATTGCTTACAGAGAGCTACAAAAATATTCCGGCCCATACTGGCAAAGCACCTTTCAATTACAAAAAGAAACAAAGGCAGAATTACAATACAAACAATTAAATACAAAACACAGAGCGGGTACTTAATGCAAAACATCTGAGTGAATTTAGGGATGCTGGTATTCTGATAATTTGCGTATGCGTACCATATCTAATGGGTGTGGATAATTAATGACGTATTTTTCCTAAACAGACACAAAGTTGCTTGCAACCCAACATAACCATGATGCAAACAGAATGCAGTCCTTCGCGGAAATGTTGTCTTCTGTTCTAACAGAGTTTATTTGGCTCGCCCCTTACATTTAATATTCTCTGTTGTATAGTGCCATGATGATGAATGTTGTAGGGCTGCCATCAGCTTTGGAAGCGCTCTCCCCCAGTACCCAGCCAGAGGCAGGATCCTCTGGTAATACTTTACAGGTAGTAAAATGTAATATAGAGGAGGTTGAAAACTAGCACCAAGAAAATAGCTGGTATTATGCACATGAAGTCTTTCATTATTGTATTAATAGCGCACAAATATCCACAGAAAGTTTCTGCGTATAATTCTATTTTTTCCAAGGAAGAAAAGAAAATAATAAATAGATGGAGGTAGCCCATTATATTTTTTAATGGTCAATGTTAATCTGTTACGATTCAACAGAATAAATTTGCTGGTTTGCATTACTGCTAATAAGCAAAATATTCTGTCTTTTTTTCATACTTCACTTCCAGATGCTAAACGACAAAATAGACTCAGCTTATTCAACAGGGATGAGTCGGAGCTCCTTCAGATTAGCGCACGCGAACAGGCGACTCAGTTTTTCATCCAAACAGAGTATCGGTCACGTTTCCTTACCGGGAAAATAGGTCTCCTCATGAAAAGGAACAGAGGTGGGATCGTATCTAGTAGCCTCAACACAGATATGATTACATCCAATTTCAGAACAAGATTTAAAATATTATTTCTAATAAAAGCGCTCAGTGCTTCTAATGAAAAATAAAGCAACGCAAATCGAAGTATTACAGAATTCTTCCTGTGACATTGCAAATCTCCGCTGGAGCAGCAGGCCCAGCTTCTGCGAGAGGGAGAGACGCGCGCTCGCTCACACACACATCGTTACCGGGTTTTATTACACGATTTTGATGGCGACATATTATTTTGAGATCATCTTCATAAATTTTGCATTAAGGTAGCTGTGCCAGTACCTGGAATTGATTCAAAATGCTTAAGACACTCAATTACTTTTTAACACTGTTACCCGATGTAATGACATATCTGCTATTTCCCTTGCATTTGATGATGCAACATCATTGTAATTGATTCATTTTCCCAATTAAATAAAGCTACTGTGCTTTCCTCTATGCGAATGCCACAGAGACTCCCCACTTAGATGTATTACCTATTTTCTCCGTCTCAGATATATTGCTTGTAAGGCTGCGCTGCGCTTCTCTGTTAACTCCACTAGAAAATGCAATGTTACAGTCATATTTTTCAAGTTCTGAACAGCAATGAACTTAGCTGCATTTATATTAGGCATATTTTTCACTGTTAAAACTATGTTGTTTACCTTTTCCAGGATCACATTATTGGGCAGCCTCCGCAACTATAAACCAAACCTAACTGACGACAACTTTACAGTCAGTGCTTCTCCTTTTGCACACAGTTCATGAAAAAGTGAAGCATCCCATTTTATAGCACATTAAAAACAGTTTTTAAGGTACTCAACATAAAATGTTTGATCTTCCTGTTCACGCACGGTCCTTTTTTTTCCCTCCCCTAACCAGCTGGTGGTCGCGCGCTACTGGGAGATAAGAAGTTTAAGGAGGTGGGTTCATCTCGAGGGATCCAAGAGCTCAAGAGCTCGAGCGTTTGGCGTGTCGCTACCCCATCCGATGCTCAGAACGCTCGGGGATCAGGGTGGACACTGTCACTATCGTGGTTTTCTATTTTCCCTGAAGAATTTCAAATAGTGAAACAGTAATGGTGACACAACTGAAAACCCTGCTTGAAAGGAAGACAAAAGAAGGCACAGCGTGCATTTTAAGAGCATCGAGGAACACTTTGATGCGCTCCTTAAAACATCATTCTCGTCCCAGAAAAGTCACTTACTTTAAGCCCTTCACCACCACCGTGCTCCCTCAGCCGCGCCAGATGAACGCACGTAAGGCCGTGAGCGCATCGCTGGAAAACCCAGTCGGTCAGAAGGTTTTGTAAGCTTTTCACACGCAACCGAAATTGTGTGGATTTGCAGAATTAGATATGCTATTTGATATTTTTGCACCTGTATTGTATTTGCTGTGTTTTTACTTACTGCATGTGACCATTTATAAGTTGAAGAAGCAGGGCAAATGATAAATAAATCTATCACGTTAACAGTCTGTTTCTCAGGTCATGAAATATCAGTGGTATCTGGATAAACTGCTCCATAAAGAACATTCTCCAAATGGCATTTTTTTTTAGGTTGGTTAAAAATGCAAAAGTTTGCCTCCCGCTTCATCTACTATTTAATGAATGCCTCTGGTTATGAAAAGCAACTTTTGACAGACCATCAGGTTATATTTCTGTCTCCATGGAGATACTTTGGACGGGAAGTGGCTGAGAAGACCTCTACCATCCCTTTCACATTATATTCACAAGCACAATCAACGAAACTCAAATGAATCCACCCCGGGTAACTTAGAGGAGTCACTAGCTACAGCTTTAATTTTCGCTTTTACTCCCTGGAATTAGGACTTGCCCTGGAGCTCTTGTTTGAGAGATTTGCAGGTGACCCAGGGTTAGATCTTCCCATATCAGTTAACAAATTTTCTCTTTACATATATACTGCTTTTCAAGCTAGTGATATTTTTTTTTAATAGAAAAATACATATACCAACAAATCATACAGTTATGATTTTTAAGGGAGGCTTCAGAGCAGAAGGTTTATTTTCCTTATCCAGGAAACTGTGGATTTTAAAAGTACATATAACTTATTTTTAATCTTTACGAATGAGGGTTAAGTTCTATTGAACAGCAGAAACGACAGACATTGTCTCCTATTGACAAATGACCAAGACAGCCTTGCTTTGTCTCTGCCCTGCGATAAATGGAAAAGGAATATATAAGCATTCTGCATTTCCACATGGTCTTCACCACCACGGCTTTCAGTCTTCCTCTGGCATGAAAACACGATCTTCAGACATATTTTACAAAGTCTTGCAAAAGTGAATGGTTATATTTCTGAAAGAAGTCAAAGCACCATAGCCACTAAGACTGACCCCCCCTAATTTCTTCCTGATATTCTGAACATCCCCCTCATCCCAAGCTGTGGATTTTGCAAATGGCAAACTTCAGTCACTGTCACAAAACAGAGGACAAAAAGGGATAAAAATAATTTTGAAATAATAAAAAAAAGACAATTCACAACAACCTTAATATTAAATATATTCTTACAATTATATTACTCTGGTTTTCCCAGAGGTCTACAAACAAATTTATATAAAGAGATTATTTCATCCACCACTGAACTGCAGCCACTTCTCACAGAAATCTGTTTACCAGAGTTTAGTAACACAATTCAGCAAAGTGGGCATGAAAAACTACACACTGTTGAAATGATGGAGGGAGTGCAAGAAGCCAACAATAACTACTACACTGGAGTAGGACTAGGATGCTAATGGTAACCCAGTCCTCAGTCAGCAGGAATGTGGGACAAGCAAGTCTCACAAAACCCAGTAAATTTGGCAAACTGCTGTTTAAGACCTTGTTTCAAGCATCTCAAAAAGGGGGGGCAGCCATAAACCAAATAAAGGAACGGGGTCGGGCTTTAGTTCTAACCTGGTTTTGCTTAACGTCACCCATGTTCATTAAGTTTAGTGAAATGATCACCATGCTAAGAGAGAGGAATACCAGGATAACCTCGAGGACACTACGGAAGAGGAAAATCGATCACAGCTGAGCATGAATAATGTCTAAAAATAATGGTAAAAAAAACTCCAACAAAAAAAAAAGGGCAAACCCAATAGTGGGATAGGGAGGAGTACAGCCTGAAGACACACAAGGTTATCCATTCTCCAGGCAGCATCGGAGTGCTGTGTCTAAGTCTGTGCACTGGACCCCCGAGAGCTGTGGGCCAGCTGGAGAAAGTTCAAAGAAAAATCACAAGAACAGCCAGAAATCTAGAAGGGAGAGACTGAAAGAATTGGGGTCTTTAGACTAAAAAATGGAGTGAGGTTGACATAACCACCAACACCGCTGCATCTCTTCTCCATGTTCATTGCACACACAACTACCACTATACCCTGTGGCGAGGAAAACCTTTCCAATAATAAAGCCGAGGAACAAATCATCTAAGGAAAGCAGAAAGCCTCTAATACCAGAAGCATTGAAGAGCAGCAGATGAATATCCATCAGGCCTGTCCCTCCTCGTAAGCACACCATTGCAAGTCCTTTCTAGCTTAAAGAAAACAGGTTAAGATGGCAATGGTTAAAACCTGTCACTGGAACCCATCTAAAACTGGAACCCATCCTGAGCCTTCTCTGACGAGCTGCAAAATCAATTGCAATCACTACACATGACAATTCTCAGGACATCTGAAAGGAAATAACCCAGCATAGCAAAAATTTGGGTATACGAGTAGAGTTCTCTAACTAAACTGAGGTGCTGAGCGGGTTTGGGCAAGGAAAGGCACCACGCTACGCAACGAGCATCCTCTCCTATGTCATTCGACTGCCCACCACAGGTAGCGTTGCATTCCCTTGTGAATTAAACCCACGGTTCCATGGGGCTGGCAGAAGAACGGCTGCCGTGGAAGGGAAACACCTGCCCAGACCTCAAATTCATTCACTCTTATTCTTGCCTTTGGGGCTCCTCACTATGTTGAGCAACCATCACCCAGCAGAGGAGGACGAGATGGTTGCGTGTGCTGTGTCCTCCTACAAGGTATGTTGGAAACGCAGCCCTGAGCCTCTGCGGAGACCCTTGCACTAGCAGTCCATGAATGTAGGGCAGAGCAAACATTGGGCCCGCTACGACCATCTCCAGAAGCGCCTCACAACCTCGCAGACCCGTGAGGAGCAGGTACTCTTGCTCCTCAAACAGCCTGAAGGCCACAGTTCATTTCTGAGCTCTTACAGCTGCACCCTTGGTAAGGAAAGAGGCAAAATGGAGCAGGGATCTGCTGCACCCTTGTCTCTGTTCACTCCAGTTCCTGGGTGACTTGGGAAGAACCAGGCCAAGACAGCCTGTTCAGCGCACAGAAGATGTAAATTTTCAGTAAATCCAATATTTGCTGACAGTTTGCAAATGGCCACCTAAAACAACCAACTGCACAAATCAATCTACCTACTGCTAGCTTTCTTCCTAAGGAGAGCCCATCTCCCAGGTTTCAGTTTTCATCCAGGCAAGCGATTCAACGGCATCAACTGCAGGAACTACAACTGGGAGAGATGTTTCCTTCCAAGCACTAACATCTCCCATTCCGCAGAAGCACCAACTCATCCAGGAGATCCTTACACATTTGCAAAAATCTCTCAGAAGAGATGTCAGTATTTCCTCCAGGATGGGTTTTGGGTTCCCCCCCCCCTCCCCTCCTGGTAAGTAGCTCTCATGGCAACAAACGTCATTTCATTTCAGGATCTTGCTCAACTTCCGCAGTCAATGCTTAATGTCACCCATGTTCATTAAGTCCTGGAATGCCGGTCACAAAACACAGCCTAACCCCTGGTCCCTCAGACTGCCTGTAATTGTTAGGGTTAGAAAGCAAAAAAACAGTATCCATCAGTCTTTCAAGATTGTAAGCTAATAATCCACTCTTAAAACGTATTAAAAACACATTAAAACATATTATAAAATCAGGATTTACTAGCTACCTACATTTCCAAGCTTGTCTGTATTATTCGAAAATCAATTTTGTATTTAAAAAAAAAAATCAGACAGGAAGATTAAAATAAAAAATACAAATTTATACGTCAGATTCCTTACAGATTTTTTTTCCCCCTAAAATCTGTCCATTTTCAAAAAAAGAAAACATCCCTGGAAAAACTCAAAACTAAATTAAAATTTTACAGCAAGTTTCTAATAGACAAATCAAATTTAAGTTCAAACTTATTTCTGGCTAAGGAGAAAAAATAATAAAGCAAAATGTATCCGAAGTATATTATCTCACGAATGATATATGTAGTGAAACCTATGTTAAGAAATCGGTAAGAGTTTAAAATAATAGTAGATGACTTAAAATATTGTGATTTCTGGAATATAATATAAAAGCAAAAATATTTGCACAAATATATCATATTTAAGATACCATACAATAATTTAATTCACTATTTTGGCATTAGCATTTGAACAGTGTTTAATGTCTTTTAAATGGTTAGATATAATGATATATGTGGAAGAAAAAACATTTCTTTCTTACTAGAAAACATGCTGTAACCAACCCTCAATTTATTCTCACAAAATAAATGAATGCTTAAAGGATGTTTCTGTCAATTGAAAAAACAACAGTAAAATGGCTACTTCACATGCCAAGTTAAACTAAATATTTTTTTCCTTGACAACCTGCTTACATTTAAATGAAACCAGGCCAAATTTGGTCAATAGTATGGATTACATATAACAAAAAGAATCTTAGACCATGTTAATACAGGGATCAGAAAGTAGCAACTTCATTTAAAACCATGCAATTATTTAGCAAACTAAGATACAGCAAATAAATTAATCTGTTTTAAATGGAAGCGCTTGCACAGTAGCTTTTTGACCTATAATTAAATCTTACTTGTAGAAATCACAGCGAGGGTAGAATTTGCTGATGAAAGAATAAAAAGAAAATCTTGCAAAAAAAACCCAAAAAAACAACAAAACCCAACCCAGCTTTGGTATCAGAAATAAGAGGGGAAAAAAAAAAAAAAAAGAAACATTTGCAAAACCTTTTCCTGCTGAAAAAAAGAGCCGGGTCCCAAAGCTGGTGTAAGTCTGCATTGTCCCCTCATCTCCCCGGAGCTGCAGAACTGATTTGCTCCAGCTGAGGATCTGGCCCAGCAGACGCAGAATATTCTGCATCGTCTCTCCGTTGCTTTTTCTGTGCTGGGGTTTGGTAAAAGTACAAACCTTTCCCTAACAGGAGGAGCAAAAAGCAGATTTCTTTCACTGAGGATTTTTTGCCTGTATATTTTCTTATAAAGCAAACCAATGGCAAGTCTATAGCGAACGCTTTCTTGGGCTATAAAATTTCCTATTATCCACTTATGTTTTCTTTGCAGTGGGATTTAAGGATGCCTCTTCCTTGAGACGTGTAATATGTCATCATTTCGTTGAACTAACAGGCCTGACAGTCTTGTCTCTCCGAGTTAGAGACACCAGCGCTCTGTGCTCGTACTGCTGGTAAAATGAAGGTGAAAAAGCTGGGAGAATAAAAAGAAAGGGCAAAATCTAACTAGAACTAAATTCAGTACTAATTCATTCCCATTCTTTATCAAGCTGCAAAAATAAACTCTTTATATTAAAAATGACCCTTAAATTAAGGTCTCTCTTACTTTCACTACATTTTGAAATAACTTATTTGAATCCTTGGATTATATATTTTAACAAATATCATCTTCTGTATTCATCATTTCTCCTGTCTTTTTGATCTTTTTTTCTACTTATCATGTTCTTTATTTGAAACAGATTTTTAACAGATAATCTTGATCGTTATAACAATATCTTGCTTGCATTTTATTCAAATAATTCTTAAAAACAGCTTAAAAAGCCGTTTGGAATAACATCAAGCTCTCCATCAATCAAATGAAAAAATTCCGCTGGCGGTTGTATAAACATCAGATCAACTCTGATGTCTTCAAGGATTTCAGAGTGAACCATAAAAAACTCCATTAACTTCTGACAAAGAATGCAAATTAATCACAACATGGGGTGAAATGAAATTAAAGGCTCTTTTCTAATCAATGACAAGGCAGGATGAAATATTTGTTACTCTCCGCGTTCAGGCTGCCGGGATGCTCGCGCTTCCCCCCCCCCCACCCCGCACATCCCAAATGCAAGGTGTGAGCACAGATTCACCCAGGGTAGCCGTTTAGCCCTCCCCATCCCTACAGCTATCTGCTTACAAGTCGCCCAGATTCACAAAACACACTAATCATCTGAATCTCAGGTGCATCCCATTTGTTATTCACACTCTCCCGGTGCCAGTGAAAAGCCTGGCGTAGACAGATGCACCAGGAACCTTAAATGACAGTTTTGGCCTCCGGAAGTGCGATCGCTACAGCAAAATCTAGTACAGCCTCCAGGTGAAATGTCTGGAGCTCCATATGGAGCAGGGAAAATTAACAACAAGATGAAAATCGCTGTAGCAGCGGGGAGTCTGAATTTAAAAAAAAAAAAAAAAAGAAAGAAAAAAAAGGGGAAAAAAATTTAAAGATGAGGAAAGAGAAGTAATAAATTAATGGGGTGTGAAAACATTCAAAGCTTTACAATACCAGGGGCAGTATTTGCTCAGATTTGGGGGGGAGCAGTGGGATGGGAGGGTGCGGAATGGGGGACAGGATTCTTTTGGTGGATTTTTTTTTTTTTTTTTTTTAAAACTTCAGGTCATTTTCATGTAATTTATTAAGTGAGGCCTGGAATTGTAGCCAAAGGAAGGAAAACATTTCTCTAAATGCAAAAGTATCTTAAATACTGTCGTCATAATCCACACTTTCCTATAGCTGATTAAATCCTCGGCAGCTGAGTGCTGCCGATTTCTTTGGAATATTTCCCTAATGGATGCGGCGTCCCTTTTAACATCCTGCTTTGTATAAAGTTTGACTACAAGCCGAGAATATTTAGTGGGCAATTCTTTTCATTTCTCCTAAATTGCATTATCATTAAACAAGTCATTGCCCCCCCCTCGTGTTTTTATACAATATACTGAATTTGAATCTGCGTGATTAACTGTACGTCACACGGTTTGTTCAGCCACTGCACATCTTTGGGGTTCCAACTTAAAATTTAATTAAATATCTTGTGAGGTGCCATGGCCTTTTGGGTTTGTTTTTTGGGGTTTTTTTTTTTTACAGTTCTTTCTGCACAGAGATGTAAAATCAAAATCACAAAAATTAAGGTTAAACTTCTAAAAGAAATTTAAAACTCATTTTCCCTACCTGCCTTCTTCAGATACCTAAAAAGCTGGGCAAGCTATGGACTAGCCACTGGGTTCGGTGAAAGGGGTTTCCTTTCTTTTTAAATATTTACACAGGAAAGAACTTTATTCAAAATTGTCTGGTTTTCGTGTGTGCGTGTGCACACACCGCTCCTATTAATTTTAATAGCGCCGCAAACACATCAGGGGAAGAACATACCCTCAAGAGCTTACGTTTTGTCTGGAGGAAATCCTGTGGGCGCAGACCCTGCTCCTTCCGAAAGGAGTTTTACATCACAGCAAGCGACAGCACGCTGCAATACCACGCCAGGAAAAGGAGCAACTACACAATGAAAACCGCCACCGCGTTAGAAATTTACCGTGCAAAGTTTTTATAGTGCAAAAGTCTGTTCTTTCCTATTTGTCTTTTCCTTGTTCAGATCACTACCTTTGGCAGTTAGCTACAGATGATGGCGTTAGCTGCGTATCAAGACAAAAAAAAAAAAAATTTACAGTAACTCCAAACACACCCGTAAGCAACTTTACTTACAGGAGTAAGTTGCTCGCACGCAGTTGCTCGCTTTCAAGATAAGACTTTTTTCGTGAACATAAGATTAAACAATGGTAGTGTGACAAGTAAGTGTTGGCAAAAGAAATACTTATAAAAGATGTGGAAAATGAGAAGTGCTAAGTTCCATCATTAAAATATTCTACTAAAGGGCAGGAAAAAAAAAATCATCCTTTAGTCTTACTGGCATATTGCAGGTCCTGAATTTCCACACTGCAATGATTTCCCCCTATAAATCTTATTTATTTAAACTGAATTTACACACACCATTTGCCTGTGTCTTAAAAATAGAGAAAAAGGGGGAAAAAATATTTTTTTAGCTACAGCTGGAGACAAACTTTCATTTGCAGGAAATTTCAGGTGTTCTCAAACATGTATCCATACTTTCCATTTTCAGAGAGAAGTAACTTCAAGTTATTTAGGGACAAATTCTGCAAACACATATAGTATTAGCTTTATTCATTTGAATAAACCCACTGAAGCAAGGAGGATTTACTCAAGTGAGTGGCTGCAGAATCAGGCCCTTACGTAGGGAGGTAAATAGATACTTTGACATTAAAAAAACCCTACTGATTATCCCCCTCGTCAGAGTGGGTTTTTAAGTGTTCTTGTGACCAGCTATGTAAGCACACGTCTAAAATACATATTCTTCACATAAAAATCCTTATGAAAAGCAGTTGCTTGAAAAGCTTAATAGCTACATTTTAAAGTTTCACCTCCTCAAGTGTTTTACATTAAAAAATATATACAATTTCATGGGCTACTGACTTGCCAAATATTCTTTTACAAACCCGATCCGTTTTTTAATTAGAATAGCAAGAAGGATCTTAAACTAGCAATCATGTTTTGCTCCCAATTCAGCAAACAAATTTTGGTCTCGAATCATACGCGATGCATGCGCTCTCACTTCTTTCCCCAAGCTCCAACACTTCTGCGAACACAGGGTTATCTTAAATTGCATCCCACGTCACTTTGATTTAGTGTTATAATACACCATCTACAATGAACATCAAGACACTCAACGAGCACAAGTGAGTACGCCAACGTATGGAGGACGCTTCAACACAAGAGCTTCTTTTTCAATCCTCTCTTCAAAGGAGAGGGTACATTTTAAAATATGGATAAAATATGCAAAATATGTTCTGCTGACCAGCTACAGCACTTTCCGTCAGGAAACATTTTCCATAGGAGATGAGTGAAAAATCAGTATATTTCTACGTATGCAAAACCTTTGCGAGTCCATAAAAGTGTCAGGAGAATTTGCTTAAAACAGCTTATAAAAATGGGAGAGAGAATGAGTCCCAGCCTATTATTCAATAACCATGTTTGTGAGGCATCTGCATAATCTAACCATGCATAAATTAGTATGTGTATTACAACAGTTATTTGCATAATAATAGCAAGTTAATAGATGCTTAAAGAGCACAGACCAACACCACCTTTAAATCAGACATGCCTCCAGGCACTCTGATCTGTATAGACCAAGATGCAGAAAACAGTGTTCATAAAACATACGAAAACATAAAAACCCCATTCAAATAATTCATTTTAGTCCCTGGACACTTCACTTTTTCCCCTCTTCCAGGAAAGAATAATTTGAGGAACTACAGAATAGTTTTTTACTATGCATTCTACCATCCATCTTGCAGTAAGAATTTAAAGTAATCATCAAACCTATTTTTGGCTTAGTTGTTTTGTTCTGAGCTCCACGTTTTTTCAAGCATACAGCAAAAGTATAATATTACGTGGTACTGCAGTGCTCGGCATCGGCCCAACCATTGCCACTGAAGATGGAAATAGTTTTACCACTGGCTTCAATGGAACCGAGTTAGGTCAGTGGGAAGTTAGAAAATGCCAGTATCTAAATAAAATACCAATATCAGGTCCTCTTAAAAGGGAGAATCCAGAGCTCCCTTAAGCATTCCATTCACATGGTATTTTTTATTTGAGAATATTTGAGACCATTGCACCATTATTAAAAATTGAAATTGAAAATGAAAATATAAAAAAGGAGTAGATCCACCTTCCTACTTCAAAAGCACTGTTGTACATACTGGATTATTTTTTAATCTCACAACAAAACAATCATTAACATCATCATAATTTTCCTTCTCTCCAGGGAAAGAAAATCTAGAGTTTGGAGAAGAGAAAAAGAGGGGGGAAAAAAATCAATAGAGACTTCTAAATGACTCCTTCAAGATACCGCTTTTCAATTTAACAGGACAGATTTATTTGTATGTGGCTCAAATGTTCACAATTGCTCTCTGCACCTTCATACATAGGAATGAATGTCACAGTGGCAAACAGCAGTAATGAACAATCTTACCTGAGGATATGGAAACCTCCCAAGAGCAAGCTGGGAAAGGAAATAATATTTGTCTAGTTATATAGATTTGCATGGAGGGCACATTTTCTTAAAGAGAGAAAAGTACTCAACTCTTACTATTGTATAAATTGGAAAATGTCAGCAAAAGTAATTCTGAAAACACACAAAGAGCTGTATTTAGAATGGAGTCATTCACAACAGTTACCCCTTGTTCTTCGTTTCTGAGTATTTCTGTATTTCCCAAGCTCTTTTGCCTGTACCACTTAGTAACGCTGTTTGATGCCCAAGTTCCTGAGGACTCTCTAAATTAAACCAGTTCAGCCTCAATAGCGAGGCCAACGACACTGACCTTTACTGATAATTATCTGAAAGGAACCCGTATTGTAGAGCATGCACTGAACTCCCAAAGTCCTTACTTAACTGGCTCAGAGTAAAATCTGGGTTATATAGCTGAGGTTTGTTTCCTTATCGGTGTCAAACCCAGCTAGGAACCTGCGAGTGGGGTCTGGAGAGAGATCATGGCACCTGCAAAAAGACACTTAGTCTTTCTTTGGATCTACTTTTGATTGCACACGAGATCAACTGGATTTATTGCCTGTACTTTGTAATTCAATGGATGCATTACTGGAGTATCTGCTAGTATCAGTATCAGACCCCACAACAATACTCCTGTTGCCATAATGCCATAGCTAATAAATGTTCCATGATAAATTCTTCACACAAGACTTTAGGTTTTCCCATTTGGTATCTGAACCTTGGAAACAATTTCACGAAAATACAACTAAGTTATTCTGTCTACGATTCAGCAAAGGACAAGAGTTTTCAGCATTGATGAAGACTCCTCCAAAAGGGCACTCAGAGCAGCTCCGTTCTGACCTGCTTTCTGGAGAAGTCCACTTCTGTCCACATTTTACAGAGGAGCTGTAGGCAGATGAGATTCTACGCTACAGTTAACCTTCGTGAATCCTCCCCTTACCAAGCTCAAGAAAGTCTACCAAAAAGGTTATAAATGCACCACTATCATTGATTTGTCTGCATGAGAAACCACGTATATTCACACATCACACTGAGCAAAAGCATCAATGCTGAAGGTCTCAGCCAGCATGTCATGTACCACAAATGCTAAACCACACGTCAGTGCTGGGTGGAAAGCTCTTTCATGGCACCTGCATGGCCATCGATATTTGAGCTCCTCAGTGCCGTGGTTACTTGACCTCACCAGATTGCAGCTGAGGCAGCTGCACTAAGCTATGATGAAATTTCAGCCTGTCCAGCATCACAAAACTACCCTAACTACGAACAACAAGGTATGGACAGAGCTGTAGCAAGGTTGGGAAGTGATGGGGCAAAGACCAGTAGACATACTCGTGCCTCACCAGTTCAGGAAAAAGGTCACGAAAAGGTAACAAGCAGAAGCTGACAGCATGCGTGGAAGCAACCAGGCAACAGTGGAAATGGTGCCCTTTCTGCAATTCCAGGTGCCGTCCAAACCTAGTCTCGTACTAGCCATTTGGCTGCGAGCCTTAGGAAACACAGTAAACTTCTCCCAGATCCTCAGAAGAAGGACATTACAAAAGCAGAGTAGGTTTTGAAGCATTTGTGTAAGAGGTATGCAAGAGAAACCCAAAAAGAGGAAACAATTTTTTTGGTGACTACTCTTCAAACAAGCTTTTGCAATATTGAGATAGTATTTGTCCTGAAAGACTACAGACATAGCAAGTGGCTTCTAGAAGGGCTACTTGGTTTGTACAATACCTTTGAATGCTTACTTATTGCACGGACACATCACAGTTACAGGAACTGTGTATCTAAATTTCCATGCATCACTGAAAAATCACCCCAATCTTTCCTAAATACGGGAGTTTGCGTAACGACTGAGGAGGAGCCATTACAGTCTGCTCTACCAGTATGGTGCTGACCAAGGAGCCCTACTAGCAGCGACACAACAAAGCAGAGCAGTTTTCCTGAGATGTTTCTATTGTGTCACTCATCTCTCTGACAGTTGTGATCTGCCTGTAGACTTCCTTTTGGGGACCGTTACATTTGCTTGGTCTGTAAGGCCAACGCCTACAGAATGTAGAAGAAACCAGGCCTACCAGAGACCCTGGAATAGGGAACAACAATAAAGTGATCTCTTCAGTAGGCACTTCTCCAAAGTGATACAATTTAAGCTAACTTCCTCCTCCGGGTTTCTTCTGTGCTTTGTCTTTCAGGTTTGCCTTCAAGACTCAACTCTTTGGGGTGAATTCTGCCTTTCAGTTTTGTTTCTGCTGCAGCGCTGAGCTCAGTGCTTCTTTTCGCAGCAAATTCGTTCTCGTAGCGAACAAACTTGAGCTAAGCAGGCTCGATCACCATCCCTTCTATCACTCGTGTCGGGTTCGCAGCTCGGAGTCACTCCAGTCACTCTTTGATGGCAGGCTTTGAAATACACTGCTAAATAGGTAAGCAAAAGCCCTACATTTTCGGTCATGCTCAGCCTTAAGGACCAGGAACTAATAAAACCTACAAAGCACTGCCCTTTTTTACCTTCTCTTCTTTTGGGAGGACCACCCTTAACTTCCAAGAAGCTGCTCGAGATCCTAAGAAGCGCTGCTGCTGTGATAGCTTGTAAGTGCCTAGAAATAAACCTACACATACCAAACACTTTTCCATAAACAGAAGTAGAAGAAATCCTGATTTTTCCAATGACTACTGACTTAAGAATAGTCATTACAATAGCTACAGACTTGTAGGAATGTAGTATTTATCCCACTGTAGAGGAAGAAAATAATTATGGCTACATGCACAGATTCTGCAGATCTTATTTAAGCAGAAAAACGACCACTGCTTCGATGATGACTTCAAACTAAGCATTTTCATTCTCACTGGAGATTTCTCTCCTCTCCCTGACCATCACACACCTCAGCAGGGGCTCCAAAGGCAGCAGAGTAATTGGGGAAAGAGCAGTTTTCTGCCAGACATAAGTACACAGTGTATAAATGAGCTTCGAAGAATCCGAAATGCATCGGGAACAAGATCTTTAGGGGTTGTTAAAAAAGAAATGCGCTTCTCAGTGAAGCTGCTCCTTGACCGAGAACTGCAAAGCAATACAGCGATGGACAGATCATGTGCCAGTTCTGCATCCCCCCTGAACCACCACTCGATTCATCTCGTCAGAGTTGTTTCCTCCCTGCAAGATTGTCAAGGTATTATAAATTAAGAAACTTAGCAAAGAGTATGTAATCTTCCCTGAAATAGCCTGCAGATATGTCACTGTACTAAATGTGTTTCAGATTTAATGAAGCTTTAATGTCCTTTTTAATTTTGCCTGTTTCTGTATCACCAGGGGTCGAGCGAGGCAATCAGCACTCAAGAGGGTGGTTTGGTTTAAAACTAGGAAAAACTCATTTGCTTATGAGTTGCACTGTATTTTCTTAATTAAATTTACTAAGTAAAATGGTTTAAGTTCAGCCAACCAATGACCTCTGTATGTAGATTTAGATTTATAAATAGCATCACAGTTAAAGTAAAGAAAAAAAACAACAAAAAACCAAACAGATTAGAGCTTCACTAAAGGGATTTTCATACTGTCATCTGTCTCAAGAAAGTTGTATAAACATATGCAGCACAAGCCCAATGCAGAATACAAAAAAAATGTAAACTACCAAACTAACACACTATCAAAAACTTATCTCCTCTGCATTTACACGATACAGCTCAGGAACCTGTAATTTTGTTTTGAAGGCATTATAACAAAAATACAATATTTCCATTCAACACTAGGTTCGGGACCTGATCAGTATTTTATGCAGCTCTGGATATTAAGGAGGGGAGAAGGGAATGCTGAAACTTCAAGGAGCTAGTTCTCATTTCCCTATGGATTCCTTCCCACTACACGAGAACTGTAAAAACCATCATTTTAAAAAGGCCCAGTGACTTGCAATGCCAGCATGGTATGGAAATACGAGAATCGGACCATATCAGCAAGAAATATGGCAGAATAACACTTTCCTACACCATTTCGCTTCACTAGACATGTCTTTGTAGGGCTTTTTTGGGGGTGGTGGTGTGGGTGGGTTTTTTAAAACTTACTACTTTCTTAGACATAGAAGTAGCCCATCAGAGCACTTAAAACGCTCATCTTATGGTTGGATCCTAAAAATAACGTGATGTGCACTTCTGAGTGCAAGTACCTGACGGGAGCCTTCCCCCCGACTTGGGCAGAGGTGCAGATGGATGTACGGGATGCACATGGGTCACATTTTAAACCAGTACTTGATAAAACGGGATATAATCCCAGATTATTAAATAACAGGCAGAGGTATAGTCTGCGTGTACGCTGATTTTTATCAAACTATATCTAAAAACACGTAAGGGAAAGCAAAAAGAAGAGGAAGCAGCCAGTTTGGTAGAGGCAGGTGCCTAAACCCTCTATACTCCGCAGCCATAAGAAGGGCTGGAAAGCAACTCCAACCTGTTCCTAAATACATACATTTAACGTGCAGCTAAGTGACCACAAGATTAAAATGACTCTTTGAAATAAAGTATTTAATAATTTTGGAACTGAAAACGGAAATCCAGAAATCCTCACTAACAAACTGCTTTCTCTACGTCGCTCTTTACTTGCCTGCCTGTATATTGTTAATAAGAATTACAATAGCGGCTTGGTCCGTATCCTGTTCAGAAAGTGGCTGAGGGAAGGAAGTTCAAAACATATTTTTAGGACACTCAGGCAATAAAGTCTCCCACTTAGATTATTGTCTATGTTGTGCAAGTTGTTTTTTAATTTACAGTTATACTGAAAAGCATGGGATGTTTTTATTCTTAATTTAGACACATTCCATGTTTCTCAGCATAACTGCAAATTGAAAATAAGCACTTACAATATCACTACTGATCTAGCTGAAGGAGGACTTTATAGTCTGAAATGTTCTAAAATTTGTTCTTAATTACCTTGTGCACATTTTACACAATTAAATTTCCATCTAAGGATTTTGCATTTAGATTGTGCACTGCAGTTAAACCCTCATTTTATGGAAAAGCAGCCGCCACTTTGCAACATTCAGACACAGGAAACTTTAAAAATCAGACTTAACTACTGGATAACATAAAATTCCCTAGGTGAAATTTCATTCCAAGACCAATTTATACATTCCTAGATAGATGGCTTAAAATCACCTGAAACTCTGCAGGGTATGGACCTTAATAAATATTAAATACCTCAAAAACTACTCTAAGATTTTTCTTTCCTTCTAATATCAATTTCACTGTCCTCTTATTGCACAGTTAAAAAAAAAAAAGAATCCAAAAGGATATAACAGCAATTTACCAGCGTTAAAGTGCTTCTGAGGTTAAACTGACAACAAAGAAGAACAGAAACACAAAGCATCTTGAAGTAGGGTTTCAATTAAATGTGCAGGATTTAGTAATGCAGGACGAAAAAAGAGTTACAAATTAATTTAATCTTCTGCCTATAGTTTGCAGCTGCACTCCAAAGTGTCTGGGGCTTAAGAACAAAGCCTTGAAAGGCCTCAGAGTGAGGAAAGCTTCAATTTTTAATGTATAACGCCATTAGCTGATAACTTGTGGAATCTGCGACCCCTGCGGAGGGGCATAAGCGCGGGTAACAGAGACTGATGAAGTGACATATTTGTTCATGTCTAGGACTATGAGGAAGAAGGTTATTACTAATACCGTCAGGCCCAACAGAAATATGCCCTAATAACCTTTGGGACATTCCCTGGCTTGAGCAGATGAGTTTGAGATCTCTCTACATAAAATATATTAAAAATCAAAGCCTAATTCGCCTTAATTAAAGATAATTAGTTTCACTTTGACTTCTTTTAAATATGAACTATAGTAAATGCACTGCAAACTAAGGACTGCAGACAATCATGATTAAATTGCACACTTCTTCCTCGCCACAAATCCCTTATATTACCAGGCTTTTACCGCTACGTCTTCAAAGGTGTTGCTCAAAATAGCGGCGCCTTTTCTGAAGGGAAAAAGGCGGGACGCAGGCCTTTCAGGGCCAATCTATGGAAATTGTCAGGTGCAAAATTCACACAAATGGGCCACAAAGATTAATGAGACTACTTGTTTGAGTAGAGAGGCTTCCTGCTTATTTGTTTGCTGGAGTTAGATTCAATACCTAAAAGAAAAAACCAAAATAAAATGTTCAATTCGGTTGTGCTGGTGGAAACGCAGCTCAACTTCAGCGAAGCAGCGGCAGGGCTGTTCTCCATCTCCGCTGGCACGAGAGCGCTCATCTGCCATTGCAAACCAATTAAATAACGGGGAAAGGCAGACTCGACTGACAAACATTTCGAAATTTTCGACGTTTTGAAAGGTAGAAACAGCTATACTACACAATAACAGAATAGAGAGCATTAATCTATACTCCGTAACGCTATATATTACGGATACACCACAGCCGATATTATTCCTTAATTGTCCACTCATCTATCTACTCAGGTAGAGAACTGTATTATTTATTTCGCTGCCGCACAGACTGCCCGCAGTGGCCTAAGAGCAATTGCTGAGAAACATGATACATTGAGGTCTCAACCCGCGCAAACTGTACCTAAACTTACACTTTATTGCAGCTTAGTTCACAATCTTCACCTAATATAGGGTTACATCCCAGTGCAGCAAGCGGATAAATCATCCTGGAATATTACTCTGGCTAAGTTTAGCTGTGAGTGGAGCATATGTGCTTCCGAGTCACTGAAGCAAAGGCCCATAAAATACACTAATTACTGGAAGTTATGGTCACTGAGTGATTGATAGCGCTCTGCGAGGCAACTTCCCCGTTTTCAGCGATTCTGACGGGCCTCCCCCACCACACGGCAATTATTAATTCATGACCCAACCCTCAGGCACTGGTACCTTTACTTCTAATTCCGCTACCACAAAGATCGCGGATGTAGCTGGACATTGTCTGTCTTCATCCTGGTGGCCGCTGAAGATGGCAGATGAGGAAATGGAGCTAACAGCCGCTGCTTGGAGAAATTGCTCAAAATAGCTCTAGGGGGAAAAAAATAACTAGGCCAGCTTTTTCCTAAGAACAAGTTTCTGAAACGCATCATTCTGTCCAGAATGATTAAAATGACATAAATACTCCACAATAAGAAAAATTCAAGTTATTGGGCAAAATTCTGTGTGTCACAGCCACTCTCAATGGCTGAGAGAAGTGTGCAAGGACTTGTCCATACAGGCCACAAACATCACACTACTACAGTCCTTAAAAATACAGAGAAAGAGGGTGAGGTTCATTGCAAAAAAACCACCACTTTTTATTTTCTTGCTTTCCTTAATCCTAAACGAAAGATGTCTCTTACTAAATAGTCACACCTATGCAATTATCAGTGGTCCAAGCTGCAAGGCCCAAGGCATGAGTCTGCTCTCAACCATATTTCACGAAACCAGAAAAAGGCCAGAAATGGAACAGTTCCTTTATAAAATTGGTTCCATTTCAGGAAGGGTCTGGCCAAGGGCTGGGACCACAGAAACCTGCGCTGCGCGAGGCCCTGCGGTCGGTAGAGAGAAGACGTTAGCCCACAGAGATGGTATTTTCAGAAACACTTGGTTTAAGTTTTCTCTAATATTTTTTAGAGTGATCTGCAGCGACGAAGTGAACACCCATCACGTCCCAGCATTGCTGGTTATTAAGATGGCTGGGCACAGAAGCGACACTTGGTGGGTTTTTTTAGGTTAGAGAAGGTTGGAATTCAGTAAGGAAAAAAAAAGAGAAAAAAGAAAAAAAAAAGTAATTTAAGACATATCATACTGTATCTACTGAAATGTGCCCAGATCCATCCAGTGCATCAATTTAAGAACGTCTTGAATTCTTAGTGTAGGAATGGGGAAATCATGTTCTTCACGTTTGCTTAATGATGACCTCACGCTTGCTGCTATGAGTCATTCATGGCGGCTCTACGAGCACCAGCAGCATCACCATGGCAAGGCCTTTCCCAGTCTCTCCAGTTTAAACACGCAGAATAAAGTTCTGCTCATTCCAAGCACACAAAAAGCAAGGACGAGTCCAGCAAGAACTGTCACTTGATCGGAGACACCTCACTCCAGCCAAGTATTTTGTTACAATTCCAAGACTCCTGCTCTGCATGGAGATTAAATGCAAATTCCCGTTTCCCATTTAAGCCTGACCCTTGCCGTCCTGTAATGGGCTACTTTAATTAATATTCCTCCTGCCTCTACTCAGTGTAGCTTTCAACACTGTAGGTCACTGCATGGTCTGCGTCTGCTTCCAGCAGTCACACTGACATTCACAGTTGCCCCATCATGATTGTACCCCTTTCTACCAAACCTTCCCCAAGTCACCAGTGCCACTACAGCTATGCTGTACCACCAAGTTTTGGGTCTCGGATTTCCCCCCCATGTGGGTCCACCTGCTATTGTTTAGGTAAGGGCATAAAATTGATGAAAGACCAACCCTCATGTCCACACAAAAGTGTAATCCTGCAGAAGACCAAACTGGTCTGCAGGAGTTCCTGCACATCAGCTCACGATCTCGATCTTGAACCATTATCAGTTCAAAGCTGATGATATGTGACCGACCACATATTTTAGTCTCCTTAGAAAGAACTCTTCTGAAACCTCCTCTCCTTGACCAGATTACATAAATGTGAGTCTTTACATCAGTTTTATGCAGTGAAACATGCTAAAGATTGAAGTGCTTTAAGAGAATCATCTTAAAGCAGAGCTACTTCTCCTGTAGCACCCTCTTCAAACACCTTCCTCCTCTTTGTCTTCATGCTCTGAGCGAGCTGCTCTTACATCTCCATCTGTGCTCCCAGCCCAAGTGTGCTGAAGAGTCTAAGACTCCATAACGTTGACATTGCATGCATTTCATGTTAACCCTGCTCAGAAGGGTTTCATGTGTGCCTGCAATACACGATGTAAGGCATGTTCATTGCATATATACTGGTGTTCCTATATGTGGGAATGCACACAACTGCTGAAAATCTGTCACATGGCTGCTTGGAATATGGCTTAAAAAAAGCATCTTAACACAAATGTCACAAACAACTAGCAACCCTGCAAAGCTCTTGCAAATATACAGATAACAGAGAACTCTGGTGACTAGACTTAAAATTCTCATTTGGGGAGATTTAAGAACTTGTTTCTAACATGAAAACTGACAAACTCATTTTCCCTGAAGGAGAGAACACTGATAATCTTTGTAAGAAAAGTTATTTTTAAAAGGCGGCCTGAAATACAGGAAAACAGCTGTTTTTCTCAGCAGAGGACAGTGGAAAGCAGAGACTAGGACATGATACAAAAGAAGGTGCAAAAAGTTATCATTAAACAAGCACGTGAGCCCATATTCTGTTTCCAAAACTTACTTGGTTTGTGGCATAAGCAAATCACTTTCATTTCCCACATTTCAATACAATACCAATTCTATCTGTAGATAAAATGAGCCCTGGATCTTCTGCAAGCCTACACTTTGCCTCAACGAACAACTCGGATCACAACTCAATTCCATTCCCTTCCCCGAACTCCCTTCTCCTCACCTACCGTCTGTCCTCACAACATGTAGGAGACTCTGGTCCTCAGTATTGTCTCAAGAGCTTGCCAGCGCTCCTCCGCAGGCAGCTTTGAGACGGTAAAATCCAGGAGAAAACCAGGAAGGAAATCCCCATGGAAGCAGGAGGACCTGAGAACACACCAGCCCTACAAGGTCCCGCCAAAGCTCCTCTCACCCAGCTTCTCCTCTCTTACAACAATCTCTTATCCCAGGAGAAGCGGCTCGGCTGAAGGTGTCAGTAGTGTATTTACTCCTCAAACACCTCCACGAAAAGGCACCACTGGATAAGAATGCTGCCTATCAAAACCCAACAAGGTGTATTTTACCCCATTTTGGATGCTTTAAAGTCCACTTTCGGATAGTAGCCACGCAAGGTAGGATCAGAGTCATGTTGGAGAGTAACAAGAAATATTGGGCAATTTAATTTATCCTCCTGTGCAGGGCACGGTTCTGGGAGGGAGAGCGAAGCGGTTACAGGATGCAAAGAGCACTCAGACTCAGCCCAGACAGCCTGGAGTGTGTTTTATGACTGAGTTATAAACCCCTGAAATCCAGCTTTTATAATGAAAATGCTGACACAGTCTTCAGCATAGTGACAGCAATGTCATTGGTTTAAATTGAACTTGCTTTGTCAACCCAGGAGCACTTAAATAAAACATCTAAAAAACTTCATGAAAACACACAAACTATTTGTGATGAAACGCTTTTGAACAGCTCTACAGATTATGTATTAAATTTCATTCACTTCAGAAAATCCTGAGGAAAGAAATGCAAACTCCAAAAAAGTGAAAGAATAATAATAAAAAAAGCTAGCAGCATTTCTTCTTTTTTTTTTTTTTAAATTTTTAGTTTATTTTGTATTTTTGGCAAAGGGAAGACTGAGCATCCTCATATACCTCGCACTTCAAAAGGAGTAGGAATGCTCGCCGTCTCTCAAAACTTAGGTGGTACTTTTGATACTCTGATACTTTTCACACTCTGCCAGCAAGCTTCTGGGGGGCAATTTTCTTAACCTTCAAAAATAACAGTTTAGTTTCTCATTACACATAGCTTTTTTCCAGCAAAGAAATTCAAGACATTTTAAAGGCTCAGAAGAATAAATGAGAAGATTTACTTAGCTGCAATTTTATATTATCATACATCAGAACAGCCCTTGCTAACATGGTCCCACATGCCATTTCTCTTAGATTAACACACTAGAACTGCGCTAGCTTGAAGTTGTAGGGATTGGAGTATTACGCTACTAAGTGGGGATGATTTTAAAATCCTACCGCAGATGCTAACTTCCCTTTTTAACAGTTCCATCAGCAAGAGGCTGGGAGTCTCCACTAGCAATCCCCATGTCAATACAGTGTTACTTTAATGACAGTGACCTTGTGTGGCTCTTTGAGCATCTTCTTCACCTTTTTTGAGACATTTTTCTAAGCCACTGTCCTTGCTTTCATCATTTAACACATCACTCAAACCACTTCAATAAAACAGCGATCATGTTGAAGAGAGGTCTCAGAGGACCAGATGACATACCAATTAACAAAGCACACAGAACCAAATTGGTTTTTGTACATCTGGTTCGGAAGACATTCGTGGAAAGTGAAAAAGAAGAAAGAAAAGTTAAGAAGGTTTAAAAGAGGAGAGTAAATGCAAAAGACAGGAGTTTTCCTAATGTTGGCTAATATAATATGAAATTCATCCTTCAAATTCATGACCAGACAAGTTACCATCTAATAATCCCAAACTAAACTCCAAATATCCTGGTCGACACGGTAAATCATTGGCTTGTTGCTGCACATCAAAATACATTTTTCTATTCAGCAAAGGAACTAGTAAATGCTTGCTCGACAGGACTCTGCATTTATATCACTTATTCCACCCTGAATCAGGAAAAAGACCAGAGTCAAGTCCTAACATAATACAACCTCGTTTTAGCCCTTTGTTGCCTGGATTAATTTACAGACCGCATGAGTACGTTCTGTATCTCTCCCAAAATTGTTGAGGGCTCTCCAGCATCACAAACCATTAAAATGTGCAGTAAAACAAATGAAGAGAACTGCATCCCCTGTGACACGTTAAAGTGTGTCATTATTGTAATTCAGAGGTAGCTTCAGTCAGACTCCGGAAAAGATTTACAAGATCTGAATGCAATGATTCAGCAGTAAGTATTTTAATTTTGGTTAAAACTGAGTCAGTAAGGAATTTATTATTTGAAAGCCTAACACTAGTCTCGGTTAATTTTCAGGCTACAAAATGTGAAATTTGCCTAGATGCAGAGGGTGAGCACCAAGAGGACTTAACTTCTATCTAATCTTCTGCTAAACACCAGTTGCACTTCACCAAAAGGTATATTCAGCTTCACCTTAATGATACTATATTATACCAGAAGGGAAGGGCACCTATATTTTTTAGTTAATCGTATCATGCCTTCATCAGGCTGTGCAAGAAAGATGATGCAAGTCATCGATGGTTTGAATGAACTGTTCTTATGGGAAGAAACAACTACTCCCAGCAGGGAGAAGTTCTTCCATGGGACCGTCCTTCAGCTGAAAAACTCTCCTGAGAGCTTATTGCTCGAGCCGTTGAGGCTACAAGGGTTTCCAGCTGTAGCTCACTTGTTTGTGGCTATGTGAACGTTCCCTCCTGCCACCACCAGACCAGACCTACCTGTCCCTTGTCCCAGGCCAGACCAAGCCAGATCTGATTTTACTGGTCAAGACATTATCATAACACGGGCATTTCTACTCAACTTATACGCTCTAGCTTCTCTTTCCCTTAAACAATAATCTATTTTTATAAAGCAAATGAAATTTATGTTTCTTAACACATCTGACGAGCCCTAAGCTGAAAAAACCCAACCTTTTTCCTGAATCAAAACTTGTTCTGACTAAACCTGCAGAAAGCCAGTTACTCCCGAATGACTGCATTTACAGCCACATTCTCTTTGAACTGCTTCATTTTGATAAGACTTTCTCCTGCTTGAAAGTATGGTTGTGAGAAAGCTTTCTAAAAGCCCTTGTGAGCACTTAAATTCAAACGCTTTATTTAATCACACAGGGAGAGACTCCAACCATCGTCCAAATATTTCTGCAAAGATTTTGCAAGGCCATTAACCAGCTCAAACCTTGAATCTGCATAATGCTATTTTAACCCTAATAATAGCCCACTCTATCCTGGCCTGTGAAGATGCAATACAGAAATACCGTCGTCTTCAGTCCCAGAGGTGTTGAGAGGATGCAGAGGCATCCACGTACCAGACCCTACATCGTACTCCCATACGGAGTTTTATTAGAAGGTTTAAGACTGTTGCATGGTTTGTACAGAGGCTCTGCATATCTGAACGCAGAAAGAATGAACCCATTCTAAATACAGCCAAGAAATTTAGCAATAGTTAAAAGCATGCATATATAAAAGAGTATCCAAAGACTACACTAAAATATTTTGATGTTAGACTTCATTTGATTCTCGCAACGTGCACACGAAAATGATAGATATTGCATACCTCCATGAAGGAAATCCCTAGACTCCAAACGTCCGAATGAATTCCATACTGTTCTCCTGAAATCCGCTCAGGCTGCAAAGAGATGGAAAGAAACATCTTCTTGAGCCTAGCAAACAAACATACGTACTTACCCCACAAAAGCTAGCCCAGGGCAAACAAATCAACTGAGGAAACGCAAAGAAGCTTAAAGCTCACCAGCTAACCTGGCAGAGAGCAAATCCACTCTTCAAATGCAACTTATTTATTTTTCCCTCTTCTGCAAGAGCAAAGGACTTGGTTACCCTCAGGCTTGTGGCCGTTCATTGCTATGCACCTTGTAAAGTTGGCCTTGGCATTTGTCTTTGGGTTGGTTTATCCAACGAAAAAGCCAATGGCTTGCACACGCGCAGCGCAAGGTCAAGTTGTGAGAGTCCAATGGTACCCACGTCTACTGCTAAGCCCTGGCACGGCAGCGAGGGACGCTAGGAAAACAGACTCCTAATGTTGAGTCAAGGGGTTGGGGAGTAACTACGGTTTAAAAAGCAGAGTTATTGAAGCCAAAAGAATCAATGAAGTCACATGCCGGCAATTTTATTTTATATACTTTTTAATTTCATTTTTGACCTATAGAAAAAAAAAGTCTTCACTCGAAACTACTAATAGCAAGTTTAATGCCTCATGAAATAGAATGCTGTAAAATACAACTGCTAGTTTTTACTTGAAAGCTACAATTTAAGCATTTCCAAGGTCAAGTACAGCATGAAATGTAACAATAAAAGGCTCCATGAGACTTCTCTCCCCACTGTGCTGTTAATGCACCTGTCTAGCCCAACCACCTACAAAGCACCGGCTGTATTTTCAGTCTTTAATAATCCAGAGACCTTTTTTAGAAAACAAACTCCCAAATTAGTGCCAGTCCAATGTGTTTTCGGATGTTTACTCTGCACTGCTAATCCCAGGTCAAGAGCTTTTATCGCGGCATGAATGTTAAGTAAAAAGCACAGTGCTGCCCACATTATCTTTGAGGATAGCCTTCCGCAACTGCCATAACCTAAAAAAAACCCACCCCAGCGTGTAACTGGAACAAAATCTTTTTGACTGAGCCTCGTTTATTTTGAACTGAAGAGTGATCCAAAAATTTATTTGTTTTCAAAGTTCATTAAGACAAGCCTTCATTAAGTATAGCCAGCCTAGGTCAGCAGATCGTAGAAGCACTTGCAACAGTATTGTATAGGGATATGATTTTTAAGCATCCTTTTATACTGACAATGATCCTCATACAGATGCAGATATGGAATCAAAACGTACGCCACCGCATACATCTGCCTTTATAACGTAACACGGGATCGGCTATCCCGGCCAGGCATGTTTTGTTACCGGCAGATACCGCACATTTTCGTGCAGATGAGACCCTGGCCTTTCCTGAGCCGCCAAATCAGGTCCGTAATTCACACCGAGCAATATTAAATAGTTTACTCTTCCCTTGTAAGAGCTCAAGTTCTAAACAGCAACTTATATTTTGAAATTATGTATTCACACAGCGGCAATTAAATCGTTTGCATGTTTTAAACAAAAAGTCTAGTCACGTGAATTTAAGAGTATGGAAAAGACGATGAAAATAAGAATAACACATGCATAAAATAAAGTGTGCAACGCAGAGATCATCCTAAGGATGCACAGCTCAAAAATATTTTCTCTTAAAAATTTCTACAACTGGTTACTTTTTTCATCATTTTTTTTTTCTCTATAAAGCGGTGATAAAATGATTTTGCAGCAAATGTATTTTTGTTGGAAATTTTAATTTCTCAATCAAAAAGCTTTTTTGCTTGTTCATTTTAAACAGAAACCTCAATTTTTTTAATGGTTTCAAATTCACTCACAGTCTGCCATGTAGGCAAGCCAAAGCTTATGACCCTCTTTATTTTTTGATGACTAGACTATAAATTTGATGAGAACAAATGACTCATTTAGCAAGGAACACAACTTTAAACTTCTCTTTTTCAATTAATAGAGGAATGCATCACATTCATCCATAAACAATAAGAAAAAAGTAATTTATTTAATGTACACCTGGGAAAGAGAACAGTAATCTTGGTTTGTACACTAAAAGCATAATACAATTTAATTCTCAGACCTGCTTAAGACCACTCTAAGAGTAGCAGCTCAGTTGGAAAAGTTGATTAGTTTGAAGCTGTTTATTTGTCTGAATCGCTATATTCCAGTTCTTTTAGAAAATGGAGGCATAGAAATCAGCAGGCTTACTAGCAAAAGCAGTAATATAGAAGACTGGACTTTTTTTCTTTTTTTTTTTTTTGTTTAAAAAATACATTTTTCCGCACATAATATTCTGATGACACAGGATAGCCCAAGTCTTTCTAGGATGGTGACATGAGTGTTTCAGACGCCACATTAATGAGTACACCTTGACTAGAAAAGCACTTAGCAAATAAATGGACACCCTGGTCTGCTTTCTCCTTACAAGAAAGTAAGAAAAAATACCTGAAAGCGATTAAAGGTCATGGATTTCTCTCTCCTCTTTTCTGAGGTTTGAAAAATACAAGTATCAACCACTTTGTACTGTTTACACTTTTTTTTTTAAAAACAAGCTGAACACTTATTTTTTCCTCATTAGTATTACGACATAAGCAGTTTGCTAAAAGACTTTTAATGGCCAAAAATAAAAGACAGCAGTTAATATACCGCTCTAAACTGAAACGTTTAAGTTTTCGCATCTGTTAAATGGAGAACGAAAATTGATCAAATTGATCTAATGGAAAATACAGGCTAACTGTTGTAGTTTACTTTCAGACTGGCTCTCGTCACCACATTAATCTCAACGAGACGAACACCACACGCCAACCGGCAGGTCAGCTAGAACAGCTAAACCCAAACCTCGCATCCCAGCTAACCCCAGCAGCTGATACGTCTTCAGCAATGTGTTACTCTGATCTGAAAATGATGGGAATTTTTGTTTTAACCTACAGAAAATGGACAAAAGTAGTCTCACCATTACAAAATTTATACGGAGAAGTGAAATGCCTTGCTGACTTTGATATTAACATTACACAACATGCAATTTAATGCCCTCGTATTATTAGTCCAAATATTTTTAAGCTTCAAATTTTCATGGCAGCTTCACATGGGAAACACCCACACAAGTGCTTAGGCACCGAGAAGTCCACGAGACGTCTGCACGTGTCTAAATGCTTTGCTGAGCTCCAGGCTCGGAGCAGCGGCTCCCAAGCTGTCGACAGCATCGGACTGTCAGCGGTCTGCAAAGAGCTGCAGGCTACGAGTGGAAAACTGGTTTGGTTGTTGGTTGTTTTTTTTTTTAACGTTGAACCGGCTCTCTTTGTTCCTCCCGGTTGTTACAATGCAGTAAAGGCAACTAAAAATACACGGAAGAAACACTTTTCCGATATTACTCTTCCCTCTTGGCAAGCAGTGCAGTTGTGATGGAGCGGTTAGGTGAGCGCAGGTAGGGAGCGGGTCTGGGAGAGAGTCAAAGGGACTTGTTTCGTGGCACGCGCAATTAAAACACAGCTTACGCTGGGGGTAGGGAGAGATGAAGTTCGAGGATTTAGAATCTATCCTGCATTACACAGAACACGACTGGGAGCAAATACTTCTATTTAAATGTTATTCCTGCATAAATCCACTTACCGCCATATAAGCATTTGTTCCAACATACGTCTTGGCTATAGAATTCACCAGCTATCAGACAAAACAGTCTGTTAGAACAATATAAAGATAATGTGGAAATAAAATGGGCAATTATTCCTCATTTAACCTACAATCATCATTCCTATAAATCAACTAAAAATTATGTAAAAGGGAACAAATTTATCTGCAAAGGCATTAAAAATGATTAAATCTCTCTTTTGTTCGGAATGAGAGTTCCAATTTAAACAAGCACTGCATTACAGTTTATGGCAGATAACCTTAAACAATTCTGTTAAACAGGATGCTTATCGCTTTAGTACCCCAAACTAGTCTGATATAAAAAGTCAATTTGAAGTAGGATTGAACGCACTCATTTTTCAGTCAGCTGGCTCAAGATGTGAATAAAGCCACATTCATCACTTGAATGCAACGAGCACTAAATACGCTGGAGGGACAACAGACTCTGACAACTTATAATACGAGGCTGACCTTCTCTTTGGTCCTCGTGTTTGGCTGAGAGTAAAGGTGCTGAAATTCAAATCAACATCACAGCAAGCTCATGGGTCACTATCAGAGAAGTTCTCCAGGGAGGCCCAAAATGGAAATTAATTAAAATTTGTGCTGCACATTGTAAAAGCCCACCACTATTGTTACTCCCAATATTAATTTTTATTGTGGGCCAGTTGGGCTCCCCAGACACATCTCTCGCTCTGCCCTCCCTTTTGTCTGGCCAAAACACTTTCATATCAAAGCTGCATATCAATGAAGTTTGCTATTCGTAAGTAGTAATTACAATATCAGCAGTTTTTACTGTCATTAAACAATGAACAATCATATTCAGATGAAGAAAAGTCGCCCAGAGATTAAAAATGAATAGGGCTCTCCCAGCAGAGGGGAGCTGCTGTGGGGCGGTTTGTCTGGCAGCCAGGTGATTTTGACGTTAGAAAGAGAGCGGGCAGATATCTACAGGGGGAATTACCTGCGTGCTAACCCCAAAGTCACACAGCTTCACCTGGCCTCGCGTGTTCACCAACATGTTAGACGGCTTCACATCTGTTCGGGGAACAAAACTGGATTTAATCTATATGATCCTATACGTATTGTATAGACAGAGATCGTTACGAATATTGGCGTGAGAGATTTTAAGAGGAAACATTTCAAAGGTACATTTCAAATGCAAACTGGTTTGTAACAGTCAGTAGCACAGATGACATTATAGCTGTACCTCTCAAATACCGATAATCCATGTTACTAAATCACAGAATCATTTAGGCTGGAAAAGACCCTTAAGATCATTGAGTCCCAATCTGCAGGTGATGCCAATCCGGACAGCAAGGGCACTGAAGGACAGGACCTGGAATTCAATGTGATCTTGACAAATTGGAAAATCAGACAGAAAAAATAAAGATGAAATTCCACGGCCACAAGTGGAAGCGCTACATTTAGACAGGGATTTAATCAATTCATAAATACAGGATTAAACAACTGCTGGAGTGTAGGCTGGAGCAGGTCTGCGAAAAAGGTTCTGCAGATTACAGCAAGAAGCAGGAACTGCAGAGAGGGAACAAACCCTGCCACGGGACAATGCAGGAACAAGCCAAAAGCAACGGTGCAAACGGTGAAGCCTGTTTTAGTATCCAGGGCTGACCTTTTAAGGTCCAGCCCCACGACTTCGTACTCCAACGCTGCAATTAACCCTGCCTCCCTCTTCTCCAACAGCCCTCGCTTAATTCCATGTAGTGAGCAGCGCAGAATTTAATATTCCGGAAAAATTACAGCATATCCCATACAAACGCCTACATAGAGGACCACAGACAAAACACAAACACACAAGCACGTTCAATCCTCCTCCTGCTACAAGAACACATACAGTGCAGCTTTGCTCTTGTGCAAACCACTATTCCCAGCTACCGGCTTTGGATTCAGAGCTTTTGCAGAGGTTAACTGCCAGCAACACCTTAAAACGATCGCTAATCCTGCTCCGGCAAATAAAACATCAACGTACATAGTAAAGGCAGATCGTCAGTGCAAAGATCTTAATGCTGACCCCCTCCGATGTCAAAAGAAGTCGCATACTGTAAAACTGACGTGCGAATAAACTGCTGAACATCCTGACTGTAGCACAGGAAACATTTGAGCATCCTTCTGTTCCCGGGATGCCAGTCGGAAAGCATAATGTGCGCGTTATGGCTGGGCTTAAACGTGGGAAGCTTACAGCACGGTGGCTTTGCCTAATCACTGCTTTCTTCTGTCAAAATGGATTAAAAGCAATAGCTTGTATCTTTGCCTTCTTTAAAAGTGAACACTAGTTGGGTGCAGATGGATGAAACCCAACTAGAAAAGAACCTAATTTTGTTTATCATTAAGTTTGCCTTTGTTTAGCAGATGTTTTCTGGTACCACAGTAGCTTGCTTAATTTGTCTCTGTAATGTAGAAATGTATAACCTCAATTAACAAACTGATTAAATGCTTTCCTATATTTGAGCTAAAAATCCAGTGTAAAAAGGGGGAGCACGCAATAGTACGTTACATAGCTTAAGCAGATCAATACTTTTCAAGTTGGGTATCAATACCGCTGGTACGTTCTGCAATTTCCCCCCAAAGCCAAAGGAAAAATCAGTCACAAGTGTCTCCATCACGTTACAGCATCGACAGACTCAGCTTGTGTATCCCGATCTCCATTTCGTCGCTAGGAATTCAATCCGTATGCTGCATTTTTGATGGATCTTTACCTATTCCCCTGCCTCAGGTCACGAGATGAAACACTGCCACAGAGCAATCCACGCAGCCACAAAATCTCCCATACGCTTCCCACCAACATTTTAGGACTACGTTTTCTAACTCAAACTTCAGGGAGACTCAGAGATTTGCCTGTGTTCCCGCTACGCGGCACACTCCTCCCCGGTGTCGAGGGACTTTGCTAAATCTAACAAGACACGCCGAGTACATCGGCAGGCTCTATCCCGAATCCCGTGAAGAACAGTAAGTTGCACAGTAATCCTGGTTAACCTTCTTTCTAAAAATATGGCAGCCAACAGAGCTCCCTCGTTACCAGGCTTGTGCCGAGTTCTAATGAACTAAATGGCAGATGCAATTACACGTAAAGAAAATACTGACATTCTGCACCACGAATCCAGCTGTTTACAGTGCTAACACTTTGAAAAGAAAACTACAGTATAACAAGAGCCCCTTGCTTTTAATTGTGAAGGATATAACAAAAATAATTAATAACCAAATGGACAAGAGAAATATTTTGGTGCAGTACGGCTGGAAATAGGTTTGCGGGATCAAGACCGGATCAACTGCATTATTTTTTAACAATGCAAAAATTCTTTCACCCCGAGTGAGGGGTCTGGGAAGGCAGAAGGAAGAACGGTCCCCTGTCCCACCAGGGCTGCCCAGCTCCCACCAAGGAAGAGCCAAGGCTCTACCCAACCATCACCTTGTGTCACTGGGGATCTGCGGACCCCACCTCCCCTTCCCCGCTACCATGTGGGATGTGACGGTAAGTCGACGTAATTAAAAAACCGCATCTGTTATTCATTAAGCGTCACGTGATCCCCAAATCCTTCCACAAACAAAACTAAAGAAAATCCTAAAAGGAAAAAAAATAGCCGTCGGGGATCAGCCCATTAGGGGAGGGAAGCCTGCGCAGGTTGGGGACTCTACCGAGCAAGCTGCAGCCAAACAAGCACTGCCAAGAACAAATACTATCTGTCTTTGCAGTAGAATTTAAATAGCACTGAAAACAGGGGATTTAAGCAAATATTTGCTATGAATTCCAATGGCTGCGTTGGTTTCCTCAAGAAAAAAGGAAGTGACAATCCCAGACAAAAAGGTTACTTCACAAAATATCTCATATTGAAAGTGGGGAGAAAAATCCCCCGATCTGTAAATTAGCCTATTGGTTTCATAAACCACTTCAGTTAATGGGTTAAACATTTTTTTGTTTTTGGAAAACAAATGTGCATAAATAATGTTCTGCACCATCTGCTTGTGATTAATATTACTGTTTAGAAGTGAAAGAATTTAAACAAGAGCCAAAAGGGGTCATTATGCTCCCATTACCAGTGCTTGCTTAATACAAATGATTTCTATGAAGCATCATTATAGAGGATGAACAAGTCCTCTTTATGATATATCTGCCTAAGTTGTTTCACCTCTCTGCAAATAAATGGGACCTCCAAGCTCTTACTTACCAGTAAACAGAACTGTCAGAGGTTCAGCTTTTTGCACACCAAACATTTCAGTCATTTTCTTTTATTGAAAAGCAAACAGATTAATGATTGTGGGGAGAAAAAAAAAAAAACCAACAAGCCAGATTTTTAAAAGCTGTCTCTTGACTTTTTCTGTCTTTTAAAAATACAAACCCGCAATATGCCAGGTTCAAGGGAGACGAGAGATACAAAAGCACAATTTTAGCTGCAGACAGCTCACAGAACGTTACTGTTAAAGTGAAGCTGCTGGAAGAATGAAAATATTTTCTTGCCATAACGACCTCATCGGCATGCTATTTGCAGAGGCCAGGATTATTTTTTTTAAATAAGCCTAAGCGATCCATGAGTGCGTATGTATGTCCTCAGCTATACAGAGATATACACGTGTATGTATACATACACACACCCTGGTATTTTCGTTTGTGCTTCGTTATATGTGGCACTAACGCTGATTATTTCTCACAAAGCTATAAAGGGGGGGGGGAAGTCAAATACAGCAAACCAGAGTCGCTGCCGAGAGGATGGGAACACTCGGCACCCGGCTCACACCAGCGCCTGTCCCACCAACCAGCACCCCTCCGCTCCCGTTCGCTCAACCTCGCGCACCACAAGCCAGAAAACGCTTCCAGAGACTCCGACGCAAATTTAGAACCCAGTCGGAAACCAAGGTCCGCAAACCCTGCGATACACACCGGCCCCCAGTACGCAGTCAGGCGTACAAATACAGATCAGTACAATTAAACACAAGCGGGTAACATTTATTTCATACGTTTCCTTTAATAAGGAGGTGTGAACAGAAAAACCGTACCAGATAAAATGCATACGGTCTATACTTATTCTTGAACTTAACAGATTTTGGTTTGTCTTTATACAAACTTTGACTTTGTACATGATTAGACTTGTTTAATTGCTAATTCTGTTTTAAATCTAAGTTAATTTCTCATTACCCTTCCATTTCTACTTCTTATCCTCTGGGGAAAAGAGCACACTTATCATTGGGACATTCTCACATCTTCCAAAGAAGTGGTGTAGGTGTTAATCTTATGTTTATGTTTGATGTGGGTGTGATGCCTACGACTACAGCTTTGGGTTTATTAATATGCACGGCTATCACCTCATTAGTTGCAAGGTTTGTTTTGAAGTTAAGCTGTAATATTTGCTGAAATGTCTGATCTGAAATAAAAGACTCGCTCATTGTTTGTTTCCTTCGCTTTAATCCGTGCTCTAGGCACAAACTGTCGGTTGCTGCACCGCATTACACGGCTTCTTCACGATGATCGCTTCTCCACCTTTGTTATCACCGCGGTGGAAATTCTTGACTTCTTAGCCTACGCGAGCTTCCTGCGCGGTCTGCTTTGCATGTGACAGCAAGGAAGTCAGGGTTACATTTTCTTTTGTTTACCTCTGATGCATTAAAACCAGCTGAAGGAGATGACTTTGAGAACGGGCATCTTCCTCGCATTGTATTACTCGGTACCCATTTTTAAGATGGAGAAGTACACACACATTTTTTCCGTATCTTAAAAACGGGCACGGAGTAAGACTGAAAACCAATCCCTTGAGGAAACTCTGCTGAACCCTGGAATGCAAGTTATCCCCTCCATGGCATTTTGCAGTCCTGTTCTCACCTTGGTCAATCCAGCAACAGACCAAGGCCAGAAAAATCTGAAGTGTGATGAAAAATCAGTTTCTGTGCTTTTCTTCAGACCACAGCAAGGACCATACATAATTCATCAAAAACTCAGAGCTGCTCTTCAATCAAGGCAATGAAACCCGTGCGGAAGGGGAGATTGGGTTTTACTGGCAAAGCAAAAATCAGACCCAGGTTCTAAATTTACAGCAGCAGCAGAATAAAATGTTGCAGCTATAGTATTTATGCCTGACCACAATGCTCCCTCCGAATCACACTCGGTAGGTGGCCAGAATTTTAAATGAAAAAAATTAGAAACAAAAAAAATTTCAAATCTGCTTTTTTCTTTTTGGGTGTTACAAAAGAGTGGCAAAGACTGCGTAGCCTCCTCAGAGCGATACCCAGCCAGGGATCTTCCAGCTACCTTTTCTTTTCTATTTATTCTGACAATTGCTGCGGCAGCTCTGGCGTCCAGACTGTTCATCCTCTTGCTGCAAGGGGATGGAGCCGATAAATCTCTGCATCTGGCAACATCCAGGCTAGTAGGTGAAACATTTACACCATCCTCAGAAATGAAGCCTCCTTGGTAACCTGTGTCTGCGCCAAGCTGGGCACGGACTCTGGGTTATTTCTGTTCTTTTAATCCAGCGACAGCCGAGCGTCGAATACACCAGCAGCTTGAGCATTTCGCTCACCCTCTAATCAGGGGTAACAAAGCCAGGTCCTTACTTGATCCCTACTCACTCTTCTGGCCGCAGCCCTCTTTCTCCCACCCAGGAGAGAGCCTGTGCTCTCCCGTCAGCGCAATCTCCCAGGAAGGAGACGCTGCGAGACCGAGGGGGAATTGAAGCCGACGTCCTCTTGCCCGGCGGCTCGTTGGGCCATGCCACAAAGGAAGGATCAATCTCCTCCTCCGCTGCAAACAAACCCTCCACAAAAGCCTGAGGACAGTCTGAGCCTAAGCTCTAAGGAGGGGCAGGACCTCACTACGTCCTGGTAATTAGTGTTTCCTATTAGCTTGTTCTCCCCACTCAGCGCACAGATTTCCGGATGACTCTCCAGAGGTGCCCGACTCCTTGCACGGATCTCACAAGGACGCCGGGCTCCCAACCCAGGCGTTCCTCATCCCCTGCCAGAGCCTCGCACCTCCTTCTCAGCCACTCCAAAACCAGGCACCCCAGAAGAAAAGGGTCTTACCTATTTGGTTTGCAACTTAAAATTTTCTACGTGTCTCTCTACTTTACACTTCTCTTTCAATCACAAATGATGTCGGTTACTGCACGCTCCAACTGTGCACACGGGCTGAGTGAGCAGATGGGTTAAATTAAACAGTATTGTTAGCAACATTAGGAACCAGAGCAGTTACTTTCAGACACTTTAGAAACATTATAAATGTAATGAGTTTCTCTTTTTTGGGGGGGGGTGGGGGGGTGTAGGGGAAAGGGCTTCTTTGTTCTTTAAACAGCATTTTCTGTTGTTTCCAGAACTGACGTTGTTTTTGAAAGTTCTAGTATATCTGAATTAACTTACCACGATAGACACGTTTTTAACAAAATGTACCAACATTAAAAAGCAAGAAATAAATCAGAAGTTAAAAAAAATACAATACAGATTAGCTTCAGGAAGGAGAAGAAACAGCAAAACCAAAAAATGGCTTATGTCCAAGCAGGTTTAAAGTTTCTTGAATTATTCATGATCATGTCAGAGGACAGTGGGCCACAATTTTAGAGATCTGAGACTCGAGGAACGCTTGGGGCTGAAGTACATAAGCAAATTCATTATCTATCTTCTATTTTCAATACTAGTCAAACATCTGATTTTCCTTGCTGCTTTTTCCACTGGGCACCTGTTTGCAATCCTAAGCATCTAAATCTCTATAAAATTCACTTCTCTCTTTAGTCTTTTTCTTTGTAGGGGAGGAGGGGGAGCAATAAAAGAGAAGAGCAGTAAAAATATTTTATCAGAAAATCTGCAAGGCTAATGAGTAAGATTCATTCTGCATTACTCCACCGGAATCAAACCAGATGTTAGTATGGTCTACTGTCTCTGTAGAAAGCGTTGTTAAAATAAAATAATATGGTATTTCATTGGAAAGCAGAAAACATCTGTTACTCACCTCTGTGTAAAATCTTTAGACTCCATAAATAGGTAAGGCCTTTCACAACCTGAATTTAAAAGAAAAGGCAACAACACGTGTTAAAGATTCCTGGTAAGAAACACTACACATCTGGTTAAAGACCCGAGGTCCAACGAAGAATGGAGCCAGGACCACGAGAGGGGCAGACAACGCACCCCTTCCCACGGATCGCAGGGCGCAGATGAGCCCCGGTGCAAACGGGCTGCGGACCGCAGGGCGACAGGTTCTTTAAGAACACATGAATCAACTTCTTCCCAGGATCTGTACGCTGAAGTCAGCTGGGCTTATACTGAATCCCTGTAGGCATTTCAATGTGTTTTTAATTTGTCTCTCTTTGCTGGGGCGTTAAAAACCACGAAAGACAACAATTGCGTAATGATTTGTCTTCCTGCAACAAAAGCAACTCAGTGAAATTAAAGGCCAGAAAATAACAATGTCTCTAATGGGTTCTTCCACTTCAAATTCCCTTTCTTTCCTTTTGGTGCATCTACACTTTTTTCCTCCTTTACTTCCCATGCTTTTATTTATGCAATGCAAATGCTGAACATTTCTTCTTGAACTGTATAAATTGGCTTATTCTTCGTATTACTCATCCTGGACCAAACGCAAGCGCTGCTGTATCCCATAGCCCCAGAAAATACAACTGGGAACCCTCAAAGAGAAGAACCGGGGCAGACTTTGGCCTGCTATTCCAGAATTTGCTCCTTCCACTAGCCAAACTGTTAAAACCAACCTCAAAAACCTGGTAGTCCAGTACTACATTGGCGTGCCTTATGTACTTCCCCAAACGACAACCCGTGACACCTCCTTACGCAGCACACGTACGTACGGCTCTGCCAGATCTGGCAAGATCACCGCTGGATCCGACTGCCGCTCTGTTTATTTTCTATATGCAACATGATTTTAACAGCCCCAAATTAAACAAGATGTTCAATCAACTCCCTAAGAGAGCAGTTGGGTATTGCAAGTTATTCTCTCTGCAGGTTTTGTTTCTGTAAAGTAATTAAGCCCCAATACTTCTTGCATTTTTAACACTCTAATTTTTTTCCCTGGATTTATTTCTTTTACAAGCCCAGAGAACTAACAAGATTGAACAAACATATTTCTACTTCTGCTTACTTTTTACCCAAAGCATCTCTGCTGTCTCAGCCAGCCTTTTTTAATAGAGCAAATCTTTTTTACCAAGTTTCCATCTATGAGATGACATTTCATTCATTTTCCTGAGACACTCTCTTTGTGCATCTCCAGAACAATAAAGCATTTCCGACCTCTGTAAAGTTGTATGAGTTTTTCAGACAAAACAATTACAGTCTTTTCATTGTCCGAGTAGACCGAAATGAAATTACTTCTGTTACAGTGATCAAACAGAAGCGCTAAAAATATTACACAGCCTGAAAGCAGAGAGCATAGCAATTTTCAGCCTTCCTATTGGATTAGAAACTAATTTTAATATTTATTCTGTAACCAAAAACAACGTCAGTGGAATCTTAATGTCTTTTGTAAAGCAACTAATGATTCCGGATCCCCAGTAAATTACTCTAGGTGGGAATGCCACGGTGTTAAACTCACACTCCGTACCCAAGTACCTCCTGGCTCAGATGGTAATTACCTGTAACAAAAGGCCCTACTCAAATTCTGCATGCCCAGCGGTGTGGCCTTGTTCATGTTAGCCTTTCAAAAAGCAAAACAGGGGAATTCTACTTACACAGCATTTTGACACGAGAGAAAAAAAAAAAAAGTATTGATGCAAAAATAAATAAAGGGGTTGCAAAATTTCAGGCTTCCTCCAATGGTAAAAGTGAGTTTGAAAAGAGTAACCTTCTTTGATTACTAAACATAGACTTAGACTACTAAAAATCTTTAAAATTACTATAAAATTGTTTAGTTTATTTTCAAGCATGCATTTATAGAAAAAAGGAATCACTTCCTACGGGGAGGGGAAAAAAAAAAATCAACAGCTGCGAGTTTGAAACATCTTTATTATGGAACACGTGCTGAATAAGCAGTTATAAAAGACGCAGCAATAAACAAATTCTCACATTCAGATTCTCTCAGCATCAGTGTACAAAGGAACGACAAAGTTTTTCCCTTTATCCTGGGCTGCAAATACGCGCACAGGAGCTCCCCAAATGGACTAACCTGGTGTAAAGCGCCGTTATTCACTCACATTTGCCTATCAGGGGAGGACTCAAGTATTAAATATTATTCTAAAATGGTGCTGGAAGAGAGTCGCTTTTGATTGACCATCTAGCAGGAATTATTGGTATTCAGTAAAGTAGGTTTTACAACAATGACTTGACAAAGCCTTGACACAAAAAGTACTTCTACCTGCTGTCAATCACTCACTCTCTTGACAGTTCAAGTGCACATCCTTTCAGGGAGAACTTCAATCAACATTAGCACTCAAAATACAGTGCACAATGTCACTGCTTCAGAAATTGAAGTGAAAATAAATGTGTGAAGTGGCAAGCAAAGGTAGAACAGACTTTACATCGGCAGACGCAAAGAAGTACACATCGGAATGAAAACAGGAGCCACCACAGCAGCACTTTGGGGTTCCCAAGATACACTTTTCCTTTGGAAAAACACACTGGCCCTTCACACAAATAAAGAACACAAGGAAGAAGAGAGATTTCCCCTTCTCGTTGACGCTGTCTCATATAGGCAACCAGGATGAATTCTATGATCAAGTCGGAGGACTTGAGGACCCGCGTCTCAGCAGACTCCACCTCTCTCGTACCACTTTATTCTCTTCCCAAGCCCTGGCAAATACTTTCCTCCTTTAAGCATTTCTTTTCACTGCCTTGCTTTATTTTCAGCACTCCTTCTTTCAGCCTCAAACCTCCCCTCCACCCTTTACTCCTCAAAAAAATAACCAAGAGAGAAGAGTATCGCACTTGGCAATACATTCCTGTCCATCACAATTAATGGTCATCGCTTCTTCAATGGGAAATGGATAACGAGGATGCAGAACACCACTATGGTGTAAAGACTACATATCATAGAATAGAATCAGTGAATCTTTAAGGTTGGAAAAGACCTCTAAGATCATCAAGTCCAACTGTTGACCCAACACCACCATGTCTACTAAACCATGTCCCAAAGTGCCATGTCTACACGGTTTTTGAACGCCTCCAGGGATGGTGACTCCACCGCCTCTCTGGGCAGCCTGTTCCAATGCCTGACCACTCTTTCGGTGAAGCCATTTTTCCTAATGCCTAATCTGAACCTCCCCTGACGCAACCTGAGACGATTTCCTCTTGTCCTTATATTCTACGTGACGCTGTGATATCCAGTTTAATTCCCAGCAGATAAGGGTTCACATCAGAAGAAATACAGTGGCAGTCGCTATCATCAGAAAATGTTTGATTGTCTCAGCAGACAAAACTCTCCTCCGGTTCCTGCCAAATCCTGAGAAAGTCTGATTGGGAGGGAAGTGTACGGGAAAGCAAATATCATTCATGCCCATAAGCAGCACATTGCAGGTAGCTGTTAAGTACTTATAGCAATATTTCGAGGAAACGAGTAGCAACACAGTCCTACCCTTATGGCTACGGAAAGTCAGGGTTGTCAAGAAAGGGATGTCTCTCAGGTAGTTCAGCCCCAGCCTGTGGAGATGAAAGAGTGCAAGGAAACGACCGTGAGCGCAACTCCGTGTTTAACTGAGCAAGCGGAGCGCAGGGGGAATGGGCTCCCTTTGCCGCGTCGTGTTGAACAGACACAGATCTTGGTCTAGACCAGCTGGAATTTCCTCAGCTTTTCGTGCTCACTGCTGTGAGTGGGACAATCTGTTTTAAGGGTTGCCAATTCACTGTTTTTCATGATGATTAAATTCGTGTAACAAGAAAGGAAGCAAGAAATTCATCAAGTCAGAGCGAGAGGAATGCTGGGATGCTGCTAAGTGTCTATACATGCCTGCATCATTTTCCTCTGGAAGTGGTTTCACTTAAAAACTTCTACGAATATAACAAAAGGGTATTCTAATCAACAGATGTGCAGGTCACACATATTATTAAGCAGCTTCAATAGACTAATGCATTGTACATGTCTCGGGAGAATAAAAGACAAATGACTCTGTGTACATGGTGCAAGGCAGGTAGAAAGAAAACACACAGACTGGGGAAAAAAAAAATATTATGGAAGCTCCAGATTTTGTCTACAGAATCCATCCACGCAAGCTCCAGCTTTTGTTTGACATTCTCCTCCTCAGCACGTGAACAGAAATCCACCAGGCTCTGGGTAATCTTCCCAAGCTGTTCGGGGCGGGGGGGATTACGGTGTCTGGGTACGGTACTTGGCAAAAAGGTGCCCCGACCCACAAAACGCGCTGCTGGGCTCTACTGAAGTGTCAGCCACCAAGATGCAGGGCAGCCGTTTGGCAGGACTTAAAGGAGCTGTTCCTGCTGCCACTGAGAAATTAGAGAGAAAACAAAGGCTTTCAGAGCCTCCTTCCAACAAGTCTACTATGGCAAGCGAGTGAAAAACCTGCACCAGAGCAGAGGATGCTGCCAGCGCTGGTTCAGCCTCAGCGCACGCCTTCTGTTCCAGAGAAGCAGGAGGAAGGGGCGAGTTCCTTCCCCGAAGGCACCCGCTGCTTTGCTCACCTCTTTCCTGACCCCCTGCACCGCAGTGGGCACGGTACGGGCTGCTAAAGCAGCAAATAAAATAACTAGAAAAAGTTAGGTATCAGCTCACCGTCCATGTCAGGGAGTCACGCTCACTAACTAACAGATTTGTAAAGAGATGACCCTGCAGGTGAACAAAAAAATATATATATCAAGACATAAAAGATGGGGCTGAAGCATCACCATTACGGATAAGTGAAAAACTGGAAGCGGACATCCGCAGAATACCAAGCCGGGTGGGCTGGGGAGGAAGGGGGAGAGACAAAAGCAAGTGAAGTAAGTTAGTGTGGATGGATGAAGTACACAACCTGAAGTGAGAGAAGGAAAAGAAGGAAAAAAGCATCTGAAGAAATGCTTGAAGGCCCATCCCGGTATTATTACGCTATACGCATCCTATTTAGCGTCAGGAATACGAGGACACCGTGAGCAACTTATCATTCGTTGCTCCATAGGGAAGAAGAGATGAAACGGTTTTACTCTGAACTAAAGGTGAAAAGCATTCAAATTCCATAAGAAACTGCTAGGCTATATAATGAGCAGATTTGAAGCTACTTAGAGGAAACAGCATCAGAGAAGGATGTTCATCACCCTGGGCAGGCCACACAAATTAAGAGAAAGTAGAGCTGTGAATTACAATGAACAGAGACTAAATAGCTGCCTGTGTTGGATTAAAGGATTTAAATTGTCAGCTTGATGTATAATGAATGTGAAAACCCAGCACTTAATTAAATGGCACATGATAGAATAACTGTTATGCTTTAAACTGCTTAAGTTATCAAAGTATTCCTTATATTTAGCAATTGTTTAGTAGTATCGCTCTCCCTTGTGAGATCCACTAAGCCATTGGTCATTTACCCTGTGTGCCGCTGTGGCAAAATATGGAACTTTTTCCTTTTCCTTTTTTTCCCCTTTTTTTTTTTTTTCCCTGTGTTCCGTAATCTGAGTTTTCAATCACGGTTAACGAATTTCTAGCAACGCCAAGTCACGGAAAGCTGCTGAGACACAACAACAGGCTACCGGGTGCTCGAAGGATCCCACTGTCAACACCTTGCTACCAAACTGAGTAGACGTTGGGGACTGATAGCTCTTCCCAGATCACAGCCCATCTCCCTGCTCATCCCCCCCCTAAAATGACTATTAGCCCTTCAGCCGTGACTGCGCACTGTGAAGGGTCCCAGCACAGGGGCGAGGGTCCGGCTCGTGCCAAATAAAAACTTTATCTGCCCTAAGGAGTACGTCCGCCACAGGGGAAGACAGAAAACGCGTTGGGCCGTTGCATTTTGGTAACAGGAACTGACTTGATTTTTCAACCTGGGAAGCAAATCTAATTGAGTTACTTTGTACAGAATGAGGACAGTCAGAATGGAAATTACACAGGAGAATCAGCAGAGGCTGCAGACGAGGGATCACCAGAAGGGCTAGGACAGGGCTTCCGACTCACTTTTTAAAGGATTCATGTAGCACAGAAGGACTTAAAGGCTAAATAAAGGCGATTAAGAGGACTGCTCCATCCTACAAGGGTTGAGACAAAGAAACGGGATCACACAGTTCTCCAGCAAATTCCTTTTTTTTTTTTTTTTATCCTATTCAATTTATCACATCCTTTTACACTTCTTGAGCCTCTGGCAAGTCATGTGTTGGTCATTCAAAAGGAAGGCTTCCTTAACCCCGGCGTCCTTGTGCACACAGGACGGTCAGGAAGAGCATGAGATAGGACAGACCCTCACTTTTACACGGACACAACGAGGACACGGATCCTGGAGCGGAGTCAGTGTCCCAAGGGGACACGGCCACACTCAAATCGGAGATGCGTTACAGGCACAATCAAAAACTCAAAAGACAAAAAGAAAAAGGTACTTACAGCTACTGCTATTCTTCCAAGCACATGTTCTGGAATTTTTCTATAAACGTCCAAAGAACCCCCTGCAGGGACAAACAAAACGTGCTTAGGTAATACAAAATGAAATACTGCCCTAGATTTGAAGTCACAAGGGTTTCCTAGGCCTTGGTTATTAATAAAAACACCAGCAACGATATAACAATAACTGTGTCAGAAATAACTGACCTTAAAAATCTACCAAACTCTGAATAAACACATGAAACAGTAACTCAGGTCTCTTTGCACACACGTTACTTATTTTTGCTTGCAGCATTAATACTAAAACTCCTCTTAGAAAATCTACGGTCTGGCATAACCCTGTCCAGCCAGCATCATACGTTCATGGGGAAGGCGAGAAACCAAAGTCCCCCCAGTCGCCAAGGGACTGGGAAGGATTGTCTCCCTTATCTTCCACACAGGAGATTCACGATCAGTCCAGAGTTCAAAATGTCCCTGGGGTGAAATACAAATTCTTGGGCAAGTAAAGTAAATTTAAAATTGAGAATTAAAAATATCCAGTGGAATGGGAGGAAAAAAAAAAAAAAGGACAAACAAATTACAGGCAGAGCATATTCCACTTAGCTTGCAAGAGCGTGTTGTCCTATTCGAGGCTTGAGGTTCTCAGAAGTGCTCAGCACTGATCTACCTCTGCTCTCAGCGTAGCGTATGGATTTTACTGATGACACCACTGGGAAAAGCGTTAGGCCAATGCTCAGCAATTAAGAAAACTACACCTTGTACTTTGCTTATGGTTCCGTTTTTAAAAGTAAAAGCCATTCATTCCGAAATGCTACAATCCAAACAAGTCACAAGGTCCTTACTCCAGCCTTCCGCCTTAATTACACAATGGTTCTTATTTATGCTATATTCTTATTCTAATGACTGGGGGTTTGTAGTGGTGGTTGTCGGGTTTTCTCCTCATTTTCCTCATTGTCTCTACTGTCAGAAATACAGACGGTGTTTGTCTTCACTACTGTTGCTCTGATTGCAGGTCACTGATACTACCATTCGTTCATTAAGTTTAATCTTTCAACTTTCATTGCCCACGTTGCCTGTATATTACAATGAAGTTCAGTATTAGAAGTAAATGTAAGTACTGTTTAACAGAAATAAGAGGATGCAGCATCACAGATACCTACTGCTCGTCACAAAAGCCAAACAGAAGGCAGGTGGTTCCCGTTAATGCTTATACCTTATTCTTAAATTTTGGACCAAAAAAAAAAAAAAGACATATTTTCATACACCAAACTGCTAAGTCTTGCTATTACAGATGTCACGAGAGGTAGCGCTGTTTGAAAAACGAAGGAAAGGATCTTTTTGCAAACAATCAGGGAAATCTGCCATTTTTCAATGGAGAAAAAATTCCGCAGTGGACAACATTTCCAAACCCAAATATATAATATTAGCTCCCAAATTTACATGTAGACATCTAGGGACAGTCTGATAAAAGCAGCAAGAAGTGCAGCTTAAGGAGAATTTAGCGGGCGTTGAGCAGTTTCAAGGAAAGGAGGCAACAAGTAAGTAAAAGGCAATAGTACAGTTCACCATCTTTATTTACAAGAACATCATCTCTAGTGTAACTATAACAGGGCAGGGATTAGAAAGCCTCATTTCACACCTCAGTTGATCTTTGAGATCAACGGGCAGGTGGGAGGGTGATCCAGGTCAGTTCAACCTCAGCGTTTTAATATTTGCAGACTTGGAGCTACTCGGCTTTTTCCTGCTTGAGGGTGCCAGGACAGAACCGATGCGGTACTCTATGTGCGCCTTTCCCCTACGGGTACCCCTAAGTCGTGAGTATCCCAAAAGATGCAGATCCACCTGCACCTAGGTAATTCATAAAGGAAATACCTACGGTTTGTGATATGGGATATAGACTCAGGAAATATTATAAATTGGCCTAAGACAGTTAAAAGGGCTAAAAATTTGTCAAGGTGAAAGGTGTTCATCTGCAGGATGAGAAAGTATTTTGTCCTATCTTCACTTGCATCCTTATACCTCAGAATTAAAGGTCTGGGGGGAAAAAAATGGCAAGGTCTCTTTATTTGCATTTTGTTCTTCCTTTAAATGATTGCTGTTGCTTTCTGCCAGAAGGAGTGCACAACATGAGGCAGACCAGAGGTCATCTCCAGTATAATTCCAAGTAATTTGTGCATGGTCAGTAAACACCATCGTTGTGCAACATCATGAGGGATGCATACCCTGAAGGCTTAAATATTTTCAAACAAGAATTCAGAACTGCAAGCGTTTATGTCCATCATTTTTAGAAATCTTTGAATTAGCAGGAGCACACACACTCTAGGCAGATGCATGTTTTGGCACGAGCAGATGCTTCCTTATTGCATGCGACTACTGCTTAACGCAGGCTTGCAAGTCTGAGAGCAACTGCAAGGACACAACAGAGAAATGGCTAACACTCACGCAGCACGAGAGCGGCAAAGAATTTAACTTGTGAGCCTTGCGGAACAAACGTAATACTTTTTCACTGAATATGGAAAATCTGAGAGAATACTCGTATTTGGAAACGGGGCACGGTGATCACTGGGACAGAGGCAGGAAGTGTAAAAAGAGAGAAATAACAGTAATAACAGCCCATTTTAACAGGGAGAAAACAAAATGCACCATAAAACCCCAAAGGGCTTTATCCGTGGTCCCCACCAGAAAGAAAGAAGCTACTCAACGATGCTTAATGGTACACATTTGGCTTTGGAAATTTTTCCTGCCAGAAAGCCTTTCCTCCATAGTAAATTATTTGCAAGACCCTTACTTCTTTATATCCAGCTTAACCGCACCTTTGTGAAAAAAACTGGATAGGGCGTAAAATGCTGGCTCCTAAGAAAATCCTGGAGAGAGTAATAGACTGTTGCTCGTAACAAGAATGCGATGTTAGAAGCTGAACGCTGCGAAGGGGGTTCTTGTGCACGAGACACCCTCTCAGAGAGATACACAGCAACAATTATAAATTGCTGTAATCAGGATACTTTTCTCCAAGAACGCCACACAGCACAAGATTTCAAAGCAAAGTGCTAATACATCTCCGTAACGACGGCAGCATCAAGCTTGTGGGGAAGGGGATACTGTTGGTCTGAAGATTCACACTGGGAGAAGCAAGAGTACGCTCCAAAAAAAAATTCAGCGTTGCGCTGCTAAACAGCTGCGTTAGGAAATAATTCCTTGTCTTGCAATTAAGAGACGATTTCCACTGAAAACACATAGGACATTGGGTTAATAGATTTCTTTAAAAGAAAATCTGTTTTGGCTATCAAAACAGTAAAAGTGAGGAACAGCTGTTTTGTCAGCGAGGACAGATTGTATGGAAGACTCAAATATCAAACCACAAATTAAGCTAGCATTTATTTCTGTTCTATTTACATTTTCAATAAAAGTAAGCGAAGTTACACTCGGGGAAAATACAGCATACCATGGAGACTATAACACAATCCCAACACTAACCTGTTTTTTTTAAAAAAAAAAACTACCTGCAAAGTTATTAATACTTTACGTTTTCAAGTCATACTACTGCATTTTGCTCCGTTCTGGAAAAGCACATCTTTATATGATTTTCCCATTGACATGCTTAGCCATCAAAAGCACACTCGATACACAACTCACCATCCATGAACTCTGTACACAACGAAATTCTGTTTTCTACAAAAAAAGCACCATAAAATCCTATGATATAAGATGAGTCACACTGGAAAAAGAAAGGAAAAAGAGAAGCTTGTTTTAAAATTTGCTATAAGGAGATTATAAGTAAGAATAATTAAAATGAGAGAATTTCTATACCTTATAGAGAATTTCTAACTCTGACATTATCTGCTTCTGAAGTTCCAGTGTTATATCTAAGGGTATGACCTAAAATACAAACAACGGACATATGATTAGGAAAAGTGAACGTGAAAAATAAAAACCAGAAGACTTACGTATTAATTATCCTTATGTGAGAAAAGGAAAGAGAGGAATAGGTGGAAAGAATATTTTAACAGAGCGACGAGCAAAGGGAAGAAATGCAAACGAAAGGACAGACTCAGACTTAATTTTAAAAGTCAGCTGCAAGTAAACTAAGTTTTACAGCCAATTTTATCCATGAAACGTCATAACGTTTGTGGTTTAACCATTTGACCAAGAGATGAGTCAGACCTCGAACACAAGCCCCGCATGTAACGTAAGTAGATCTGCAGGTTGGTAAACTCGGAGCTGCTGCTTATTCACCCAAAGTGCCATCACCTCCCAGCTCCTGCTCGGTGCAACCTCCTCCTCCTCTGCCCAGCACCGATTCTTCGCACTGCAAAGCCGTCTGGTGAAAAAGCCCCCGATGCCGTGAGCCCGGGAGGCCTTGCCGAACGTGCCGATGGTAACTCTAAGGGCTAAACAAGTACTGTAGTACTGAAAGTATCTCTGGATGTCTCAGTGTCTCCTACCACCACTCCTACAGTTTCAGCTTCTTTAATATTTACACCCTTATTTATTATCAATTCCTAACATTGTGTATTTGTATGAAACATGGAAAATGTTTATGTACATGGAAAAAATGCAGATGGTAGCAGATGGTACAGATGTTTCGGTAAGCATCACCAAAGCATTCCTCCAAACTACAACAACCCGACTTTGAGCACTCAGCAGCTCAAACCAGCCGCTCGCTGTCATCCTTCTCATAGAAAAATGGAATGGCTTGGGTTGGAAGGGACCTCCCAGCCCACCCAGTGCCACCCCTGCCATGGGCAGGGACACCCTCCACTGGCCCAGGTTGCCCAAAGCCCCATCCAACCTGGCCTTGAACACTGCCAGGGAGCCAGGGGCAGCCACAGCTTCTCTGGGCACCCTGTGCCAGGGCCTCAGCACCCTCACAGGGAAGGATTTCTGCCTCACATCTCATCTCCATCTCCCCTCCTGCAGCTTCAGGCCATTCCCCTTGTTATCTGCTGCTTCCTTCACCCATGCCCTCGTTTTTCATCATTTTGGGCCAGGCTGCTAACCAGGACTGAAGCATGAAGTGCTGCACTGAATGTGCACTGACTGGAGTCACAAGTTTTCAGGATTTTCAAGACGGTCCCTCTTAGTAAGGGTGCTGGTTCCAACAGAGCTACCGTTGAAAGCCAACTTTTACAAACAATCCTTTGCCGTGATTATTTGAAGAGCTGCACGCTTAATTATTAAGTACTACTATATAAACCAAAATGGACTCTAAATGCATTTAGCCCAGCTCAGTCTGCTACCGCACAATATTTCACAGTTTAATACTTTAAGCTAAAGGGAAACAAAATCCAGACAATTTGCAGAATTAGCAGAATAGATATTCTAGGCTGCGTGTACTGCTGACGAAACAAAATACAGAGCCCGTTTCCAAACACATGCATTTTACAGTATCAAAATCTGTCTAGAAGAAAAAGCGATAACCTGTTTCTATCAAGAGTTTGCTTTAGGGTTATTTATAAAAGCTGTCACTAAACTAAATTGTAAGTGTAATATAGGGCTGCCAAGAAACGTTTAACACACTTGTCTAGATCAATAATCATTTGCCAACAATATTCACTTACATTTTTCCAGCGTGAAAAACTTAAAATAATTTGCTGGAATACCATCAGTTTTACCCATTGAATATTAACAGAATTTAATCTTGTCAACAGTCTAAAATTAAATTTTATCTCACTAAATTCTGCTCACAGTGAGAAATTTCCCTGCCTCGTTCACTGCGAGGGCTTCACCGACCTGAACAATGACTAGTTAGCATGATCAGCGTCAAATACATCACTGACATCCAATCAACCAAGACCTGGCACGAAGAAAGGTCTCTGGCTGATTTGCATTAACTATAATTACATACAGACCCTGCATTCTAATAGCGAGGATAACCTGGAAAAGCAGAGCTACCCGACTTACAAGCGTTGAGGATACTGCAGGGTAGGGCATGTACAGAGAGGTACTGCAAGGGTATGGGAAGCATACATCACCACGCAATAAATTAGGAGAGAACATCGTCTCGCTTTCTCTGCGTAACTATTGCGCAGAAGTGTTTTCTTCCATCTAAACATGCGCGGCTTACAACACGGGAGGGACACCCGTCTGATGTCAAGGTTGGAGGAACCTTATGTTATTTACAGAACTTAAATGGGGGCAGAAAGAGGAAAATAAAAATACCTGTACAGCACTGCCTTAATCTGCATTTGTAATCTCCACTGTCACAGTCCTTACGTATAACGTTTCCAAGCATATTTAGAAAATGAAACTTGTACGGGTGAAGCAACTTCTAAGACTACGTGAGCTGACGGTGTTAGGCATGGGCTGGAAGAGCGTCAACGCAAGGAAAATCCAACCTCCTCAAAGCCACCGCTACCAAGGACAAAGCTGTGAATAAGGATTTGGCTGCAACTGCCACAACCGTAACACGGGTAAGCGGATGAGACGTGACACTAGACAATAAGCTTTTCCAAAACGGCACCTTTGGAAAGAACTTTGTAGGCAAAAAAATCACCGTGATTTTCTCAGAATTATTGAGACAAGTGAAACTAAATTCAGCAGGCAGAGAATAACACGCTGTGAGTTCCCGCCTAACACACAGCAATCTTGAAATCGCTTAGCACGCTTGATAACGTACGTGAACCCAACGTACCTACCGTTTGAAGTGAAAAGGGTTAATTTTTAAAGGAGGAATACCTGAGCATATTTCCTCTGCTCTCCACTACACCTCCAGGACAAATAAGGATGAGTTGTCAAGTTAAATACAAGCAGTCAAGTGACTGAATTATAATTTACTCTGTGCTCAATTTAAATTAGTGTGAGGCTATTAAAATATACAGTATAAATACGGCAATTCATCACAAGCTGTCATGGATGACTTCATCTATTTGCTGGAGTGGCACACGTTCCACTAAAGGGAACGAGAGCAAAATCACAGGTCAAATTAAGCTGCTATTCTGTTTTAATTCACTTATTTAATCTGTGGCGACATAATTGTCTTTTACAGTATGTACAACTCAAAGGAAATTTGGGAGTATTATAGTCAGTATACAAATGATTAATCAAATGGTCCATTTAAATGCTAGCTTAAGAGCAGGAGAAACTAAAAGCAGTTGAATGGCAATCAGCCACTGTACGCTCAATTTTTTCATCTGGATTTTCCCCTCTAATTAGGAAAAAAGTTACCTTAGAAAAATCTATTAAATCCTCTGCACATTATCTAGCTGTAAAGTTTACATAAAATACGTAAAGACATAGCTTTGGTCTACAATATAGGTACTGGCGTTGGTTTGTTTTCTAATATCTTTGCCAGATTATCTACCAACTGAAAGCGTTTTAATCAACAGGTTTTGGGAATGGTATCTTGTCCTATCAAATGTATATTATCATCAAAAAAAGCCCCAAAAAAGAACAACTTTGCTTTCGCAGGTCCATCCACTGACGTCCCTATTAATGTGGAAATCCTCCACCAAACCACTTGACCCTTGTGATGATCACGCCAAGACGCTGGCATTACCGTCGTCTTTTATTGCTGGGTACGCTGAGCCGTCGATGTGCTCGCTCATTTTCTTAACAGAGCAAACCAGCACGATCACCGTCATCGCACGTTTCCTCACCCCCAGCTCGTGAGCGCGTTATTTCAAGCTATGATAACGCATGCGTGTTGATGCAATATTTCTTCTGAAATCACACTAAAAAAATATATATGTAACTGAGAGTGACAGGACCACCATGAGTAGTATCTACAAGAGAAGCCAGTTTCCCAAATCTTCAGGATGCTAATTATCCACCGGGACCCCCCAGACCCGTGGGCTCCAAGGGAAACGAGGAGGTGAAATTGCTGGGGGAAAAGGCTTTTTGCCACGGGGAGGTGATTTCAATTAACCTTGCAAAGGGTGAACTCATTTCCCCTCCTGCCTGGATGAATTTTCTGGCGCTCCACCTCCTGTCCGGGCAGGTCCTGAGGACACCCGCAGCCCCACGCGCCGGGCTGGAGAGCAGCAACGGCAGCGCCGAGCGGAGCTGGCACGGACGGTGACGCTCCCTGCAGAGCTTGAGAAGGATTATATGAGGAAGCAAGGTAGTAGGTACCATGGAGAAGCAGCATCCTTACACAACCCTAGCAGTTAGGGGAAGATCTTTTTTAGTTCCGTACTGAAAGTTGTCATAAAAAATACTTTTTATTATTAATTTTCTGTACTTTTGTGCCTATTACAACTCAGAGAATTCCTGTCTTACTCTAACTGCTCACGACAGGTTTAGGAATGACGGCTACCACTTGAAAGGACTTTTGCAAAGTGACTTTTTCCAAAAACTTTTCCAAGTGATACTTGTATTGCACGTAATTTGAAGTTATTTGGATATTATTTCCATATTTTCCACATGGAGAGAATCATTTCAAATCCAGTAGTAAGCATTTGCTTTTCTCCTGGTGGGGTGAAGGGATTTATTTATGGGACCCTCAGGAAAGCTGAAACATGGGCAGAATCTGCTTTTAGTAAATTATATCTGATTGGAACCACAAGACAATCTGAGCCCAAATCTGAAAGTCACCCATATATGGAAATATTGCCCGGCAAATAGAAAGGCTTCATTTGAAGTCTCAGTATAATCTTACATCTTTAAATCCTATTTAACACCAATTCGGCTTGCAGCAACCAGCTCCCATCACTCCTCCTCTTGCCCTCCCCTCCTACCCCCACCTGCTTTCAGTTTAACTCAGTTACACCAGAATTTAGTGATTAAAGACAGACAGCGGAAATAAAAAAAAAAAGACAAAAAGCTCACTTTACAGTTTTCTAAATAATTATTCCATACATTATATTTTTTAAATATACCTTTTTTTAGGTCCCAAACTACTAATTGGAATTGTACGAATGCAACAATTAACTTGTTTTCCAAAAGTCTCCCCTGCTTTGAGTTTTAACTAAATGGCCAAATTAAAAAAAGTTTGATACATTAAAAAAATATATATTTCCATATTTTTATATAAACTGTATTAATAATTTAATGTACAGATTTCATCTAATTTAACAAATTACATACAAGAGCTGGCATGCTGTTGTCAGAGCTGCGCTATCAGTTTACCACAGCTTTTCCTGAACTTTCAGACACGACAGGTATTTGTCCGACCACGTAACATTACGGCACACGGCTTTACTGCAAAGAGCGCTAATAAGGAAAAGAAAAAGCCAAATCGGTTGGATAAAAAACAATTGGGGAGGGGGACATTAAAATAAATAGACCCGTTAAAACCACAAAACCTCCTAGGAAAACGGAACATTATCCCAAAGAAAACGAGGGAAATTCTCTTTATTTAAAAATGAGGTTGCAGAGACCACTGAAGAATACGCCCTTGGGGACCGTTTGGCGTTGGAGAAAGGGACAAGCTGCCATCCCGCGACCTTTCCGTCCCCGCTCCTGTCACCCCGGGGTTCAGGACGATGCAGCGGCATCTCCACCAGTCGCCGGAGCGACACAAACCGCATCCGCACTTGGGCACAGCCAGGTACCCCCCCCCCCGAAGGCAGGGTGGTACCTACGCACGGCGCCGAGCAATTCCCGATGGACAAAACCCAGATTCTGGGAACTCTGTGCTCGCTTGGACATACTAAATTTATGGGCTGGAGTTTTTCCTGCATAAACAATGCGGACTTGAATGCAATAAAACAAATTGAGATCTAACGATGAGAGGGAGGGGAAGGAAACTGAGGTCAAGAAAGAATGGAGAGAAAGGAAGAGAGAAAGAAAATTACTGTAATATCTTACCTTTACTGCTAGTATTTTTCCACTAGGGACATGATATGCCCTGCATGAGGGAAAAAATTAAATAACTTGAGATCACATAAAATTACCTCTATACATATGTGCAACATGTATACACTAATTTCACAGAAAAATGACTTGGAGCTAATACGTTTTACTGTAAACCAATTTTATAGAGCATTTCTAAAGAAAGACTGATGAAAACAATTGATCACGAGAATATAGTTACAATGAAGCCATTAAGCAGGTTTTTACATCTGCATGTTTTATATAAAATCTACACATCGACGACTTTCGTACAGTGCAACAGCAAACTTGTAAGTATGAATTTATCCGCTTTCCCATTTTCTTTCAATGAAATCAAATTATGATATAGCCATTATTCAGAATCTTCACGTAAAACAAGGTTTATCAGGCAAGTTTGCCAATCCTTAGGGTATTTTCGGTGGAACAGACAGCGAGATGCGCAGCTGTATCAATTAAAGGGAAGTAAAACAAATAATGACTGATTCTTTATCATAACCTAAGGACCCACAGAAAATATTAGCAAAATGAACCTTCTGCATTTGTATTTAAGGTTAGCACATGTGCACGCATATAAGGTTAGAAAGTATTACTGTTAATGATCGCACATACCCAAAATAATTTCCCACAGTATTTCAAGAGCAGTTTGTCTTAATTTCTGAAGACAAACATTTATAATTGGCTATTTAACAATGACTTGTGTATTCCTAACCGTGAACTCGTAAGAAAAATAAAAAGGTAGGTGAAAAAACTGTTGACTAAAAATCCAATGTAATTTTGCATAAAAACAAAACCATTAAAGGTTTTCCTCTTCACTAGTTTTATTGTCTCATACTGATTTATGACACTATGCACAGTAATGCCATATCTGTGGCACTAACTTTAAAGAATTATAATATTTTACCACTATATACCTCTAGCAATTATTACTGAAGAAGAAAAGCTTTAATAGGGGTTTGTTTTTTTTTTTCATGCAAAATCATACATAGCACTGGGCGAGACTGTTGTTTAATCTTATTTATAACCCTGAGCGCTTATATAATTTCTGTTAATAGCTTGGAAGTTTCTAAAAACTTCACCTTAATTTAATAACTCACGGATAAACATTTATGTAAGCGCGGGGCATTGGCTTTTAGGAACTAACCCGGTTTAAAAAGGCGTACCAAAAATCAGCGTTATTTAATATCCGTAGGAGATGCAAAAAGCGAAATCATCAGAGGAAGCTCCGACAGACTGGTAGCCGGATGCATAATCAATGAATGCAAGGGAGTAAATGAACTCTGCTGTAACTATGGATGAATCAACAGTGGCAAACCATTATGGACTTAAGATCAGCAGAAATGATAAGAAAATGAACAGGTTGAGATAGCATGCTTAACGTCTGTTAGCTTAATATGTACTGTGCCGGACAGTTTGGCAACTTAATTAGCTTGTCGAGAAAGCTGATCTTTTTTCCATAAGAGAGATCTCCTGTTTCCAAGTGAATTAAAAGGGAAGACTTGATTATTTAATTATGATGCACGCTAATTCATCCGTGGAAGTTTGGGTTAAATTTCCAGCAGAGGGCAGATACCTGGTTTGGTTTACAGAGCACTGACAGTACCAATTTAACATTTAATTATCGCTGAGAACCGGATCGCGAAGGAGATACCATGCCCATGGGTACAGCGTGTCCGGTGGCTTGGCAAATGGCATACTACCTGGGAGGAAAGGAATTTATTTACTCCGGGCTGATCCGGCATCTCCATCGTCCTGACCTTCCTCAACACAATAACCGTAAAGTGATTAATGAAGTTTGAATAGGAGCTTTGGTTACACCAAAAGACAACCCTACACCTCTGTAGTGTTTTAATTAACAGCTAACACTTCAAATTAGTCTGTAGTTGCTACGGTAATTACCTGTTCCAATGAGCGTGTAGGGAAAACGGTTTCGTTAGATATTATGTAGACCCGTACGTTGGAATTGATCATTTCGGTTACAATCAGCACAGCTAAAGCCTGAAGATTTAGTACCTTTATGTAGCTTCAGAAGGATGCGCTAAAAAACCCAATCCCACAGCATGAAGAAAACCAGACTTTTTGTGCACACCGCACCCGTCAGTAACTCTACGAGGAGATAAACTAATATTCGTACTCCGTAAGTACCGTGAAGTCTCATCTCAAGGGTCAACTCTCAGATTTCGGTGTCACCTCCAAAAGTAAGTAACCACACTCCTCACCGTAGAACCAGATCGTTAGACGAAGCAAAGCAGCAAAATGCAGAAGGTTCCTCTGCCGCGCCGTGCATCGCAGTGAACGCACGCTTGCAAATCTTCCAGGATGGTAAGCAAATGATGTCGCCTAATAAACGCTTCCAACAACAGCTCCTCTTGCCGGGAATGCGTTTGAGCAGTGCCTAACAGTAAAGGCAAGCGGATGCTAAAGACGAGCGGAAACAGTTGCTAAATAGCGGCTGAAATACTTAAAGACAAACGTAAAGAGCAGAAATTAAATGCATTGAAATGCAAAATATTCAAGGAAAACGCTGTTTCGACGTTTGCAAAATTTCATTCCTTGCAGAAACCAGCTCTGGGAAAACAAGTTCATTTTTCTGCTCGTTTTTGTTGGGGTTCGGTTTTGCTTCTGACCCCCTGCAAAAGCTACAATGGACAACTGCGACTAGGAGGCTCTACATCGTTCCTCGGTGAGGAGAAATCAAAGCGACAGAGAACCACCCTCTGCAATCAGAAGTGTAAAAAGTCATTCTGACCACTTGATGCCAGCGGCAATTATTACAAATACAAAAGTTATTATTTAAGTTTTGTGGCAATTTGCCAACTGCAGGAAGCTGGTTCCGATGCGCGTTGCCCCTTCCCTCTCGGCCTCTCACTTAAACGGGATTTCTAAGACAAATGCCGTGGCATGGACAGCTCTTTTTACTCTCCAGAGAGGAAACTCCTAACGGATATTGGGACAAATTAAGAATATCTTCTTATGCGGGACCTGATCTAGATCCCACCCAGGTTATTTGGAGATTTGCATCTACCACAAATTTGATGTTTTATTATTTCAAGTGCAAATAAATGGAAAGGCTATGAGATTAATAACCATTTTAGTAACAACTTTCTCCACTACGAAAAATTCTTTTTAGGTATATATTGAAAAATACTGACACAGTATTTATTAAAATAGGAGAAAAATAATCACGACAGCAATCAGATAAATCATTTGGCGCCCCATTTCTGCACATAAAGGGACTATCATTCCAGCACTCTGCACCCAACTAATATTTTATTTTATTTTAAAATAGATAGTTGTCAGTTATTATAGCCACAGCATTTTTTTAGGCTGAGGATAATGATTAAAGTTATCAAAAATACAAAAAGCAGAGTTCAGAAATCCATTTCAGGACACCAGTCTTACAAGATGATGCATTCTTTTCAAATTCATCAAAGCCTGGCTGAAAATAGTTGCTGTGTGTCTGCAAGAAGACAAGATAGTACAAAAAGTTGTAGATATCTTAAGCTGATCTCGGGGGACATCTTCAAAATGAACAGTGAAGGCTAGTGGTCAAAACCTGCATCTTAGTCTCAGAATATATATGGGAGACAAGAAAATAATTCATACCAATTTTCCCCAGAAAATGAAAATTCTTCACGCAAGCAAACTCTTCTTTCTTGATGCCCTGAAGCAGATTTTGGTTCCTATGTCCGATACAGATATGGGACAAACTCCACGCTCAATTAGTGACCAATTTAATAATCGCCAGGTACGGCAAAAGGCGATGAACAGCGTGCGGAAAGAAGTGCGCCCCTTACGATTAGCAGTACCTGGTGCAGGGACCGAGTAACGAGATTGTTGTTGAATTAAAACTAAGCTTTAATATCTCAGACTGATAACTCTCTCAACAAAATTGTTATAGATTTCACAAAAGAAGGAAGAAATCTTCAGGGAGGGTGGAGAAAAGAAAGCACCGACTTTCAGAGCTCCTCGGAAAAAAAGGTAACTCAGCAACGGAGCCGCGTGGTAGAAAGCACTGCGCGAGCTCCGAGAAAGAGGGGAAAAACAGCGAGAAAGGGGGAAGCTGGAGAGGGAGAAGGAGAGTTTTGGTGGGACTTCCTTCCCCCCCGCCCTGCCACGCTGCGGAAACGCGAGATGCAGGATGGAGACTCCTCGTGGGAAGCGCTCCGCGCGGGCACGCAACGCAGAGTGGCGGCTTAAAGCTGCCGCGCGTGTAAGAACAGGAGAGGCGGACTTCAACCACTGCGCGTTTCGAAACGTTCCCGCCGGGGAGAAGAAATTTAAATCTCTTCCGTCACGTTCCCACTGGAGTTCGTTATTGTGAGCCCCCTACATCTATTACAAAGAACAGCTTCTAAGCAAGACTGGCACAGTTGTGTCAAATATTTTATTAACCTTGACGATTAACCATAGCCCTAGACATTTAAAGCCCTGAAGGGACCCGCGCGAGCCAAGTCCTTTAGCGTAACTTTGTCTGCTCTACTCTGCAAACTGCGAGTGCCCCTCAGGGAGCGCTGCCAAGGCAGCTTGCCCAGCTCCGCGGCAAAAGCTGGGTTATTTTGGGGGATAAGAAAGACGGTGTGAGCAAGCGTTCGCCCTGCTTGAACAAAGCCCTCCAGCTAAGCCGGAAAAAAACTTCTGAAGGACTGCGGAGTACGGCGTGCGCATCCCTTGTGTTCCAGAAAATAGAAATCAATATCACGGAAAACTAGAATAGGGCTTTGGGGGAACTGCCAACTCCTCGGCATCTCTCCCCCTATACGTAAGATGTGTTTCTACGGGAAAGCAAATTAAAAAATGAAAGCATCAGAAGCAGCTGGTTTCTGTTTTTAAAAGCGAAGGAAGAAAGAGGTAGCTGAATTTCACATTGCCTGCTTTGTTCTTCCTGAGGTCTGCTGCAAAGAAAACCAGAGGAGAAATGCAAGATGCTTTGGCTCAATCCTCTTTATGCAAGAAACCATAGCCCAGCCTAATATTTACAGCTAAAAAAAAAAAAAAAAAATCATACACTGAATATAGCGAGTTTCTACTCAGTTCAAAAGTAAAATGAAAAAAGCCAACCAAACAGAACATGCACAAGCTTCTTAATAAATAGCTCGGATGTCAAACAAAAAAATTCTCTCTCTTTCAACTTGCTAAGACTAACATTTTTATATTCTCCCTGTGAGAAATTTTACCTAAAAGCACAGTGGGGAGCTGCATTACTTGCTGTGATTGTGGTATAATTTCTTCCAGGGCAAGCAAAGAACTAACTTCAGGTTTCAACGTGCACGCGCTCAAGAGAAACAACAATTTTCAATTTGTTTTCTAATTTGTAATTGTAAAGCATTTGCCCACATGCGAGTGACTTAAGGAAGGTCACATCAGAAGCACAGCCTGAGTACGCAAAGATCCCTGAGCTTTCTCAAACAGCTTTTCCAAACACATCCACTAACTTTTTACTACTGAGATCACTATTACCTGAAAACGCAAAACAAACGCAGTCTCTTCCTAGAAGCAAAAATTCATTACAATTATTAAATCACGCTGCTAATGCTGATGCAAAAAAGCACTGAAGAAGCCTGCAGCAGCCTACCATGCCGAAGATCCTGCTTCCCATCTGCTCACTCCGCCTACCAGGATATATTTTTCTCTTCCCCCCCCCCAATAGCCACGGAAACAATTTCTAATCCATAAGATATTCCTCGGCAAGACCGAATGATTCAAGGCAAAGCCATGACCTGTCTGCTATGCCAATGAGTCAGTCCCTTCCCTTCCTACAAATATAACGAACATCAGCAAATATGACAAAATGACGTACTGACAGGACCGTCAGCGATGTGGCTGCAGGACGCAGGGGGGCAACGCTCCCTTCTGGTCGCGGTACCGGAGAAACTTAGGGCTAATGCCACAAACTCCGAGCTGCTGCAGTTCTGCTGGCTCCCCCAAAGTGTTGTTGGCGCGTCATTCTGCTAAATAACGCTTCTCGGAGATGAAAGGGTGGTGGAAAGGGACCTCTGCACCCACCTAATCTAACCTTCCTCTTGGAGCGGGGCTGTGGCGGTGGATGTCCAGCTCAGCACTGAACGCCCCAAGGATGGAGACCCCCTGCCCCGCTACAGCGCTGCACCATCTTCCATGCGAAGAGCATTTTCCTAACAGCCAATCTGAACTTCCCAAGTGGCAACCTGAGGCCTGAAAGTAAAAATCACACTAAATATTTCAGCTCCTTTCTCCCGGATACGCTGCCTTCTGCTTCACACCTTGGGACGTATTCATTACACACATTGGATAAAAACATCAAGACATCATTCCACTCGACAACAATTGCCAACGCCGTCCCGTTTCCCCATCCATTTCTGCATCAGCTCACCCACAGACCGCTCTGATGCGCTGCAGAGGAAGTCCTCCAGCCACCCTCAACAACACAAAAGGTCTCTGGGACCCAGGCAGAGTATTTCCTAGCAGAGAGTGAGTATTTCCTAGCAGAGAGTGAGTATTTCCTAGCAGGACAGAACATTTGCAGAGGTGCCCTGAGTTTCTCACCCAACTTACAAAGTTAACGCAAAAAGCCATGGCTGTAGCAAGCAGCGCCTTCAGATCTAAGGGCACCGAATGAAGTCAAACTGAACATTTTCCTGCCCTACGAGAAATAACCTAAAGCAAAACGACCGCGTCGGCGTCGCGCGAGATGAATACAATTCTCTAAGTGTTATGCATTGCAGAATGACACGCCAGTCACCAGCTGCAAGCTGCATGCAGCAAATCACCCACAGATTTGGTTTACTGTTAATTTTTTCTTTTTTCTCCCCTCTTTTTTCCTAGTACTGCCGCTGTCTGTCGTGCTCCTGGTCCGACTCGGGCAGTCTAATGGTAGAATTGTCACGTACTCTGATGGCCATCTAAAGAAACAGATTCAAATTGTTTCGAGGAAATAAACACTTTGACAGTTGTTGCTTTCTGCAATAGACAAACACATTAGCCTGACTCTCTGGCTGTTAAAACAGGAAATCCAAAGTGCACAGCAGTTGTAAAAAGGAGCTTTTATGGGGACTGCGCTAGTTCAAACAGCAATCTACGCCAACCTCTCCTCTATCTAAAATCCCATTACAGATGCTTGAGCGCTGATTGCAAAATGATTTGTTGTTAAACTAGAAAACAAAACAAAAAAATACTTGGATCTAAATTTTAAACTTTTCCAAAGAGCACAACGGGCACCAGAAGCTGCGTGAAGGAAATGTCGAAGAGCAAAACGTCTCAGTCAACCCATCTCTGCGGGAACGAGGTGGTTTTGGGATCCGAGCCTAAGCACAGCAGAATGAATCCCTCACCTCTTTTATGCTGTAACCTACTACTGTTCCCATCTATTACTACTTATAGCAGTCTTCCTCCTCCACTGCAGCCAAACATTCGGGGTCATGTTTTGAAAACCGGATTACAAGCCTTTCTCCTTGTTCCCATCGCGCTGCCATTCAGTCCCCATTCCTTAGAGACCTGTCCAGACAGAGGGCTAAAGACGGAGCCGGCTTTGCCTTGAGGAGACCATCACCAATACCGGGTCCCTCACTACCACAGGACCGACCCAGATCGGATGCAGACACGGTAACGCATCTCATCTGCTGGCTTTAAACTCGCTGAAGGAACAAAAGACAGCGGAGCGGGAAGCTTAGACTGATATGGACAGGCATTATCTGACACAGCATAAAGCCTGCTCGTACAAATTCAGGAAGAAAGTTGAAGCAATAGTGAGCCAAAAGTAGATCACGTCCTATGGTGACGGCAATTTAGATCCAGACCTAAAGCTGGATTTTCTGCATTATCAAAGCCGTTTGTTCACCAGAGATGTGTTCATGACACTCACAGCATAACAACTAGGAAGAAAAACCAGAGCTGTTCAGTAATTCAGTAATGACCAGCACTAGAAAACAGAACTGCGCCAAGAAGGAAAAGTTTTCTAGGTGTTTGCTGTAATAGCTGAAAGAGCGTTTTCTTCTAATCAGGGCTGAATTTCAAGCAGAAAGCTTGCTCTTCCGGAGGTTGAGAGCGTACACGCCGTGAGGTTAGTTACACCGCTCCGTTCACTACTGGACTGCTCCGAGACACCATCGTGATGAGCAACGTGCTAGAAACTATTTTGGCATTGCTCCTCTTGTATCGCTCCTTGCCACCGTCATTAAAAGAGCTGTGGTGACGCACCGTTATATGTCGGAGCTGGGTACGGCTGGCTAACGCTTATGATGATCGGTGGGTATCTGAGCAGTTAATTTTTAGCATCTTCAAAGAATCTGGGGTGAAAAGAAATGGAAAAATCAATGTCAACCTCGCTGGTGTTGTTACACCCCCTGATCTTCAGAGACCTCAAACAGAGATTAAGGAGAGAGCCTGAAACACAGCACTGGCAGCATAATGGCAAAAAAGGGATTGCTACCTAAATCCACGTTCTTCTGCCCCATATCATCTCAAATTCACTTCTATGAGCAAAAGCATTCTTTAAAAAATACTCCACGCTGGGGAACAGTCAGCGCCTGTAAGCTTGGCACAGCTCGGCTCTGGCAAATCCCACCAATTCTCTACTCCACGGAGCGTCGTTGGTAACCAAGGAAGAGATGACGGATATCGCCCACGTCGGGGCGAGCTGCACTGTGCTCGCACACCACCTCGCTCGTCGGTAACAACAACAAACTCCGATTTTCAGGATTACCATTCGCTTAATCTTCCGAGCCGTGGGCATACAATGCAAACAAAACAACTTTAATTTAAGAATCATCCAGTTTCTAATTAAACAGCCATAGGCAGCTGGCTGGATACATTTTAATCAGTTTCAATAACCTATTGATTGTATACTGAAGCTTAAAAATTAAAAGTAAAAAGATGACCGGGGAATTGTCCCATCTCAGAACAACAGTAGAACCCTCTGTAAATAACTCCTCTTTTAACCATCAGCTAAATGAACACTTCAATACTGCAGTACAAAGTCTTCTGCAAAATTACTTTAACTAACAAGCAGAAATTTATCAGCTTCAGCCAAAATCAATGCTGAAATCAATTTGAACACTGGTTGTGTCTAAAGGGGCTCATTGGCAATTTAGGGAAATTACACCATGTAAATGCCTGTGCTTTAATTGAACAGTTTCATCAACTAGGCTGTGATTGCTGTCCATTCATTTATTTACTTTCACTGCAGCTACCATTCTGCAAAGGAATGGTTTTTGTCAGACTTGAAGGAGGCACTTTATCTTCATTTTATGCACTTTTGTGCATAACAGATTTTATGAGGCAGGCGAGCGATAGCTGGGGTCAAAAGAAACAAGTGAACAGCAATCACTGGTCAGTCTTGTTTAAACTGCAATGATAATATACAGAAATTTGGTGGGGTATTTCTAACTTGCTCCAGCTATTATTGTTCCAATGCTTTTCAGCGTGACTACAAATAAGAGAAACAGAAAACGAATGTAGCCTGGGAAAGGAAATAAAAGAAAAACGCCTCCACAATTGCAGCGCTAGAATGCGGGGAGATGCGATTTTCAGACTTTGCACGGCCACGGATTTGTTTTAACACCGAACAAAACATTGAACCTGCCTGTACTTTGTTTTTTCAGAGCTGCATCAAGCACCAGGCTGGGACAAGCAACGCGTATAGAACGTACAGAACCTCCTCTGGAAAGTACGACACGAATCGCGCGGGCTGGGAACCGGCAGAGATGGGCTCCGTTCCCGTCGCTGCTTTGCCACCTGGGGAAAATCATTTCCCTCTCTGTCTCCATTACCCACTGCCACGTGCGGAGGATGACCCTCGCCTCCTTTGCGAAAGGGCCAAAACAATCTGTGAATTAAAGAGGGGCAAATTATTGTCATAGAATCATAGAACCATAGAATGGTTTGGGTTGGAAGGGACCTCAAAGATCATCTAGTTCCAACCCCCTGCTGCGGGCAGGCACGCCCTCCGCTAGACCACGTTGCCCAAAGCAGCGTTGTCGTTGTATTGCATATTCATACAGAAAAGCAGAAACGAACGGAGGAGAGCAACAGCTCTGCTGAGATTTAGACTGGCTTCCCGCAACATTTGAGGTGCATGACAGTTACCGCTTTTGAAGAACACACCGGGACTAGAGAGACCCTCTTGAGGGACCTCCTTCACAACAGCACCAGTGTCCATGGGACAACCCAAAGAGCAAACCCTGCGGAGCCGAAGCCCCTCAGGCAATGATAGACACGGTGGGGTTGGGTCAACAGTTGGACTTGATGATCTTAGAGGTCTTTTCCAACCTCAAGATTCTATGATGAACTCCAGCTATTCCATCACCATTCCAGCCAACGGAGCTAAATCACCTCCGGCTTCCTCGCTCCAGAACTGACAATGCTTTTCCCTGCTAACGTTAGAGGATCTGCAATCCACTCGCAAGGCACAGTTTGCAGCCTGTCTTGCAAGAGATAGCAACTTCCCAGCTGTCTTGCCATGCGCTATGTTTAATGTGCTAATGGGGCACCCCAAGGTTGGTTGAGATAGAGAATAAAGAAACAGGCATATGCTTCAATGTACAACTCAACCGAACAGCAAAATTGCTCAAGTAAATTGCTGAAACAAATTAAGCTTCCGCATTTATCCGTATTTTCCCTAGCTATACAATTCTTCGAGGCGGTACATCATCAACAGCCACTTCTCTCCCAGCCACTCAATTGCAAGGGACGCCGTCTGGTTTAACAGCATTTTGCTAAGATGATAACCGATTCTCCCTGTTCTTCCCTCTCCCCCAGATACTAGGTAACTTCACAAATTAATTACGGCATCATTGGGACTTGATGTTTATTTCAGCATACAGAGCGTTATAGCTTCCTGCTGCCAAAGACTCCTCTAACAGAACCCAAAGATTTACAAACCATACCCAACACACATTTTTAAAAAAATCCCAGGCACGCAGAAGGCTATGCCATCCCCCAAACAGAGCTCCTTGATCATCTCGCCTCTCATTAGCTACAACTGCAAAGCAAAAACTAGAAAACATGAAATAAAGAGAAAAAATACTTTTTTTGCTTGTATGTAAATGAAGAAAAGTGACACTTTAGATAGGCCATTATTATTTGCCAGAGATAAATACCTCTACTTTGTAATACTTAGGTTCAAACTATACACAACTAAGGATTTTAGGTCTAAATAATTTAACGTAGCTACTCCTGGGACTGGCTGGCAGTGTGTATACGTCCCATTACAAACCACAACGTTAACCTTCTTTCACTGAAGTAAAAAGGAGAATCTTATCTGAACAGCCTCTCAGAGCTCTGCAGCCAGCAACGGCGTTAAAAGATGCAGCACAGAAGCACAGACTTTACGTGTCTTTTGCACCTACTAGTGAATGACTTTTTTTTTTTTTTTTTCCCAAAAACCCCCTCAATTTAAATAAATTCAATAGATGTACTGGTATGCGGATGTTTTCTTCTGCTGTGAAGCAGCCCAAACTGCGCATTCTCCATCCTACCAGCTTCTATAAAATCGTTACGGAATTAGGAAATCTGCTGCAGAGCTGGAGGGTTGCACATCTACCAGGGTAACAGTCTTAGGGGCCTCTTGTTGGGAAAGGTGCAAATCTCCCCGAAATAAGCTGAGTTTCCAAAAATTCACGGAATTGGACTTAGATTATTCCACGGAAAGTTGAAATCCCAGTTAACGACGTAAACTACCTACGACAACGGGGAAAGAGAAGAGCAAGGCACTGGGGTGCTTTTAGTCTTTGTTAGGGCAGATTTCATCGCTTTTTGACAATCTTGACTCAAGGCAGGGTCCGCGCTGCCCACGGCGCTCCAGCGGAAGAACTCGTGCTTTCTGCTTGCTTCTGTAGTCAAAGGCACCTTTTGAATATACCTTTTGGATTGTCTGTATGTTCTCACATATTTTTGAATGTACAAGCAATCAAAAAGCAAGAATAATTAACTGGGTTTGCCGTGTTTAACTCTATAATTGTTATCCTGGACAATTAAGAAAACAGTGGATCAAAAGGTAGGGGGAAAGTAGGAAGTCAAACAACTAAAAAATCCCTTCTTTTTAGAACAGGAAAAACATTTAGATTCAGCAAGTTCTCACTAGAAATATTGCTATAAAGTATTGATTTTTTACCAGACTCAATTGACTGAAAAGTTGTTTGTATAGCAATATTGGCCAAGCCAATATACTGGAACAATTTTGCTACACACAGTAATCAAGTGTATTTCTAAAGTATAATTATACTGTCATAAAAATAAAGCTAAGATACCTCTTCTCCAAGCAATAAAACAGTTGCAGCTGTAAAGAACCCAAATAAATGAAATACATTTTCTAACTAAACATAGTGTCTTCCAAAGAGAACAAAACCACCTCCCCTCTCCCCCTTAAGCCAAGGTTAGCATGAAAAGTGATCAATACTTCAATCTCAATAAACTATTTCAATAGTAGTTAATTCACGTGGAAAGAGAGGCTGAAAATTTTTGCTCAGCCACCTGCGACACGCTATCTTGTTTGCCGAATGCTGATAATATATCATTGCCATAATGGATATGACTTAGTATAAGGAGGTAGAAAGAAAGAAAAGAAAAAAAAAAAAATAAAAAGATACCACAAAGACAGGCTCGTTCTTTAGATTCGGATCAATACTACACACAGCCTCTTCTGAAACAAACCGACAGCACGCAATGCTGGAAGAGGAAAACAGCCAAACGTTTGCAATTAATTTTATTTGACAAATGTTCATTGATTTACTGGAATAAAATATATGTGGGCTGCTATCTATGACCAGTGCAATCCAGCTACCTGTAAGTATTCCACTTTGCAATCTCCTGTTGGTGTTTGTAGCGCAGATGCTCCCTTGGCGAGGGAGAGCCCTTTACGAGGGGTGATTGTCCCAAGGGAGGAAGTTCTGCGTGCTTTGTCCAAAGCACATCACCACCGCACCGTAACCGCCAACTCCCTGCAACAACGGCGACCGCCAGCTCTTCAGGGACGAAAGAGGGAATTGGTGCAACTCTCCAACCCAATGCACCGCGAAACGCATTTGGGAAGATCTGAGAGGAACGCATGGCTTAGAAGCCAGTTTTGGGAGAAAACTGCATTTTGTATTTATATTCTGCTGTTGCTTGCATTGCCAAGAAAGTCAAACTTCAGGAATGCGTAAAACGTACCCATGTGAAAACGGTGCATGCTCCCTGGAGCGGCGCAGGATGATGCCTGCGCTAGAGAAAATACTGCAAAGTCACTGCAACTGCTAACTGAAAATATGAATGCAAGAAAAAGGAAAAAAAAAGGTAGAAATATTTCCCCGATACAGAAGAGGGCTCATGTTTTCACAGGTAAAATTTTCTTACTTTCCCAAATTGCAGACAAATGCAACAGTCGACCGCTTAACGGCGCAGATCACAGCACCAGCCCGCACAATGCAGCAAGTCACCGCAGAAGAAGTGCCAGAAGTATTACGCGTTCCCTCCTGCGCTATTACCCTCTGCACCTTGAGCGCTCGCGTCTCTGTTCCTTCATCGCTCCTGCAAGCTCTTACTAAAGGAGTATTGATCACGTGAGAAAAATATTTTTGTAAAAATATTAAACAAAAAGCAGGCATGTAACCATACTACCTTTCAGAAATACAAAAAGAAGTCAAAAAGTGCAAGGTTGGCTTTACATAGCATTTTATCCAAATTTCCTGTATGAATTTTACGAAATACATACTATGCACATGGCAACATTATAAAATAAAGAGACACTTTTATACCACCTTCTGCGCCTAGAAGCACTGCACAGACTGTGCACACACGGCACACGCGGAATAGAGCTGTTCCTCGTGAGTAGGGCAGATGCAAGTTCACAAACAGATATTACGTTCAGCAGATCCTCGGTGCAAAAACATTAGTGAAGCACACGTTCACCTGCCTTGGTCTACGTTCCTCAGATTTTGGTCACTAGTAGACGCAGGACAAAGGGGAGAGACTTTTGGTAGGACCTGGTATGGCCATTCTCATGCTGCTCATCATTTCCATTGCCAGCTCCTTATTTCAGCTACTTCTTTAAAGAAAATGACCCAGAACCGGGTAACAATGACATGCGCGGGTTCCCTCACTTGTTTCCTTGTCCCTAACTGTGCCTCAAGTGCCTTCCGCAGGGACAGAGCACGTGGCCCTCCTCTGCGGAGCTTCTCCCACCTACAGCCACTCCCGGAGCCTCCATCAGTAGACGGGGAAGAGAAGCAACGTCCTCTACATCAGAAAACACCCACAAGTCACTGACTGAGCTGTAAAGTTCAACGCGCTCTCTCAAATTTTTCTTAAAAGTAAGAAAACAACACCGTTTCTGCAAGTTTCTTGGTCTAGGAATATCTTTCTACAAAAGAACGTCAATGAGGTTTCTGAACTACGTTCCATCTACAAGGCTAACCTGGTTTCTGAAGAGTCCGCTCAAAGACTGGATTTGTTCCTTTAAGGTTTTGGAAGTCCATTTTCATTAAACCTTCTGCAAGGAGAGTCGTTTTGCAATGCTGGCAGCCAATTAGAAACTAAACTAAATGCACCGTAGCTTTTAAAACATTTTTTTAAAAAAAAAAAATACGTTAATATCAAAGTTAAAATGTCTAAAGGTATAAACAAAATCATAATGGGATGCTGGGTTACTGTATATGGTAAATAGCTCTCTGGAGGAAACCTTTATTACTCCCTCAGGGCTTTCTTACAAAGTATGGATTTCTTAATTCCTAGTGGAATATTTTTCATACCCCACTGCAGACTATTAAGTACCAGATATTACATTATGTAGTTTAAACTTTGCACTATGCATGAGAAAGACTTTCCTGTCGAGAAAACTATATCTCTGCTATTATAATCTTTACAATATTAAAATTAATACTGGCTGCAGGGTATAAGCTTCACCACCAAAATTTGGGGGAGTTTATCATTTAATATATTCATCAGCCTGCGTGTGAAGCTGCTCGTAAGGGAGGGAAGTCACTGCAACAGCGCGAGGGGTATTTACTAATTTTGAATTGCCAGAGAAAGGCAGAGCAATGGTGTCATCACATCCCACCGGTGTCATTCTCGGTACCGGGCTAGCAAAGGGCGTGGTGAGCCAGCAAGAATAATGGCATTGCAAATACTGAAGGCAATTCATTATGCTTCAGGACATTTCAAGTTCCACTTGCGAACCATTAACTTGTTACCCAGGAGGGATTCAAAGCTAAGTATTAAAAAGATAATAAAAATGCACCAGCCCTCACGGCACCCAAAAGCAGAAACCTTGTAAATATGTAAAGAGAATTCTTAAAAAGTTTGTATGAAGAATTTCTTTTATAATCTTTTCTGCACAGTAGCAATGGCCCACCTATATCTCACTACAAATACGAAGGGGGAAAAAAAAAGCGTGCTGTTAAATTTTATTTTCAAAAATTTTAAGTGAAATTCAACACTCACTTGTAGACCGTGCCTCCATTGCCATGACCGAGGATGTCTCGATACCGTATGTCTTGTTCATTCATCTCCACAAAAAAGAAAGAAAAACAAAAGAGATGTCATGCTGTGGATGGAAATGTCAAGGAAAAGCAACTCTAGGCCATAAACAACAAGCAGTCTGGGTCATTTCAAGTTCAGCTGCAAGAACGAGAAGATCAATACAACATTTGCTGTCCAATTTATAAAAGACGATACCAAGGGACAAAGTGATGGAAAGTTTAATGACAATTTGTTTGCCTGGGTCATTTCATTAAAGTTTGATAAAAGGTGTCAAAATGGAATGATATAATATAGCTCAAGAGGGTCAGGTCACAGATACTGATAGGAAAAGGGTCTCCAGAACAGCACATAACCAAAGCCAAAGTTGGAGGTGAATGGAAACAATCCAACAAAAAACTGTCATCTTAAGTATAGCTAGAAAAGTTTATGATTTATTCTGGAATCAGCATAATTGATACTAATTGAGTGACAGTTCTGTCAGTAGGATTGCTTCATAGTGCTTAATTTCTATACCGTTTAACTAGAGGAAATAGTCGGGGGGAAAAAAAAAAAGTCTTGAACTGCCATCCAATAAAAATAATTTTCCTTGAAATACACAACTAATTGCCTCAATCTTCTGCTCACTGGGACAACTCTCCATATACAATGATATCCTCAGCTAGTCAAGCAGAAGCCCGATACCAGCACCGAACACTGCAAATGCTGAAATTTGGGGTCCTTCTGATATGGATTTTATTAAAGCTGATTATACACCACCTTGCTGGATGAGCAATTCAAATGTAAAACATTTGTAAAACAAATGTTCAGCCTTCTCCTGTACAAATACAGTTATACCGATCTTCCAGCTGAAACAACTATTAAAAAGAAAATCACTACAGACATTTTTGGAATGCACATGCATACTTGAAATTAAATATTTTAATGAGAGGAACTTCTGGGCTGCGTGCATTTGCTATTCCAAAAAGATCTCCTCTATTACCTGATCATTGTAATAGTAAATGTCTGGGCAAATCTCATTTTTAAAAGATATTTTCCTAGGAATTCATTACCAAATGATTAACTTGTTTCTATTAACTATCTCTATTTGACAGGATAGCAAGTTAAACATTTTACATGAGTTGGCATGGCTGCTTAAAGACTCTTGTCATTTTTGTACGTTAAAATGCATCAAAAAACCCCCCCTCAACGGTGCATCTGGCCTGCTATCACTGATGTGATTAGAGATCACGTAAGCACAGCTGAGATAGCCTCAAATTAGCTATTTCAAGGACCACTGGCACCGTGGCGAGAGCCACGCAGAGCTCACCATAAGCCAACTATCTGCATTTATCCAACTTCTGAAACACCTTTTAAACTTCAACGGGGACACGTGCCCTTCAGTTACTCAGTTGTGTTTCAGCATCCGCTTTCATATGATGTCAGCGATGATAAGGGGAACTTTGCCCCCGGCTTCAACTGGAACAAGTAAGTGATGGTAACAAGCCGAAATGCCCCAAAGAGTCAATGCTCAGCATGTCCTCCCAACAGAAAATGGAATATTTAATCCATTTAAAATAATGTGTTTTAAGGATAGAAATGATGAACTCCAAAATTTGTGTTCTTTCCTTTCACTACCTGAATAAAAAGCGTGCTTGTTTTTCCACAGGAAATACTTCTCCTCTGTGCATTTCTTCCGGTGAGGTCAAAATCTCTGAGCTCTGAGAAAATTCGAAGTAACTCAAAGCAACAGTTGACATCATTACCCACTTGGAGTTAAACCTGGGCCAGATATTATCAGAGGGTATGAAATGGCCCATTCAAGCAACAAGGTTTATGATGAAAATGAAAATTGATTTTATTACTGAAAGCTATCTTGCTTATTGCATCAGTCAGAAAATGCAAATAAAGAGGGGGGGGAAGACGCTTCATAAAGGAACAATAATTCATGAATGGGTTTTAAAATATGTAAAGAAAGTATCTGGGATCCCTTGCTCTAAACCTAATTTCTCTCAGACTGCAGTACTCATTAATTTAAAGCACATACTGCGTTTAAGGAGTTCTGCTCTTCTAAGCTGGAGGACTTTAATTCTCCAGCCTTTGCGGTACCAACGAACATCTCTTCCCTACATTCACAGCAACGTTCCTATCAAGAAAACTCTTCAGAGAAATCAAATGAATCCACAAAGCTATGAACGTAGTTCTGTCTTTGCTTCTTGGGTGGAAGAAAGAAGAATTTTTTGTAGCTACACAAGTTATAAGCAACAAATTGAGCAGAACCAGAGACATAAAGCGTATTCTCTTTTCTCCCGCTTTTTGCTAACTGGTAAAAGGAGAGTATTTTCTCCAGACCATTTCCTAAGAGCCAGCGATGGGAGCAGCTCCGTCCCGCTCGCGCCCGCTGCCAGCCCAGCGCCGTTTCTTGTCTCTATGCACAAAGGAGCAACCAGAAACCCAGGGTGAAGGGAGGAAGACTGGGGTGGAGCAAGGATCTGCCAGCAACCGATAGAGAGATAAAGTGTGATTTACTGGCTCAAATAAAGATGCCAAAACCATGTGGTGATTTATTTATTTTACCGGGAAAACTGGATTCTCAATCATAAAATGATAACACGATAACAATGAACTTGACAGGATGGACTGGAATATTAAACCTGCAAACCCAAGTTTGACTGGATGCCAATATTAACAGAATTAATGAAAAAGCGAAACAGACTCCAATTACGGATCAGCAAACAAAACATCCCTCGCTTCTACCTGCTGTTTTCGAAAGAAATCAGCGTCTATCTCTTGTAAATCATTAAAACCAAAATGCTCAATTAATCCTTATTTTATACGTAGAGGCCCGACAGAGGCGGAGTCCTACAGCTGTACCTTTGCTTTAGGAATCGAAGCAATAATGGTTTCAGAAAGCAGTCACACTCTATGAGCAGACAATTGAAGAGATTTAGTAAATCCCACTTTATAGAGCAGAGACTAATCGGAAAACACAAGCCAGTCAAATGTTTCTTATGAACTGTTGACACTATATCAATGCTGAATCAATTGGTGGCATTTACTCTGAGTGACAGAAAAGAAATAAATATTTATATCACATCACCTATATCAATGAACCTAGGCAGAAAGCTATTTCTAACCTGTCAATATTTGATTATCTTGAAGAATCATGTCCCCTTCTTTTAATGATTAATATGAATTCCTTATTAAACCTAAATGGAAACTACTAGAGGAATATCATTATGAATGCCTGAAAGCATAAACTGCCAAAAAATAACAAAAAATAATAACCCAACCCATATTTAAGTAATGATAAGTGTGACTTAATCCCACAAAAGGGGGAAAAGTTACAACTAAAAACCTATTTCCAGTTACAGATCTGTGACCAAATTTTGCAGAACACAATGCAGCATAACACAAAGCATTTTCTCTCGACAGCAAGCAGTGTAACTCCTATCAGAGCAGGGTGAATAAAATAGTATTAAAACTTATTTTGAATTTTCTTTTTTTTTTTAAATGGGTTCAAGTAACATTTTTTTAATATCATAATAAGAGTTTTGGTTCCTTTATGTCTTTCTAAAATTCTACTACGCAGGAAAGAAACCTGTAACAGTCTATTGCAGGGCACACCAAATCCTTATTTCTATTACTCAGAACAAGTAAAATGCCAAATACAGCTTACGGACTCAGTCACAAAATGATGGTTTTTACTCACGTTCAGTAATTCTACTTCAAAAATAATTAGGAATATTGGAGTAATTATCAACTTCATTTTAAAAGTTCAGAAGTGTGCTGCTGGTACTTACATCATTTTAAGGCATCCAGAAAAATATATTGTTCAGCTCTGATTTTGAAACATTAACAAATCCACCTGGTAGGAGTCTGTGCATATTAAATTATGCCTGCACCTAAGGCACGCTGACGAGCTTAACAATACATTTCCAAGCTGTATTCAAAGGATTCGGTGCCAAACGGGCAAGGCTGCAATACGGGGCTGTTCGACTCACGTTTTAGAGGGGCGCGCTCATCTATTAGCCCACAATGTTACAGGTGATACTGAAGGACAAGCATGAAGACCAGCCTTTATCTTCTTGACACGCTCAACTACAACTACTTGATTCATGAAATGCCAATGAGGCTTGGAGAGGTCATTGTGTGAAGGCACTGAATACGCATCTGAGATAATTAAGATTTCAGCCTTCGAAACATGGAGGGGAAGTGAACAGCAGTTAAGAAAATCAATAAGAGTCTTTTATTTGCAGTGACACAGATGTCTCAGTCAATAGAGCCTAATAGGCAAGCCTGATCGCAACGGACAGGTGCCTGCCTCCAAGGCTATCAAAGGGCTTTCACTATGACAAACATTAAAACATATTTACGTTGCTGCCGAAGAATCCGAGCTTCTTTGAAGATAGTTTAATTTAATGGCGTATATTTAATGTCATTACGCCACTGCGAGCCTGCCCGCACGTTCAGCTCCAAATGGGTAAGAACCGATTGCTCCGTTCGTCCAGGACGTCCGTTTGTCCATCGATTGTTACGTTAAACCTTTCGCTTCTGGGTGCCAGAATCTGAATGCCAGGAGTAGAAAGTAACAGGACAGCTATCTACAACTTTGGGGGTTTTTTTTGGTTTAGGTTGGGTTGGTTTGCTTTGTTGGTTGTTTTTTTTTTTTTTTTTTTTTTAAGAAGCTACAACATAATGCGATTCCAAATAGTACAGAGCAGTTCCTTGCAAGAACCCGCTAAGTATTTAAGAATCTGCTGCCCTAAAAAATACGAAGGTCATTCTAACTGAGCACTTGACTTAGTTATTCAAAATTGATTAACTTTCTTCCCTGAAATTGTGGCAGCAGCGCAACACGTGTGAGGTACTTCAATCTATTTGGAGCTAAATCTGATTAGCACGTTTTGAGAAATGGGAAGCAAATTGCTATGCCAATCAAAGTAAATCAGGACACATATCTCATTCATATCATGAAGGTTTTCATGGTCCCTCCAGTTCTGTATTAAAAGAACACATTACAACTAAATGAGCAGTAAGCATCTCTCCACCTATTTGTGGTGTGCCAATCACTGCAGCATTAGGCAGCAACGAGACGTGCGTGTAGCCAAGACTCGATTCCATGCACCTACCTGGCCATTTGCAAGTATTTTCTTCAGCTCTGCAGAAGACTTTCTTAAGCTGAAAAAAAAATAAGAGGCAGTTATTTTTAATGACTGTGCCATTTCACTCTATAAAATGAAGTGAAACCATAAGAAACAACAAGCCAGCAGGTTAAGTTCACGGTTACATATTCCGAAGAGATTTAACTTTAGCAATGCTGACTGATGTTCAGTATAGCTACTCCTCAAACCGCAGACCACAAAAATGGAAAAGCAATGAACATTTAAGAAAATCAATGTATTTTTCACCTTTACAAACTAGCTTTTTTTAGATACCTGACTATACTACCCTTCAAGATACAACCTATTGTTTTTCAGTTCAAAGAAGAAAGATACCCTCACACATCAGGTGTTTCCAAAAAAAAAAAACCAAAGGAAAATAAGGTTCATGTTTAGTTTTCAGGTGTCTTATCTTGTTCTAAACCCCCTTAAGGCATTATCCCTCAGTAATTTCCATAAATCTGCAGCAGAAGGGTGCGCCACCAGTGATGCCTCATGACCTCAGCTCCCGGCAGGTTGCAGCACGGCGAGCACAACTCCCGACTGAGGCATCTCGGGGCCGTGCCCAAAGCGAGGGGGGTGACGCCGGGTTGCCATGCGCATCCGTTCCAGGTCAACTCGCTGCTGCGGTCCCTCTGCTTTTGCAGGAGAAACTACTCCTGTGCCCAGCAGTCTTACATCATGCAAGATGACCCGTACTATTTTTTTCTACTAAGAGAACTTTAACAAACCACAACTATCAGCTTGGCGTGTTTTGTAAGGAAAAACTATTAATGATGTCAAACTACTTCCACCCACTCGCAAAATACTGCTTCACCTCCTTTCCCGACAAACTCTGTTCCTTGTACGTTCAACACAACAAACTGCCTGGGCAGCAATATGTCTGCAAAACTTAATCTCAAAGAGACATTCTGCTCTTATTACTGAAGTTTGGGGGGAAAAAAAAAAAGTACAAAATAATATATTCTTGAAAGGCATGCGCACGTGTCTTGATCACAGATCATTATTAACAAGAACAGTGCAAACACAGATTTCATATTTGGTGGCTTTGTTCTTTAATAGGCCTCTTGTTCCCACCACTGCTTTAAAGAAAAATTAAGTTTTCCAAGGAAACATAAGTTGATCTTGTCATCTTTCATGACTAACAATTTGTGAACATGAAACAAAGAGAGACTTTCAATTACTTCAAAAACAAAACTCATAGTGCAGAAGGTTTTGGAAAAGGAATGGCAATTAACCACCAAATAAGGTGACAAGAATCTTCTAGAAGCCTCATTTTCAATGCACTTTAAGAACAAGCTCAAAGTACAGGACGTACTGAAAGCCAGCTTTATTTAGTTCAGTGATACGACAGATCGGGAGGAGGATTGCAGCTCATATTTATTTTCTTTCAAGAGTTTCAAATAGGATCTTCACCACTGCAATACATGGCGAATCTTCCCCAGGGGATGGGGGCAAACTTTGCCAGAGGAGATTCACCCAGGCATTGGCTTGCCTTTTTTTTTTTTTTTTTTTTTAAAAATCTCCTCAATTAGCAAAGCCACTAAAGAGAAAATCCAAACTGGTTTTAGTGGTACTGCAATGGGGCTACCCACTCCAGCACTGCTGCCAACCACGCGGGGTAGCATCCTCTTCCTCAACAGGTAACCCCGGCACATCACTCCCTCCACGCAGAGATGGTCCCACCGCCGCAGCGCGTCGCGGTGTCTGCCGGAACGGGCACCCCCACTTCACCGTCTGAGCATCCTTAACGCCCTATGACTGTGTCTTTGATCATGTTCATCTCTGCCAAGTTTTTTTCGTTGTTTTGTTTTTTTTTTTTTTTTTTAAATGCTCTTGGAGAGAAAAGGGAGCAGCGTGCTGATGCACGGATAAATGTAATATTACATGCTTGTTAGAATAATAGAATAATTTAGGTTGAAAGGGATCTCCAGAGATTCCTATTCCCACGTTTCAAACATGCTCTTATACGAAGAAGATGGAGCCAGACTTTTCTTATTTCCTTTTAAGAACACACAAGGTTTTTTGTGGGTTTTTTTGTTTGTTTGTTTAACATCAGGATTGAGTACAAGACCTTCCTGTAACAGTTGATGTAATAAAAGGGACTTCATGCTCCAGTATTTAAAAACCAGATCTCTGGAAAAAAGAGAAAGTCTTCCCTTGCAGTCTAGGATCTTAATATGGGTTTTGAAGTTAGGACTGGAATCTAAAAAGATAAAGAGAGTCGGACTCCAAAACTTTGCTGAGACAGTATGAAACAGGGTACCTAAGCTGCTCAGATTTTTCAAAAATCTCATCTCACAATAATAAACCTACTGAATTGGGTATTAAATTTTAAAAAGCAAAGAATCCTGGAATGAGATAGAAGCAACGAAGACTTAAACACAGAGACCTTGTCGCAGACAGCGATTATTAGATCAAGTAAAACAAATTATCTCACCCATAAACAGTATTTCAATGCTTTATAAAGGACAAAGCCATCTGAAATACCCAGCAAAGACTTATTTCTTTTGGCAGAAAATACTTCTCCTGAAGAACCAGCAGTACGAGTCTAACAGGATCCATGAATCAAGGTAATTTCGTCTTCCCCACTTCACTCCTGTGTGCCCAGTAGTCATATTGAAAAAGTTATTCACCATCAAGCTTATCGTTGGTAACTACCGCACACAAGGCTCCGTTTTGTTGTAAGAAAAGAAAAGAAAAGACAACAAAACAAAACATACGCTCCCGTTCTTGACTCTTACCTATTGCTTGGAAGGGAATCCGAGACTGCCGAACTGCTATTATTAGCAGACCCTGCTCGCGTATTTACCTGCAGGCAGGGAAAGGATCTTTATCAGTCGTTTGTGTTCAGAGGACACTATTCTAATTAACCTGTAATTTGCCATGAATTTCTCATTTCACTACGAAGGTTAATTAGCTTGTTGCTAGGCATGCCGACGGTTGAGGTCTCGCCTGTATGTAGGTTAGCAGGGTATATAATTCGCGGACTACAATATACTATCTTTACATCTTAAATGCTTAGTTAAATAATACAGAAAAAGAAAGGGATGGTATGTCCACCATTTATTCTCATGTTAAAAACTAAACAATCATTTGATATATTCGTAGTCTTTTGCGTTTCAACATGGGTACGATTACAGAAGCAATAAGCGTACCTGAATGAATCAAACAACCTAAAAGAATTTCATCGCGGTGCCTTCCACACTTACATAAATTACTGAAATAAAATGAGTGCGGTGGGGTTGTTTAAACTCTTTGAAGTAGTGGCAGACATTAGTCGATAAACCGAATATTAAAATTTAGGAACCTTATTAATAGAGGTTAAAAGCAAAAAGAAAGGCAATTCCATTTTTACTAACACTGTATATATGGATATCGCAGCCAACACCCAGCAGATGAATCCTTCTCCCACCCTCACCAAAAAAAAAAAATATTTAAAAAAAATAAAAAAAATCTGCTTGTCAGAGCTCAAGAAAGTGCAGTTTTATTTGACATTTCAATAAGTGGAACACAGCATTACAAATCCATCTAACTTTACTGAAACAATTATTGAAATTCGTACCTTCAGGCCATGTATGTTCCGTTTCCCAGGAGGCTTGCAGGCTGAAACAGTAATTGACTAAATTGTAGAACACATCAGGGCCATTTACAAATTTGCTCAAAATGAATCTTTTAAAAAGAAATGAGGGTGACACCAAAATTAGCAGAGAGAAATGATTGAAAAGTGCCTCACAAGACCCAGAGTGGGAATTATGAGCCAGGATTTTTAACTTGCAGGAGTGAGCATTTATAAATGCTAAGAGCTTTCTGACACCATGTAATATAAATTCTAATTTCTGCTTAAAACACATCAAAATCAAGAGAACTGTTGGCTTAAATTATCAGTTTCTTTTTGTAATTCAAATTAAAATCAATATCTTATGTCACTATATTTTCACATGCTGTATTTTTTCCTGGCATTTAACAGAAATATTTGCAAGATGCATTTTTACAGGAGTCAGCTGCCACACATCAAGAATTAGTCATATTGTCAAACGCGGACACTTTGTTTTAAATGTGGAAAAAACACGTCAGGGGCAACAGCAGTGAGTCTCAAGAAACCAAAGACGGGATAAATGCAATACAAAATGCCAGATTTTGGGCACAGACGTACAAACGTGGCATCTCATTACGACGTCTAGGTTTACAGGGGGGACACGCTGCTGGAGGAGAAAGTATTTCCTAAAGTCTCTCGAACTATATATTGCCTCGTTCTTCCATTCGGTGGACGTGCTTTTGTCAACCGGTAAAGCCACAAAGGCTTCTGGCTACGCGTTACAGACAGTTCCCATTTTAAAACCAGCGTGCCCTACAAATGGTATGTTAAAGGGCCTGTCACTTGTGATTGATTGTCTGAGGAGGGACGAATTTGATTTTTCTCTTTCTCCAATGCACATGCGTTTCACTTCAATTTTTGACAGCAGGAAACAGAACTATTTATTAGTCAGAAGGACACAGATGATAGTTATTAAACACATCAGTTAGGCCAGGCTGCGTGCCTTTAAATGACATTAGAATGTGCATCTTAAAGAAGAAAAATATTATGATACTGTGGGCATTAAAAAAACTCACCCAAACAAACCGAAAAAAATAAACTATTCTAAAATACATATAAGCATATTATACTTTTCCCAATAGATTAAAATCAACATTTTGAACAAGATATTAAAAGAATAATATTTTTATGATATATATTTGAATGGTATATTCCCCTTGCATTCCACAGATGGGATACACATATGTAACATGGGATACACACATATGTGTCGGTGCGCGTGCATGCACAGACTCTCTTGTTCACGTATGTGCATACAGAGGTTTATTTCCAGTACAAAAAAAGAACTTTGGCTCTTACTACCTAGAAAGCAACAATGCTTTTTTTTTTTCTTTTTAAATAGACAAAATACCATATTTTTTTCCCCTCCCCTTAAAGACCTTTAAATTATCAAATGAACACCGCACAGCCAAGGTAACCAGGATGGCACGTGGACATTTACTACGGGCAGGCTTTACAGAGGACACAAGTTTTTGGAAGCTGACTGGAGACTGCAACTGGGAGGCTTCCTCAGAAGTAAGAGAGGCAGAAGGGGAAAAGCGCTCGAGGGAAGATCGGGCTTGCAAAGAAAGCTCTTAAAAAGGGAGAACCTTAAATTATACACGGAAAAACTGCTCGTTACTGATGGGGATTTAACCTGCAGTACGTAGAGAGACACGGCCGAAAGGGCACGAAATAAAAGTGCTTGTGCTAACACAATTTGGGACGTTCATTAGAGAAACAGGACTAGAACTTTAAATGCTGGAAGACAGAAAAAAAAAAAAAAGCAGGAAAGTGCATTTTGATTGCTATTGCAGAAAAGCAGAACACGGAGGCAGCCTGGGTGGCTTTGGAGCTGGAACCTGGAAAGAACAGATGTTGTAAGGTGGCGATTCGGAAAGATGAGACGGCAGCTCAGAGCAAGGAAATACCCAGCAACGTGCGTAGTTGAGATGAGATGGAGATAATACGTGGGGATCGTGTCCTCAGCAGCATGGGGATGAATTCTGAATCTGTACAGTCAGAGATTATCCTTGGATGTAAAGGAAACAGAGAAAGGAGGAAGCAGCAGGAGCAGGAATCTACTTGACTGGTTCCTCAGGAATGACCCAAAAGGAGACGCAAAAAGAAGATTAAGCCCCATTTGTAACCTCAAAACGTCCCTTTAAACACGCGGGCATGCCAGCTACTGCGCACCTCCTGCCTCAGCTTCCTCACTGTTTGCTTAAGGGGAAAGAGAGCCAATTGCCTTTAGCCTGAGGCAGGAAAAATAAAAAAAAAAAAACCAACTCCATATTCCCCTTGAATTCCAGTCTCTTTTCCACAGGAGCGAACTAAAGTACCAGGAAAGCCAGGCTCCTTTTGAGACCTTATTAGCATGTGTTTGAGAAGACTGTTGGTTAATTGCCCAATTCAAACTTCAGAGAGTTGTAAGTAATGGAAGTCTAGAATGTTTAATTGGGAAACTCATAGTATGATTATTTGTATAATATCAGTTAAGTGAGAAGACTTTAATTTTTAATTATTTCAATTAATTTATTGCTGGGAGATTTACTTGGAGAATTTAAACCTTATCTGTTTCATCAATTAAGAATCAGAGATTCAAAGGCTGGATAGTGAGAGCGTCTGAATGAATCAGCGGAATTATGTAATGCGTTCGTCTTTTTTTAACCGTGATTTGAGTTCAGAGCGAGCGGTGCATTCCCAAAAACCTAACTAGCTGCCTACGGATTTTGGTTCAGGATGTGGATGACCTATTTTTTAATTGCCTCAGCTCACATAATTGATTACATCTTTCCCTGTTCGGAAGAACTATTAAAGTACTTGTGATCATCCTGATACCGCTAAGTGCCCAAGTCTCAAGTAAAATATGTCACGCGTACAGCTGCTCTGACAGACATGTTCCCGTTTTCAGAACGAACAACGACAGTCACATTCCCCAAGTCTGTTGCACTGATTAATGATATTAAAAGATCTCAACAAAACCCCATTTCCGTAAGTACCCGAAACTTAAGTTATTCATCTGCTTTGGTTCGAATACATGCAGAACCCTCACCAATGAGTTTTTTAAATGTACATAAATATGTACTATGCAAACTGAATCTTGTTAGTCTAATTTACTCCAGTAAATTAGCTATTTTATATGCAATAAACGTAGTTTTCACTACGCTCCCCACAATAATGAATTCTCCTATCCAAATTAAGAGGTAAACATCATGTTATGTGCATTTAAACCTCCCGAAAACATAACTGTTGATGAAACAGTTTACTGATATCATCATTGTTGATTAGAATTTGTTAAGCATTACCTCTTGGATATATCTGTAGAGGCTCTATTAACTGTCCATTTACTTGCTGTTCCATTACAGTGGAGCAATACTGCAAAGAGATTAAAGAAAGAGATTACTCAGTAGTGTATGAATAGTAGTAAAAGCACTTGTGCATTGTTTAATTCAATGTATATTTTATTTTATTTTTTTTTTTAAATTGCCATAGTACATATCAGCCTTTAGAATGCTTCCTTACCATTTGCAACGTTCACGCACTGAAGCGGTACTGGAGGAACGTAAGGAAGGGGCTGTGATGCCCGGCGCGGGACGGGCTCCAGCACAGGGATCTGTTACTGGCTCAGCTGAGCTTTCCCCAAAACCTGGGAACGCTTCAGAAGACCAAGTAAATGACATATTTACCTCAAACACAGCGGTTGCCACACCTGGAGAAGCCGGGAAAACCACTCAAATGTGGAAACGAAGAAATACTGTAAATGTAGTGAAAACCCGCGCAATTAGGAACGCTTTGCAGTGGTGAGGCAGTCAGGGCAGTCGGGGCCACGTCTCGCATCGGCAGAGATGTGGCGCGTTCCCTTAGCGCACACGTTGAACGCACGGTAGGGTGTGCAGAACAGCGTTACAAGAAAGTCACTGCAGATACACGGAGCTACAGGGGTGACCTGGGGGGAAGTTTGTTGAAGGAGAAAGGCTGAGAACGGACAAGAAGGGATGAGAAAGTATCTCCGACCGTCAAGACCCAGGAAGACAGAAACCACCTGATGTGGCACGAGGAAGCCCGAGAAGTGGCACAAGGATGAAGAGTGGCGTTAAATGAAGAAATAAACATTTGGATTAAATAAACCTAAATCTTTATTAGCCTTTCTTAATCGACCCTCACTCCCGAGGAGGGGCGAACGCTCACCAGACAGGACATTTAACATTACAACCGGACAATCCCGGGGCAGGAGACAGACCATGCTACGAGTTTACTGTCTATAACCCACACCTCTCTCACCGGGATGTGTTAAATATCGAAAGCACATCACAAAGCGCGTTTCTTTTGCGATCGCCGAGCATCTTTGAAGCAAACACGCTGGCTGTTGGCCAGATCTTCATGGCATAAATCAGTGTAGCTCCACTGACTTTCATGCTAATTCTCACCAGCCGAGTGTGGTCTAAGACTTCAGCACGTCACTGTTACCAGTGTTTTCTGATACTATTACTCAAACTGGCAAGACTGGATGTCAACACGAAAAAAAAAAAAATTCTACGCCTCTATGGAATCAAACACATGTATTTCACGCACACCAATGGTTTTCCATAACCCAAGCATTTTTTATTTACGCAACTTAAAAAAGACAAAAGTTTATTAACTACCTAATGTTACAAAATGTTTTTCCTTTCTCTTACAGTGGGATTAAATTTGTGAACTATAATAAGGAAATGCTAGATGGACACCAAAGTCAATCTATGTGCAGAAGTTTTTCAGTGCTTCTGTTTTTCACATTTGTGTCAAGAAACAGGAAGACATTTCCTTTTTGTGGAAAAAAAAAAAACCTGTTATGAAGAAAATTGCTGAGGGTTTAAGGATCCGTCGAGCCCCACCTCCTCTGCGTACACCTAGCACGATGCCTGCTGCTAAAAGCGTTTCCCTCATTAAAATCATCAAAATCACAAGATTTTTCAGGGGGGCATCTCATTCATATTAGCGTACAAACATACAAACCCACATCTTAACCCCGTCGCACACGCTTTCGCCGTGCTTATACAGAGCGAAACTATTCATTACAAAAGCCCCATTTTTAAATGATCGAGACGTTTTTCAGGAGTCAGGACGACCCCACAGACTTATTTTGTATCGGGGGGGTCATGAATAACATGCCAAATCCTCCCCCACGTCCCCATATCCCTTCGTAAAAACATGTCACCAGTACCTAATAGTTACGGAGCTGTGAAAGAATCTCCTGCTCCATCAGGGGCCAAAATTACTTAAGAAAAAGAAACTTTTTTTATTACCATTTTCCTAGTGGCATTGTATGACCTAAAGGCATACACACACACGGTATAAACACGTATGACACTCTCTCTAGAATAATCAACTAAAATAAACATACATGAGACTGTTTCCTACCAAAAATATAAAATAAAAAATAAGAGGGAGAGAGAGAGAAAAAAACGTGGCCCTCTCCATTACTCAAACAGTGATGACAAGTAAATGAAATATCAATCATGTAAGCTGTCAACCTTTTGGGACAGCAATAACTGTTAACAAGTAGTCTGGAAAAATTGTCTGAAAATGACTTGTCCTCCACACACGAGCATTTGAGGTTTCCATGGAAAATTAAGATGCCAGTGGCTATTTGGAACATTGTTCAGGTATTCTTTTTAATGGAAAATTTGCTAGTTATTGATCCAGAGCATGTACCCCTTGCTTTCAGAAAGCTGCAAGCAACTTTCCAATCAGTGGCTGTCAAAAAAATTACTGCCTTTTTATACTGATACAAGACAACAGCTAAAGTGCAACTCCACTGCTGCTCAATGTCTGTCTTTAACTAACCGCAATGCACAACAGAAAAATAATTTTATTTACCATTCCACAATATTTGCATCGGCATAATGCAAAGTATTTCCGCAGACTCCAAAATAATTCCAGAACTGCCTGAAATAACTTACCGTGAAGTTAGGAAACCAAAGAACCTATAGATAAGAGGTCACGCGTGATTCAAAACATCTTCCCCGATTCTAGCGTCATACCTGCATGGAAGCGATCTGTATTCTCAGGGAATTTTTTTTTTTATTCTTAAACTGAAAGAAAACCCTTCACTTCCATTTTGGAGAAAAGTAGAAGAACTAGAGGCAAACTGCACCATGTCCAAACTCCCTAGAAATGTTTTAGCAGCTATTCAAGCCTCTGAATATTTGTTGCAGGCCTCAAAATACTCATTTTTGAGTATTTTTCTCCACCGGTATATTCTTCAAGATTACAGTAGATTCGTTGCTTTTCCTGTAGGCCAAGAACATTTGTTTTCTTATAAAGATATCCCCAAACGACACCTATAGGATGTTAGAAAGTTAAATCACCAATGCAACGCTCAAATAGAAAACTAGTTTAAAACTGAAGGGAAACATTTTCAGAGAAGAAAAGCTGCTGAAGCGGAAAGAAGTCATTTACAGACATCCCATAATTTTTAAGGGAAAGCAGAGAGTTGAGCAATCATAACTCTAATGTACTGAAACTTTAACAGTAAGCTTGGAAGCATAGCAAAAAGATGACCTTACAGAGGCATGATTAATCTTAAGACTGTGTCAGGAAAACTCAAGTTTTCCAGTTTAACGGCAAAAATGGCAGACATTTTATAAGGAAAAATCGAGAAACACAAGGAATTCCAGCAGGGAAAGCATCACCAGTCATCTAGCTGTATGAAACAAAACAAAAAAAACCCCCTCAAACAAGCACAAAACCCCCTTGACCGCAGCAAGATTCTTCTGCCTTTCTTTCACACAACCATCTTACGCTCTTTAATATCAAACCTGTAACACAACGGGTTCATCTCCTCTGGAAAGAAAACCGCACGTGAGGGGCTTATTTAATAAATCCCTTGAGTTCCACAGATCAGTCACCAGCATCTTTCACCCCAGGATTAAGCCGCAGGAGATGACTAAAGTCTCTTTGAGCCAGGGTTTGCTAACAGACTTCCAGGTGACGAACGTCCACCCCAGCCATCACAAGGGAAGAGTGTTGGGGTGCAGAAATCGAACGATCTCTGCAGACATCAAAAAGATCGGAATTTCACTGAGGAAGCCTTCCCGGAGCCTAGAAAACATGAGCCCCCTTTGTAGGAAACATCGAATGTTCATTGCTGGGAAGCAGCGCTGCGGAGAAGGACCTGGAGTCCTGGTGGACAACAAGCTCTCCATGACCAGCAGCGTGCCCTCGTGGCCAAGAAGGCCAATGGTGCCCTGGGGTGTGTTCAGAAGAGCGTGGCCAGCAGGTCAAGGGAGGTTCTTCTTCCCCTTGACTCTGCCCTGGTGAGGCCACATCTGGAATATTATGCCCAGGTCTGGGCTCCCCAGTTCAAGACAGACAGGGAACTACTGGGGAGAGTCCAGCCGAGGGCTGCGAGGATGAGGAGGGGCCTGGAGCATCTCTGGTACGAGGAAAGGCTGAGAGAGCCGGGGCTGGTTAGCCTGGAGAAGAGAAGGCTGAGAGGGGATCTCATCAATGGTTATCAATATCTAAAGGGTGGGTGTCACGAGGATGGGGCCAGACTCTTCTCAGCGGTGCCCAGTGACAGGACAAGGGGCAACGGGCACAAACTGGAACTCAGGGAGTTCCATCTGAACATGAGGAGAAACTTCTTCCCTCTGCGGGTGACCGAGCCCTGGGACAGGCTGCCCAGAGAGGTTGTGGAGTCTCCTTCTCTGGAGAGATTCAAACCCCCCTGGACACAATCCTGTGCGACCTGCTCTGGGTGATCCTGCTCTAGCAGGGCGTTGGATGAGATGATCTCCAGAGGTCCCTTCCAACCCCCCCAGCCTGTGAAGCTGTGAACTGTGGTGAATTTAGCACATCAAAACTACATCGTTTTGCCAAAAGCTCAAGAATACGAGCCCAAGAGTGATCCATCTCAGGCAGGATGTAGGACACCCAAGCACGTCCCTGCTCCGCTTCCTCTGCGACAAAGAACTGATGAGGAGGACTGAACTGAACCAAGTCGTTAAGTCCCACCAAACCCACCGCCGAATGGCACTAAACAGGGTTTGTTTCTGACACATTCCAAGTTGCAGCCATTAATACAGTGAGAAGCACACTTTGTAAGGAACCAGCATTCCATCTGGCTCAGAGAGAAAATACCCATTTGTTATTTCCTTGCTTATCAATTTCGTTTGAAAGGAAACGTTAAATTATTTTTTTTTTCACTTACATCAGGAACATGAAAGATATAGCTTCAGTGTATTCAAATTATTTTGTTTCAATAAGTAACTGCATACTTTATTTCTGTAGACAGATTTTACATTTACAGGTATCTAGAGAGAGATTTTACACACAGGTATCTAGAGAGAGATTTTACACACACCTAGATATATATATAAGGCACACACAGACACACATATATCTCGTCTTAAAAAACAGAAAATATGTCTTTAAATCCTCTATGAATATTGAGCCTGCAGCTACAATGAAACTCTTCTGTTAGGAGGGGTGAAAACAGTCTCCAGATGAAAGTAGATTTTGAAAAATTTTTAGAGCCCAGGGGTTCATTTTTAATGAGCCGTTACTTTAAGTACTGCATAAAAAATACAAGAAATTGATAGTCCATTTAGCCTGCACTATACCTAATGCAAAAGTCATTAAGATGCATTATTCTTAATGTTTATGATATGATCAGTAAGTGTACAAGTCTCTTTTTTTAAAAAAAAAAAAGTCAAGAACGTCCATATATCTCACGTGATAGTTTTTAAACACCTGCACTTAATACAGGAATATTGCACTGTGAACACTGCAGCTTACATTAACACTTTGATACAAGCAAAAATAGACCAACAGAAACTGAAAAACACAGAAAATATCAGCATTTGTTATACTATACCTACATAGGATAGCATGGCTTTCATTTCTTCATCGCTTCTAACAGTAATCCGATCGCCATCCTCATCTTCATCTAACAAAGAAACGTATTACATTCATGAACGATGGAAGAATATTTACAATTTTAATATGTAAGGTTTTTACCAGGACTTTGAGAAGCAAATAAAAATATGAAGAATGTATAAGCCAACTACACGGGTAACCAGGTACTCCGAAATAATAACGTATAATGACTCCAAACATTAATTAACAAAGACCACAATTCTGTCTAAAAACGAGGCACGAACAAAGCGCTCAAAACTTTGCTCTCAACAGTTCTTCTACTGCCCGAACCTCCGCGGCAGCCGAGCACCTTACAGACGCTGCAATACCCCTCGCTGAAACCCAGCAACGGCGAACAGAAAGTAAAGTTTGAGCCTCCCAGATGGAGTTACGTTTTGGCAGTTTCTTTCATCAGAAGTTAATGACTACAATTAAAAAAAAAGAAAAAGAAAAAAAAAAGATATTTAAATGGTTTCCCTCCCATTAAAGCCTCCTGGTGCTACTGCCAGCCCTACCTCAACTCACCTGCCCTGCGCCACGTTCCTCCCACCCCTCCGCCCCATCCCCGTTACAAACGCACGAGCATCTCCGCTTCTTCACGACACGGCGATGCCAACTCAAAAACCCGTAACCGAGAAGCGGCCACAAATCCACAATGTTTAGAGAGAGGGACTGAGATGAAGGCAGAAGTTTGCGAACAAGCGAAACCAGTCTGTGGTTTCGTTCACACCACAACCGTGGGTGCAGAGGAGGCACGAGCAGCATCGCGGTTTTGCGGCGACAGCTCGGGCACAGCCACAAACGCAGACAGGGCGCTTCTGGCGAAAGGAAAGAGGCTGCGGCAGAACCAGAGGATGGGAGCAAGATTCGGAAAGGCTCCAGCAGAGCAAGACGTGAAGATCTGAAGGAGGAATAGACTTTCCAAGGACATATGGTGGGATTCAGCAGGTGCGGATTTACTGGGGGGGCTCAATCCCCCCCATTAGCACCAGCTGGTGCAACAACACACTCCAATGTCAGAAGCCGCCGCTGCCGAGACGCCCCGTGCGGTTCCTTCACTCGAGGGGAGCGGTGTCCACCCTGTCCTCGTGAAAAGCTCGTACGCTTTCACCCACGGAGAGCTGCGCCCGTGGCCAGATCACCAGAACAAACTCCTTCCCTCCAAATCAGTTGCAAAATTTTAATTTCTTTTTATTGCTCTAGCTTTGGAGGAGAAGGGAGGGGTTAATGATCTGTCTCCAACTTTCGCCTCCTGCAATTTAAATATCTTCCTTAGATACTTACAAAAACCCAAACCACCAAACCCAAAGCACATTGGTGTTTAGCCCAGTCTTACATTTGTTTTTTTCCCTTTGGACAGGGAGCGCTCTGAAAATAAAACGACAACAAAACATCCAACCGATACCAAAGAACGGCTGACAAATCCACATGCCTTTTTGGCCAAAAAATACCTATCATGGGGAATCTCAAGCACGCAGGCCCGCGTGAGTCGGGCTATTTAAAAGGCCTGAGACACCCACCTCCTCCTGAAAGCTGAGGTGTGTCAGGACACATCCACGCACAGCAACAGACAGACCAGAGCGGTTCTGCCCGTGCTCCAAGGTGCAAGCGAGCTGGTCAGAAACCCGTAGGGTTACAAAAGGAAAGCGTTCTGCCCGAGCTAATCTGCACCGGGGAACCAAGGAGCAACGTATGCACCGTATTTTAAACACTTACTCTGTACCAAATGGTGAGGAGGTGGAGATGAGCATTTACAGGGCTCCGGGACCGGAGCAGGTTTGGTCCTGACCCGCTCAGGATGCAAGCGGAGGCTGAGGCTGTCTGTCGCCATCTCGATAGACATGCTCTCTGCAATCACAGCCCCTCATATTACATCAGCATAAAAAAGTGCCATTATGCCCCCGGATGAAAACTCACTCTTTCTCCTAGTTATGCACAACAATCTGAGAAGAGAATTGCGTCGAGAAATTAAAATTACCTGAGAAAAGGGGTTTGTTCCTTTTGCCTCTGAAAACCTAGCAGGTAATTCTGAGGCTAGAATGACAAAAACCCAAAACAATGCAGAAGAGAGAACAAAACATCAAGAGAGAAATAATAAGGAAAAAAAAGTAACGTAAAGTCCTTAGAATTACACTTCAAAATTGTACTGGAAGGGAGCTATGGGACACTGGAAACGTGGAAGCTGGAAGAGGATCTAGGTAGCAGAGCTGTGTCCTACAAGAGCTGCGTCCCGTGGAAATTCAACCGGTAAACTGCCGGATTGCTAAAACTACCGGTTAGGGTTACCAGCCCGCAACGCGTCATGAATGATGAAAAGATGAAGAAGAGTTAGCGAGTTGAAACCAAACGCTTCCTTGCCTGGAAACATTTACAACTCCTTCTCCTTTCTGCCTAAAAACTGCTACCTGGCCAAAACCCAAGTCCCAGTTGCGGTGGGTAATAAGAAAGGCTGAAGAAGCAGCTGTTGGAACAGTGGACACAACGAATGCCAGGCATCAACAAGAAGGGATCGGAGTAAAATGCAGAAGAGGGGAAATATATGGCAGAGAGATGTGAATATATGGAGATAAAAGTCGTTAAACAGGCCTGGCTTAAGGGAACAACCTGAGCTGGGAACCACCAAAAAAAAAAAAGAAAAAAGAAGAAAAAAGTGGAAAACTCTTAGAGCCCGTTTGCAAAGCGTTTATAAAAATCACACATTATTCATTTCAAGTGATGAGAAATTAACTCCGAAGTTCTCAGAACTGCAAAATTCCTGATCGTGGTACAAAGAGAATAAATTAGAAATATGTTGATGAAAAGGCAGAAAGCGTTACATGGCATTGAAAAAGCCAAACCTAAAATAGCCAGGCAATGCTTGTAGAGACCAAAACCAGAAAAAAAAAAGTCTCATATCTGCACAGAGATCCTTTGCCATCCTACCACGACATCTAAGTGGGCACAGCCCAAAAACTACCTAGATACGACACATGGGTTCAGAAAGATTTCCAGGCTTCTCTACTTGCCTAGAGCGCAGCAATATGATTTTCCAGCACATTAAGGAAGCAAAAGTAGAACCAAAAAAAATCCTATGTACTGGCTGGATTTTGCTAATGTCACTTAAAATGGAGGAAGAAATCCTTGCAAGATACCAAATAGAGTGCAGCAGATGGTAAACAAATATTATGAAGCAATCTTCGCAAAATCTGCAGCGTGTCACAAATATACAAAATGGCAGAGTTTGGATAAAAGGATCATAACAGGCCATATGTTGTTAGTGATTTTATTTGTAGCAATGTGTAATACAATGGTGAAACCCACATAAAGGTCCAACGGTAGGAGAAGTGCAGCCCCAGGAAGGAGCCGCGATGGATGGTACACTGTAGGTAACGATAACTGAGCAAACAGAAGCGGAACCTGCGCTGGATGGCAATTATCTACATCCGAAGAAGCAATGAAGCAGGTGAGAACGACGCTTAAGCTGGTAAAATCTAGGCAGTTGACATGGAAAAAGTAACCAGAAAAATCAAGCATCAATATACATAACATATTTTAGATGCCAGTTAAATGGCAGGGGAAATGGTTTTGTGCAGATGTAAATGACAGACTAGAGACATGAACCGAAAGCACAGAAGCAGATGTTAGAAGACACAACAAAATAAGTATTTCCAGGAAAGTTCTACACATGGTACCATTAATATGGGCTACTGCCCTGATTGCAGCGACTGCTACTGGTGCATGAAGTTCAAACAAAGCTAATGTGTGATGTGGGAGGTATGTAAAAAAAAAAAATTAACAAATCATAAAAAAAAAATAAATGCCAAGGTCTGGAGCCTGGTCTCTTTAGAAAGTCTTGTTTTAAAAAGCAGGGCAGGAGAAATGTCAAGGGTACAGAGAAATAACACTCATATCCTCCGTTCATAGGGTTCTGGCGTTTTAGGAAGGGAAAACACAAACACATGAAAAGAAAAATGGAAAGCACTAAATAGTACCTGAAGGACCATAAAACAATGTTTCCTTTGATTATCTGCATGAAGATTATCCATAAAGCTCTAAAAAAGGCGAGAAGTGCTAATAAGAACACAAGGCCTTATCTCGTCATATCTGCTCTCTCGCCTTCAGCATCACTACCTCGCTCATATAATGCTTCTAATCCCCTCCGGCTCCTTCTTGCTATTTCATCTCTATCAAAGGAAAACACAGAGTTACACAGAAAAAAATAAAATAAACATTAAAAGGGAATAGCAGGAGCCCTCTCCACCTGGAAGAAAACTCTAGCTTGCTATCTTATCCCCTACGACACCGATGTTTGACTCCCCTTTGCAGCTTATTGCTCTCCGGATAGGACAACCCCCCAGGAATCCCTCCAGAAATAAAAATAAACAGGCTTTAAAGAAGAGAGCTGAACTAGATATTAGCAGATACAGTTCCAAATCTGCGCTAACAATCACCGAGAGCTTTCCTAACTCAGCAAAAAATCATAATACAACCATCTTCACGAGGTGCAAGCGCCATTACGGACAACCCCAGCGTACAGCTTGCTCACACCCTACGCAGAAGTTATTTTTCCCAGCTTCTCACCCGGCCCCACACGACCCTTTAGCAGCTATTACCACTGCCCAAATCTAAGCAGGTAGCATCTTCCTGCAGCTCCCACACCTCCTCCAGGAGCTGCCCAGCAGAAGGCAAAAAGAAGAACCAAAACCCACAGCAGCCCTTCTAGCAAAACCCAGACGTTCGTTCCAGTGAAAGGAAGCATTAATTTCTAACGCTGCTATATTTTGTACAAAAATCTGTATGCTGTACCATATTTCTGTAAGAGAGCTGCTGCTCTTTCGGTTTCTTCCAATGGAGGATTAAAATTTTAAACTTAGACCTACAGGTACTTTATACTTTTCATTTAATTTGAGCAATATAATTGCAGGGGGGAGTAAGAGCATGGTAAGGTCATGCTGGTAATTAAAGCTATATTGTAGAAATATGCTCATTCAAGATGTGATTAAATAATAAAATATTGCTTCGTTCAGAATCATCATTAAACTTGCATTAATGCATAAATATTTAACTGTAACATATAACGAACGTAAACATTATTTATTTAAAAAATGACAGCCCTATAATGTGACAAAGGAGACAGTTTATACAAGTCATACTTACACTCAAACGCTGTTGTCGTTGCATCTGGCAAAACTTGACCGATGACATCCTAAAATGTAAAGAAGAATTAGCTGTATATCAAATGGGAAATGCCCGAGATGATTTAGAGTAAATCATCTTAATTACTCCCCAGTTGCAGGCAGGAGACAAAGTCCTGCTCCTCACCACTGCCCCAAAATTACAAACTTTTTAGAGCACAACAGAAATCAGTATAAATCACAGCGCTCTCCCCCTTCCTCTCCACGTTACCTTGAGGAAAAAACTGATTTCTTTTTAAATAACTCAAATCATAATTGCAAACAAGTCAGCGCTGTCTGTTCTTGCTGTTTAAAGAATCGATTTTGTCTGTAGGTTATAGAAAAGCGTACATTTAACTCATTGAGGTAAGTCATAAAAACAGAAGTTTATGAATGGGGTTTTTTTTAGACGAGAAAGCACGTTTTCTCTCTCGGTCCTCCTGCTTGCATCACCCTGACTCCTCCTCATCACCTCCGAACAAACGCCCTGGTCCTCCCTCCCACCGCGAGGTAACCTCATCCCACGGCTCCCATCCTGCCCGCAGCTCAGGAACAAACAGCTCCGGATGAATTTTAGGGCTGCCATCGTGAATTAAAAGAGGAGCTGTGAGACTGAACAAATTTTTGTTGCTTTCGCTTCAAAACTACCCGGGAAAGCGGCAGGACCCCGGCAGCTGTGCCGAGCTGCCTGCTGCTGCCTCGCAAAGCGACGCTGCGTCTCAAGATGCTCTCCACGCCACGCAAGCCGGAAAGTTTGGAAGGCACTTTGTCATTCTTAATTGGAATTTAAACTTCTTCAAAACTTGGGAGATAGTTTCAAATACATTGACTGCTCTGAAGGAAATAAGGTTCAAACACCTGAAGAAGTGGAAGGACTAAGCCAGGAGGAACCTCCAGCCTCGGCGGCGTGACGATGCCGTGCAATCCCTGTCTCAAGGGAGGCACGAGCTGCACACACACAAACCCACCACAAAACACCCCGAACATTTCCCAGTGTCACACGCCTCTGATCCGAACCAGCATTTTTATGCCAATACAAACCTTTCCTACACAACTAAACCGAGAGGAGGAAAGCTTTTTTTTTTTTTTCTTTTTCCAAAGCCTTTACATACAGCATTTTCTGAAAATTCAGCAAAAAGCATCCGCTCAGGCTAAAGTCGTTCCGGGCTCCCAGTGTATGTTGTCAGCCTTCGCGAGGCTGCAATATGTCACGTCAGGGCACGGCATCAACGCACAGCATGGTTTTTTCCTTCCTGCTGCCTGATTTCTCGTGTCAGACAATCTCTCCACTGACAGTGTCACAAAGTGATTAGAAATTAATGAACAACAGTATTTATTAAAGCACGTACTCCGCGAGCATCTTGGGGTGCTAAGCACCCCCCGCCCCGTATCAAAGCTTTAGTGATCACTGCCCTGTCACTTTTGTTTTCTCTATTTTTTCATTTAGTCTAAAAAACAGGCAATTAAACATTCTGTGCGATGTCAAAAAGACACAATTAATACAACGAGAAGGCAGCAAAAGCAACCCAAAGATTTCCACAGAGCTAACTGAAGGACATAATATTTCTAAAACTTTCTCATGTTGTCTTTTCATTTTAGATCCTAAAATAACTCAATAGTACCTAATTTAAACTATTAATTGTATACAAAAAGACAAAAGATGTGCAATACAGCTTACCCAATGATGTAGATTGTAAACTTGTGGAGCCAAAAAAGGGAAAAAAAACCCCCAACCAAACAATGAACTAAACAAAAACACCCCAAATATTGACATGTTAACAAAAATTCTTCCATTTAAATACTTCTACAGGGTTTGACAGCTCTGTCAAAAGCCAGCCAAGCTGTACCCTCTGCTCCTAACAAGAAATTAAAGTCTTGCCTCAGCAGAAGACTGTGCTGTTAACTAATTATTTCTAAATCCATTTAGTTAAACATTGAAAATTCCTCAGCAAACACACTTTAATTGTGTTAGATTTAAGCCACTTGCAAAACGTTCTTATGCAGGCACACAGATGCTTCCGCTAAACGGATTTAAAAATTGTTAGCAGCAAAGGACCCCAGTTCCGGAGTATTTACAAACTGTATTTAAGAGCTGTGTGAGCACGCCACTCAGAGACAGCTCCGACGGCCCCAAATGTCTGCTAGGAAAGCTCTAAGACTCCCAAAGTTGCGATAGCATTGAAACAGAGATGGTAAATTCTTGTCTATTTTTTGTTTTTCCTATTCAGAATAATTTTTTCTATATATTTGGATTCTTTGAAATGAGTTAACAACCACGTACATGAATTTAAGAACTGTTTTCCGTGTGAGACAAGAGTTATGGTATAAATAGTTAAAAAGAAAACCCTGCCAATGGCCACAAAAAAACCCCCCTTTGTTCTAGTCAACTTTCAGTATTTCTATTTAATAGATGCACCTGAGAAAAACCAGCCTTGCAGGGGGTGGGAAGGAGGGAAATCACACCATTACTCTCTTGTTACCACCGTGTTTTCATCAGCTACATAAGATTTCCACGCAGACCTCTCAGTGACCCAAGCTTAAAGGATTACTCTAAATTTCAACAGATTACGCGTGATGGTTTTCTACTATCACAACAGAGATCACAAGCAGTAATATACTACGACTTGTAGACATTGTTCAAGGGGGCTCACATACATGATGGCTTCTACTTTGTCTTATGAAACTGAAAAGCCTCTATCAATGAAGAGAAAAATCAGGAACAGCAGCTGAAACAAGAACGCCATCAGATTTGCTCTCTAGAAGTGCTGCGGAGCACTTATCTCTCGGGTGAGAAAGCAGAAAATGTGAAAGCACTGCTTTAAACAACAGCGTCGATATTGAAACCACAGCCCTCGCTCCCATTTCAGGTAAAACGTGGTTTATCTCAGTATGACATCATGAAGTTATCCTGAATTAACACCAAGTGCTTAAATACTCCAGTGACAGCTAGGGCAAACGAATCTAGACAACCTGATGAAAAAAAAAATAAGCTTATTGTAATTCATTTAGTAGCGCCTTTAAAATAAATCTGTTTAGCGGTAACTTACAGGTCTGCAAAGCTGATGTAGACAGAACGTATTTAAACTGACATTATGAAGAACAGCTCTTAGCACCCAGTTTAGGAAAGTAATCAAGAAAAAGCCGAACCTAAAGCATACAAGCGGTGCTGCTTCCATGGGTCAAGCACCATCCCGTTGAGCCAAGGCCAACCACCAGCACCAACCTGCAGGTACCAGGTCTTCCAGTTTGAATACATAGTTTGGCACCTGCAAAGGCTCCTCCAAGAGACAGAATTAGAGCACCTGAAATTTAAGAAATTTGCCATTTTGTGTGTAAGGCGTTGCACTATCAGACTCCAACGGGTTACTCTACAGCTACAGACAGGGCATTTGGTGACTCTACACCGCAGCTGCTTCTCTGAAAAAGGAAGACGTATGTCAGCCTGAAATCCTGCAAGGCTATGCTCATTTGTATTCACAATGCTGTTCACACTTCCAGGGTGCTAAATTAATAAAAATAATGTTTAAAGAAATCTTGCTGTTCTCAAAGATAATTTTATGGGGCTTTCTTAATGCAAAGTAGAACACGGGACCTACCTTAAGGGGAAGAGCAGCCTTACTACACGGCTAATTCAAGGTTGCCCCAAGCCCTCAGTTCCCACCGATGCTACAGATCTGGAGGTAGGCACCTGGTCTCTGGAAGCGGCTAGCACACGTGCTTCTGCAGTTCAAGGCGAGATGGTGCTTCCCATCAAACCACTCGGGCTGCAGGCACACGGAGCGGGCTGAGCCTGCTGTGCTCCGGACAACACCCAGAGACAGAGATCAGCACGGAATGCGGCAAACTACGGGGATTATTCAGAGCTGGGTTGTGCCCCAAACAGCAGGAGCTGAGAGAAAAAAGGGGTGCTTTGTGTTCCTGCAATTTAGAGAGACATGGACAATAAGGGAAACGGCGGGATCTGGCTGGATTATTACTATTCAGTAATTTACCTTTGTAGGGAATGTCTCCGCACTATCTTTAATTGATACTCTAACACATAAGCCCTCTGTAATTGCCTACTAGGTGAGTGTAAATTACCGTGAAGGCAGAAGGACAGCAGAAGTCGGGGTCGGCCCCGGTCCTGCCTCCCTCACCACCCTTGGGGCTCCCCCCAGCCACAGGGGCACCAGCTCTACCACACTTTACCGCACGGAGCCTTCCTTCACGTACCTTCTGCAGTCACCAGATAAATTAGCACACGTGCATACTGTGACGGCACCTCCTGAAACGCAGTCAGGCAAATGAGGACCTTGAGACAGATCAGACCTTATTAAACTTCCTCCTTAACATTGCACAGTCCACAAGAAAGGGGTTTTGATGTGAAAACGACAGCTATCGAATGGCACTACTGCACGGCTGCACCCCCAGCTGAACACCATCGTAACACCCGTCATCGCCACACCTGAGATTTCCACCGACGGCAAGAAACGTGTCATCACCTGCTGACTCCCCATACGTGACCCAACGCTTCGGTTGGGATGGTGGTACCGCTGTCACCACCACCCTCAATGCAACAGCCTGACAGTGGGCAACTGAAAATTATCATCACCAACACAGACATGACCCAACGCAGAAATCCGTCCACTTTCACTTGACAAAGAGCTGGGACTTTTCAACCCAGGAACCATTCATATTCTTCCACCAGTGGGTGGAAATAATTCAGCGTACAGATGGCTGGAGACAGACCCATGTCTGCGGAGGAGCCGGGTTAAGAGAACCACAGGCGATCTGCAGCAGCTGCTTCTTCCCAGAACACCATTAACGCGGTGATCTCAACCTGCGCCGTGGAGAAGAGCGAACAGCATGTGTGGCCACCCACCTGGTGCGGTTCTCCATAGTGCTCTGCTGTGCTACGTGGAACACCTGCAGAAGGGTACGCTCCTCGCTGCATCGGCTGCACCTGGCTGGGGTAGAAGTGCCTACGGCACAGGCAACGGACATCACCAAAAGTTTCGTGGCTGCCTCGATGTACAGAGCTTCCTACACAAACATCGCAGGAGTTTGGGAAGAACGTCAATGATCACCGAATGTAATTATAACCACAGAAACCCGGATTTTGTAAGAAAATTAGCAACATACACCCCTGCACGTTTTGTAATCACCTGCTGACTGGAGAAACTGCTACAAAACAGGAAGTTCAACCTGCTTGTAAGTGGAAAAACATATTTTTAAAAGTCCTGTAGATCTGCTACACAGCTGCAAACAACTAAGATAAGCATCGAAACCATGTGCAGAGGGGGAAGAATCAGAAGCCTCCTCTTTTCCCAGTGACTTCAACAGCGATGTAGAACCAGACGAGCGTTCCGTTAGCCAAGCCTGCCTGCAGCTCTTGGCCTCTGAGTGGGGATGACTTGCCTACGTAAACCGGAGACTTGCTGATCACAGGCACTGCCCGTGTGGCAGGAAGAACGCTCTGCGTGACCCATCACATCACAGTCCCCCTGCTTTGATTCATCACGCCTGTTCTATGACAGATCCCTACAGAACTGCCTCCCTAAACATATCAGCACTGAAAAACAGGCGCCTCACCAACCTGAGACGCACCAAGATGAAGGTATGTCTGATATGATGTCCTCCCTTTCCCATTCACTTCTTCCACACTTAAGAGTGGCCACAGCTCTCAGGAGGCATCAGTTCCACCTGACTGGAGGTTACTGCAGGTGTTGACAACCTCAGTGCTCCTCAAGGTCCCACATTGTCCGTTGATCACTTCCGATGTTGAGGGCTCTGTCAGGCTCTCTTCTCAGCGTGCTGGAGGCAATTACTCAAACTCCACGTTCGCAGCAGGGCATGGTTACGGGCATCTCACTGGACCCGAGTTCAGTACTTTGCCCCGATACAATTAATAAATCAATGCAGGTAAAGTCCATCGGAGCTACTTCAACAGCTCTACTGTTGTACTTCTGCTGATTTAAGATCGGGCTCCAAAAGCCACACTGCCTCTTGCATCACAACTGACACACAGGTCCATTTTAACTTCAGGGCAAAAAGTCATACGCTGGCCCCCGCTGCGACCTGACGGAGCAGCTGTAGGAGCTACAACCGCAGGTGCAGAGTCTCACCCGTAAGATACAGTCGGAGCACTGAGTTACAGCTGTGCTGCCCGAAGCCCTCCCCAGCTTTAGAGCCAGGTCCCCACACCCCACCGCTACCCTGGACCAAGACTCCTGGAGGTCCAGCACCCCATAGGGCCACAGGCTCAGAGTGAACCACAGGCTCTGGTTCCTGTTGCATAGGCAGTTTACGCTTAAACAGCCCTTTTTTTCAACCTACTTGTTAAAGAGACTACACGGGTCAAGTTTAAGGCCCAGGTACCCCAGCTGCTTTTATGCTGAAGCAACAAGGATGACAAGTAAAAAGTAAAGTGGTTTTGCAAAGCCATGCCCTCAACCTGACAACATTGCCCTAGTTCTAAGTAATACAACCAAACCTAATTTTCCAATAATTCTAAAATGCCAAAGGATAGTCCAAGCGTCAGTGATTATCTCACTTTATTTGGGAAAAAAATGGAAAACATGAAGCAGAATGTGGCGTAAACCTGGCTCAGATTTACACTGCTTGCCTTTGAAGGGTAGAGCGGCTTGCAGCGTAACGACTGGAAACTCACAGCAATCTCCAAGGGGAAACTGTCCCTCCCAAAAATCTCACTGATCTGTCAAAAGTTCTGCTCCCTCTCCTCCATCTATACAAAGTCTTGGATAATGCTAAGTGTTAAGAAAAGTGAAACCTGGAAGATCTGTCATCCGCTCCAATTACCTCTGCAATCTTCTAGAGGCCCAACATTGAACATTTTCCAGCAAATCAACTTTTTAATCCCCGCCTGTCTTCTCAGTCAAACGGAACACATTAAAAGAGAACTGCAGAATCTCTCTCCAACATTCATAACAACAGAAGAAATTAGATATGCACGTGACCTGTGGCATGGGAAGATTTTTCTTTACAGAAATAGGGGCACACAGAGTCTCTAGCAGAGGTGTGTTATGTAGGAAAGATGAGGGCATCGTGAAGAAAATAAGTATGACCCACACACAAGGATGAGAGTTTTCTTTGGGCTAAGAACGCAATTAAGAAGAAACAGTAAGTGGGATAAATATCCACTACTATTTCCGAGTAAACAGAGGGTCCTTGTATGCACGATGTGCAGACGGGGAGAATATCAGGCAGGCGGGGTGAGGGCAGATCAGGGCACAGCGGATCAGCAAGCCCACAGCTCAGCAACGGGCAGTGCCATCAAACGCAAGTAGAGCTGCGGCCCACGTGCGGAGCGCATCCTTACCGTGCCCGAACCAGGGAAGCCCCCATCTCCAAATGACGACTTTTTACATCCCCCTGAAGCGATGCGAGGGGTGCAGGCCCAGGGGATGCGCGCAGGTCCAGGGGATGCGGGCAGGCCTGGCGTGACAGCACGTCCAAGCCCTTGGAGGAACCAACCCTTGAGGTGACCTGGGACCGTGGCTCTGCAGCCCGGGTCCTCCTGACCGCCTCACCGCGAACAAGCGCTTCTCTGCACACCACAGCACCCCCCCCCCAACTCCTGCACCGGCACCGCCCTCCCCCTAAAGCGCGGGGGAACCCCAGGCCCGTGATTTCTGTCACCCTCTACCACCTTCCCGTTAAAACACCGACGCGAGTGACCGTGCGGTGACGGGTCGGCGCTCACGGAGCCGCAGAGCCTCTGCCCGGCCGAAGCGCCGCGTCCCCCCCCTCCCCGGCCACCCCGTCTCCTGCCGGGCAGCGGGATGGGGGGCGAGGGGGTGGCAGCGTCCCGGAACTGGCCGCCTCCGCCGGGACTCACCAGCACGTCCCTGAAGAGCAGCTGAGGAGCCGAATGAACGGTCCAGTCGAAGGCCCTTCCGTCGGGGATCTTGATGCGGATGACCAGCGCCTGGCTCTCCATGGCGCGGGAGGGGCCGCAGAGCAGCCAGAGCATCCCCGCCCCGCCGGGCTCACATGCTGCGCCGGGCCGCTGTGCTGCGAGCTGGGCCGAGGCTGCGCCGCCCCGCCCCGCCGCAGGAAGGACTCGCTGCCCCGGAACCACAACGGAGCGGCCGGGGGGAGGAGGAAGGGGAGGGGGGAGCGGAGGCGGTGCCATGTTGCGGGGAGGAGGTGGCAGCCCGCCCCGGGGAGCGAGCAGGAGTCGCTCCGGAAAGCGCAGAGGCACGGATTGTAATGTTTCCGCGCCCCATTATACCTTCTACTTTTAACAGAAAAACCACTGCGCAGACAGCAAATCGAGCGGAGCCAGGCTTGGGCTCCTGCAGTAGTTACAAAGTGTGGAAAGTCCCCAGTGCCGCCGGTCTTCAATTCAGATTAATGAGTTGGGGGCTCCTCCGGTGACAGCTTTTCCTTGGGAACCCGTGGGGCTTTTGTCTGCAGGGTATTCCATGCACAAGAGCACTCGTGCAAACACATACTCTGTGTAATGCACAAGAGCACCCGTGCAAATAGATACCCCGTGTAATGCACAAGAGCACCCGTGCAAATAGATACCCCGTGTAATGCGCACGAGCACCTGTGCAAACACACATTCCGTGTAATGCACAAGAGCACCTGTGCAAATAGATACCCCGTGTAATGCACAAGAAGCACCCGTGCAAACACACATTCCATGTAATGCACAAGAGCACCCGTGCAAACACACATTCCGTGTAATGCACAAAAGCACCCGTGCAAACACACGTTCCGTGTAACGCACAAGAGCACCCGTGCAAACACACGTTCCGTGTAACGCACAAGAGCACCCGTGCAAACACACGTTCCATGTAACGCACAAGAGCACCTTGCTGCCCCGACTGCAGCGCCAGGAGTAACTTGGGGCACTCAGGACCCCTCTGCTCATTCCTGTAACATCCAAACATCTGGATTAACGTGCTTTAACCAGTTTTGCCAACGGCTGTCACACACTCCACTCTTTCTCCACATTACAGAACACACAGCTAAATATTCTACACTGACGTTTGGGTAAAATTCTTTCCATCAAAGAGTTGTTCCCTGTTCAGCGGTGCAGCTGAAAATACCCCATTTCAAACCACTGCCTGTTTTAAAGCATATGACAAAAGAAAATCCCCATTAAAAGCTTGGTCCAGTTTCCCCCGCAGCAGAAAGGCACGGTTCTGCGTGTGAGCGCAGCAGCTATGTCATCTCCCTGCCGCAATCACAAGTCATGATGCGCTGCGTGCAGCTTTTCAAAAGAAAAAAGCTTTTTGCCCAACAGAAGTCAGAGGGAAGGCTCTCTGCTCCGTACAGCTCTGCAACACTAAACTTTGCGGTTCTTTTTAGTGGGAGAAGAGCATTAATCTCAATTGTGGGCTATTGATCTGGACGTTTTATCACAATTTCTCACGTTATCATATATGACAAACTAGACTATTTGAGTTATATTATCGATTTAGAGGGGGGGAAAAATGGAAGGTACATTTAATTCCTGAAACGTCTTCAAGCTTCCTCATATTAGAATTCTGCATTGTTTCAGCTTTAGAAGAAAAAGGATCTTTCAATGGCCATTAGCAGAGAGAAATTCTCTCTCTGTTCAATAACTTTATAATTTAGTTCCTACACTAGAAATTAATAGACCCTCAACTCCTGAGTATCTAAGGGACTGGTGCTGCCCACACAGACGTCTTTCTGTTCAAATGAACCTTTTACCTGCAGTCCCTGTATACCTTTCACTCAGGTTCATTTCAATCAGATTAATTTTCTATTAAATGTTAAAGAATGGCATACAAAAATCATAGAATTTCTATAGAACTGCAATTTTTCTAAAATGTCTTTTTCATTTACAAGACTATGGGGAAAACCAACTCAATTTGCCAAATTTGCATAAATATTATGTAGCTTTTCCAGGGCTAATCATAACCTTAATCCCCCATTCTGATTTGTGTTGATGCAGCTGTAATCAAACTTCAAGGATTTTTTTATATCTTAAGAAATACTGCACATCAAGCATATGTTTCTTGATAGAGGTCTGAGTTTGCTACATATTTCTTTAAAACCCATGTTTCATAAGAAATTCTAACTATACCAGCATTTGAAACAAATAGTTAAAATTTATCTTATCATCCTGCAGAATTTCTGCTATGAGAACAGAACTTCACCAAAATCTATTTTTATATTTTTCTTCAACATTGGGGGAAAATTTGGGTAGCAAATTTTTTAATATGTATCATAAAATATTCTTGAAGTTCATTATTAGACTGCCCCAAGAATTTCCTCTTTAGAAGTTTCCAACACAGGAAGTTTGAGAATTCCAGAAAGCCACAGAAAAAAAAATAATAATTAAGCAGTCCGATTTTCTCCACTAAATCCAGATGACATGCTGTCAGCAAGAAATATGCCTGGATTTCCTACTTGTAATTACGTATCCAAAGTTATTGTCTATCCTCAATGAAATAACATTCAAAATCTACAAAGGAACAATGTATCAGTGCTTTAATTACAGGAGGATCATGAAGCCCGTGACTTCTATAAATTCTATTTTTATTTCTGTGGGGGAAATATCCTCCATCAGTGCCACTGACTTCCAGGCTGGTTTTACGCTACAAGCGCGAGAACAACTCTCATTGCAGTCTGCTGCTGCTCTCTGCTGCTTTCCGCTGCGGTTAGAGAGGACAGAGATCTGGAGATGGTCACGTAAAGAAAAGAAATGTTTGTTTTCAAGGAAAAGCAGAATGCTGATGCAGAAGAATACTAAAATTATTAGATTTGCCATGCTGCGGAATCTCACAGGATTATCGGTGAGTGGTATGGAAAAAATGCTGTCCCCCACCGATTGCCTGGAACATGGTTATCATGGTAATTTGCAAGGCCCTCAAAAAGTAAGGAAATAAGTTATTACTTGTTTCCCTCTCTATTCCCACTGCAAAGGAAGTTCTCTCACACAAGTCATTTTCTATTTTTTCACTCCCACAGACGTATAATGAAGTTTTGAGTCCCTGTACCAAAACTCCATAAAAAGAGGAGGGAGGAAAGAAAGAGCTGACTCCCCTGGCCCCATCCGTGAATATTCCTGAGTTCCAGGACCTGTATCTAGGAGGTTGGAGGGATGCCCAAGCTCAATCTCAGGAGCGAATCGGGCCAAGACAGGTGAAAAACAGTGCTTGGCACTTACATAGTCCTCTTTACACAGCGTTTCTCGACATACATGCTACCTGCTATTTTTGTAATAACCCTTACAATATGCCCATTGTAAATATTCAGTGGAAATGAAAGCGGGTAAATTATGCCAATTGCACTGGCCCATATCGGGAGTTGAAGTGCACTACAACCAGTATTAGGAGCCAAACTGAATTTCCTCTAGTCCTGTGCTCAGCCTGTTGAACAGAAGGAAATGAGGCTGAGGACAGAGTCAGAAAGTCCAGCGTTTCATTATAGCTCCCACTGAGCATCTCTGGGAAATTTTAACCTCACTACCACTAGAATCTACCCAGCTCCGACATAGGAATAGCATGCATTTACCACATAACAGACTAAATAGGTAACATTTGTTAACTACGTGTGCTAAACGTTACTCAACATTTTAACTACTAAAAATGTTCCGGAATACTGCATTACCAGTACTGTACTATATTACATGTAATTCAGATACAGTATGTAAAACAGACTCAGAGGAAGCAGAATCTAAATGCAAGTCCTTGGTTCACTAAATTCAATTTATCATCTCTGCTTCTTCCCTGTACCAGTTTCTGGGTAGGTATTATACAAAACAAAGGCTAAGCTCTTTATTTCCTAGAGAAAATGGCACCTGATCATTGCTTTAGTAGCATACATTTTCATGTCTTTTTTTTTTTTAAGAAATTAATACATAACTTCCTACGTTGATAAAATATCATGGTGAAATTCACCTTTTTTACCTCCCCACATCTTCAGATTGCCAGTGAGTGCAGCAAACCGAATTCCCTTAGGCTCATGAAAAAAAGTAGGTCAACAGTATCCAGGCTTTCTAAACATATTCTTCTCTAACATGCATCTCCCAGGAAAAAAATCACCCAAGTGTACCAGCTTGATCAATACAGGTACAGATGAAGGTCCCTTAAAACCTGCATTTAAACTTGCAGAAAACTGTCTTCCTTCCACGCCTCCCTACCACCCCTTGCAGACACTTTGCACGGGCTCAAACAGGCAGAAACACTTTGCACAGGCTCTCTGGAGTAAGACGCAAGTGACTGTTTGTGATCCAAGTACCAGGAAATAAATTGATCTTACTTTTAATTCAGTGGGAGCAGAATCTGGCCTCAAATAGATCTTTTAACAATCTTTCTCCTCGTAAACTCATCTTGAACTGGAAAAAAAAACCCCACAAACAAAAAACACCAAAAAACCAGCCAGCAGTAAACTTGGTTTAGGCTGAATTATTAAATGCTTAGTTCTTGCTTTAAATTATGAACATCTTTCAAAATAAAGCAGATTACAAGCATGTTTTATGTATATTTTAAGGACTAGATGAGATACACAATTACTGAAAAAATTACAACGTAAACTATACCAGCTGGATTGAGCAAAACTGGCTGCGTATCATTAATGATGTTACTGTACCCCATCAGACCAGCTTCAGGGGCTGCATAATTGTTTTTTCTGTCAACCTATAAATTCTTGAGTAACAACAAAATTATTGTGATTTTTCTCACTAAATAATTCATATATCACAAAGCATGTATACAACCAGGCCCATGAATCACTAAGCACATAACAATCATATCTAATGGCATTTCTTCTTGTAAGACTAAAAATAGGTTTGACTTTGTAATATTTTATAATCTTGTTCAAAAATTTCAAGTGTTCTTTAAAAGTGGTCTATTTGGAACTTTGCATTTTAAACTTGAAAATTTCCTTGATCGGACTTTTTGTCTGAAGGATTGCTTTTAATCATGTTTTACCGATTTAATTCTATTAGGATTATTAATATCACTGAAAGTAATAAATTGGTTTTATAATGCACTAGAACAGGGCTCATAAACTGTGCTTAAAGTGATGCAATTGCTATTAAGATCACTCTAAGCCATACGTATTCTACCTTACCAAGCAAAGAGCAACCGTAATGCATCCACACTGGCTAACTTACAACACCGAGTATTCCATCATTTCAAACCTCAGTGGCTTCCTCTGCATTTTGTTTTAAATGCTGAAGAGATATATATTTGGAGTTTCTATAAGACAACCTTGTCACTGAAAATTGTAATAGTCTGGATCATTTATAACTGGACCTCAGACAAAATCATGATCGCTTACAGTCTGTTGCAGAAAGCTCTCATGCTACACAGACATCATTACTTTATAAAAACATATCACAGTGCGTTTACTAGAACATTACGATGCATTAGCATAAATAATTAAGGTTAAACTCCACTCATCTATGAGTAATACATATTTTGTGATACATTAGCCCTCTATTGCAGCTGCATTTATTCACTTACTAATTCACAAAGGTCAGTAATTGACATTAAGTGTCCCAATCATTAATGCAAATTTTGATGTTCTACTGCATACACGCTTTATTTAAAAGACTTAAATGCAAACACAGTAATAACAGCTTATTTTCTAAAAAAATTAAAAAAATAGTCTTTTAAATAAACTTGGAATATATTGGTGACAAGCTTTATTCTACATTCCCCTTGCTGTAGTACCAAAGCTGCCACTTTTTCTTGGGTGCATTTAAACTGAACAATACAGCCCAAGAAAGTATAACATAACATCTACTTCCATAAATATGTGTATTTTGGGATAAAATCAAGACGACTCTCAGAATTATTAACTTACTTCTCTGTAGTGAACATGATTAAGGAGTTACAGCAAAAGCCAATTTAAATTAAATGACTGAAGTAAATAATATATGAAGCAAAATCTTTGTTTCAGGCAAAGTGGGTCTAAACCAGAGGCCTAAGGGCATTCAACTATTAAGAAATACCTAAGTTTCATTCAATGATAACGTGCATCAGGGAGATCTATAATTACAGTTTGCAAAGAGATTTAGGCATCAAGGATCTTTTCACTGCTATTAGATTCTCAAAGGAGACTATTTAGTCAACTCACATTTTTTCTACTTCATTTTTCTCGCCTGTAGAATCATTCCAATAAATTCTTTTTCATCAAAAATTTTAAATCTGTCCATGACAAAATGCAGTAACACTTCTGAGTGCTGGAATAATGAACTCTGGATTCCTGTTCTCCTTTTCCAGAAAGTATTAGTAACAGAAGGAGTATCAATAAATTTGAAAATACTTACAGTTGAAGAATATCGGGCAGAGGCAAGTGACTTCTTAAAACCTGTCATTTTTTTCCTCATTCTCAGTCCCACTCTAGACATCCTTCTCCATCTGAACACCACCCCACCCCTGCTACTCCACGTAGGCTGTTTTTGCTAAAGTCTCTCATTTGCTCAGTACATTTGTCAGAGAAAGTTTCCTCCTCTCCATTTTCCTGTAGCAACTCCAGAACTTCCACATCGTTGGTCCCCATCCCTTCTCCAACTTCTTTAATCTCAGCAGCTCAAAAACAAAGTTGGAAAAAAGAAAAAAAAGAGTAGCCTTTGTCTCTGTTAACGGGTAATTACTGCTTTGAGTAAGTAAATTAGCCAATACCAGTGTACTTTCCTGTAAGAGTTCAGAGAGGACCGACATTTTCTGTCAAATGGTTGCCTTGAATTAAGGCGGAGGTTATGGATGTAGTTATTGTTTTACAGATTTTCAGTATTCGTACTGTTCATTTGGCACAAGTGAGCCTGGCAAGCCTAAGCAAGCACACCAGGTAGTTCAGACTTGCAAACACACACAGGTACGTCACTTTGTCAGATAGCTCTGTGGTTAAATTTGGGATACTGCTGCTCCACTTCACAGGAGTCTTGAGAAACTGAGATCTGTTCATGCCTGCCAACTTTAGCACACAGAGTAAGCACAAATACGTAAAAACAAAGATCAAAGGAAAAAAACCTGAAAGATTCTACCTAGTGCTGCATCACACTCAGAATTACAGCAGGTCAACCACACAAAGCAAGTTGAGGATGAATCTAACTTCTGCTTAAGTCAACAAAAGGTCAGTTGGCCCCAGGTTTCTCTGAAGACCAGAGAAAAACACTGGATATTGCTCCAGGGAAAAGACAGGGATCAACAAGGGGACACAGCAACTTATTTTTGAGACAGTGTGAGGGTACTGATCATAAACAATTGGGAATATCAGTCCTTACTACTAGCTAAATCTAGTATTAATTTACAGTGGGAAAAAAAATGAGAACCTCAAGTTGAAACTGTGTCCACCTGAAGGTTAGCAAGTAACTATTACATGTAAATATGGTATTTAAGTACAATGAGCTGCCTGGAACATGTTTGCATTACCAGTCACAAAACTCCATTAAAACAAACATAAAAACACCCATGTGTTACCACGATTTGGAGTAGACAGTAACAGAAAATGGTATTTCTTGGGGTACTACCATTAGTGCTACACAGTCTCCAGTGAAACATTTGTCAAACATACAAAAAGGTATAAAAGTGAAATATAGTAATTAAGACCTGGGTTTTATCGATTGTGTGGCTTAAGTAATTTTTCACAACAAACATAAGATTTAATAAGTATAAGTAGTTAAAGATCCTGACTTGGCTGTAGTCATTAGCATGTAATTGAACTGGTAAAAAAGATCAGTTAAACCTATGTTGATTACCACCTTATCTTTGAAAGGCAATTAAGGACCTCAATCATTGCAACAAGATTTGATTGTGAAGCCTTTATTGGACATTGATCTTTCAGCAAAGCGCAGTTACATTTTCCATTAATTTACAGTAACACAGTTTAACTCGGATACCTGAGACCATTGACCTAGGTAAGATGTAATGCTAAGCGCTCGTTTAGGTTAAGATGCCCCCAGTAGTCATTACTGTTTAAAAAGACTGCTACAAGAAGTAGCTACCTGATCCTCTGGGTTTAGACTAAGGTTTCATTTATCTGAAGTAGTTGTTAAGTGAGGTGAAACAAAGCTCTCTGCCTTTTTATGTCATCTCTCTCTCATTTAAACATCATTCCTGAATACAGTAAAGAGATAACGAAGGCCAGGCTTACAAGATAAACTACTCTTTATTTCAAATGGAAACGGCGCAGATCAAATCCATAAGAAGTTAGAAGGGGCATTTTGTAGCTCAATCATCTATAAAAAAATATGTCAACATTACTGTATGTTGCACACACAACATACTCATAGTATAATACATACCAAAAGGAAGCTGTGAATTAAAACAATTGCAAATAAATTATTCTGGACCAGAAGAATTATCAAAGTTTGGTTCCCTACAAGTTCGTCTTTTGAAGCAAATGGGTTATGAGATAACCCGAAAGGACCTTACAGGCAAGCAGTTAGGTGCTACACACGCCAATAACGCATCTTTGAACAATCCAATGGCTAGCAGCTCATCTTTAAAGCCCACTTCAGGGGCACTCTTTAGTTCAAGCATTCAGACTTCTCTGCAACAGAAGACCCTGCTGTCCTCGTGCTGGATTGTCCCTTTAGGAGCAGAGTACTACGAGGCAAGAGTTTAAGGTGATGGGGATTAGAAAAGTAAGGCAGCACACACTGCATGCTCGTCCTTGCTTGCCATTCCCATGTTCCCCAGAGCCTTACAGACATGCTTTAGACAAGATGGTATGAGTCTTCTTGGCCCTCAGCATTTCCAGCTTGCGTTCAGGCCAAAACTTATGGTAAATGATAAAAAAAAGATACTAAGTAAGTATTTATAACAAAAAGAGAACAAAAGCCAGATGAAGTATTTTACCTTTGGCTGAAGACAAGCAAGTACGTTTATATTCCCACTTGAAAGTTATTTTTGTCATGATTTAGTAACTCAAGTGTTATCCCTTATAAATAGCATATTCTTCCTCTTCAGTACCAGAGCAGGTCACACACAAGCCTTAATGAAATGAATGAATGATACCATATTTGCACTCTGCCTTCAGACATCTTCTAGTTCATCCTTTAGCATGATCAACTTCATAAGAGCAAGAGGTCTATTGATTTTCATGTAATACAAGAAAATATTACATTTGCTTAATTGTTACACAGTGAGATCATTGAACAAGAAATCAAGTCTCTATTTAATGCTGCGAGCAGCACAGAATTGCAGTAATCAATAGGGTAGTTTGTCAAAGATGTTCTCTAAGGAGACTTGCCCATCACTGTATGGACAAGGAGTCATGTTGCCTGCATTTATTGAAAAACAGGTAAGCAAAGTCAGCAGTACACATTATCAGAAATCAAACAAGCGGCAGTGAGTGGAGGTGCAACTCCAATGAAGAGCTGTATTTATAGTCTGGTAATTAAAAACCATTTTATCAACCTTGTGTTGAGACTAAACCTTTACAGCAAGGTATTGACAAGATCCGTGGCAATGAATGAGCAGTATTTGACTTTAAACTTATGAGCTGCAGTCATTCAACTTTATCCAATGCAGTAAAAATCAGTTCTAGAAAAATGCTAACAGTCATTTTTATTATTAATGAGGCTTCTTATAACACCGTCTCTTCATCTTTGAGACCCATTTAACTTGTGTCAAGAATATTCTCCAAAATTAAATAGAACAGTGCAAGCGCTTCTCTGATTAAAGTGTTATTTAGTGTTGCTTTTAGAAAAACCACATGTATTGCTTCATTAAGTGGGAAACAGTTCCATTATCTGGAATTAAGTAAAAAAAGTATTTAAATAAAATTATACTGTAGTCATAGCTTGATAATCATTTATTTAGGAATAGTGATTACCCTCCAAAAACAGTACCTACCCGTTTTACATTTATCTTCCTACTTATGAAAACTGGAATAACCAACATACATCACCAGACGTGGGATTTGGAATAGACAGCATCATTTGCTGGCACCAAAACTAAGCACCAGTAATATATCCTGTACAGGTGTTTTTGTTGTTTGAGCTTCCTATCCAATAATTCCACATTTCCACTATCCAAATAATTCCCTAAAAAGCTTTTTCCTTGCCCAGGTTTCCAACTGAATTTAAGTCACTCCATCACCATATGTGCCTGTTACTGCTGTGCTCAGTTACAGCTTGAGAAATCAGGTCTTTTGCATCAAAAAAAAAAAAAAAAAAAAGAGGGTAGTATTCTTCTCATTCTCCTGTGCTAATTAAAAATACCAGCAATTTGTAAATTAGTGCAGGGGACTAAATCTTCTAGATTACTTAGGTTTTGTTCCTTAACAAAGCAACCAAAAGGAAAAAAAAAAAAATAATGCAGATATCTGGAGTTCAAGAATTGCAAAAAATACAAGCATAAAACATATTTTAGATATTTTATTTAAATGTAATTCGAAGAAATGTGATACAGTCATTTTTAACTTCTTGGGGTTGTATTTTTTTCCAGAGTCCTCCAGGCAATTGTGATTAGTCAGTGCCATGGATTCATTCAAACATGCGTGCAACTATGACAATTAATGCATTATGAAACATCTAGTCAGAGCCTAAACCTAAGCAGCTTAATCTTTTCAGAGACATTCTGAAAACATCTAGCGTATTCACAGTTTCCTTGCCCGCATGCTACAATTCAGTTCTCTAAGCTGGTAGATGTATCTCAATTATCGCAAGTTTGTTCAGCAGTACGAGTCACTGACTTCTGTAAATTTTAATAACCTTAGAAATACTAATTCTTCTCCCAAGGCTTCTACTTTTTCAACTTTACTGACCTCTGCAAAAATAAATCTCTTATGACCAAAAAGTCCATGAAGCTTCCTGAAGACAGCACGTTAAGTAAAAGAATGCACTGTAAAAAACAAAGTTGCCTTCAGTTCTTTTTAGTCAAAGGAAGCAGATATTTGTAGATGTAACTCAGAAACCCACCAAGTGACAGGTACTTGAGGGCGTGATTTCAGTACATTGCGCCTTCATCTTCTTTATTTAGAAAATAAATAGTAACTGGGCCATGACTCGTATGAACAGTCTCTGTGACACTGACAAAGAACCAGGAGCCAATTCCATATAGTAAAGTTGGGATGCCTAAGAAAAGACAAAAACACGTTACATACAAAGATATCAAGCCAGGAAAATTAAAACCACCTATTAATGGTAAAGAATAACGATTCCAAAATGAAATTAGAGGAAAAGCACTCCTGTCAAAGCTGCCTTATTAACATTTTGCCTTTGCTGAAACACTTACAAGCGGCTATCACTACATATCAAGCACACAAGAATCAGAAAGCAGTTTAAGAAAAGCAGCAATACGCAGGAATTAATAGAAAATGTGAGGACAGCAGTACGAAAGAAGTGAAATGTGGTCACGTATACAACCCGATTTCTATCAATTTAAAAAAAAATATATACCCAAACGCTAAAACACAAACTCCCTGGACATCCACTTAGTTATCAGTTCAGCGTCTGTCTATGTATCAGAGTAGAGATAGGAAGGAAAACAGGCAGTGACTTCATCGATCACCATAAGCTGTTCTTGGGAAAATTAGATCAGTAGTCAAGACTACCAACTCCAACAAAACTGGAATCAGTAGAAAGGTGTATATATAAAATGTGCCATCGTTCTTAGCACTGCTGAGTTACCCATCTATTACAGACAACAATATTTTACTTAATATACGGGGAAAAAATGGAGATGGAGTTAGGCCCTGAATTCAGTAAGGTATAAAACCATGGAATTTAACATGCTTGAAGTTACCCAAGCGCTTAAGCTAGATTCTCAGAAGAGGGAGATGAGTTGACTTTTTAATCATGCTTGCCAATCATTTGAAGATGAAATGTGCAAGGTAGCTGCAAGAAACATGGAGCAGATAAAAGGTCTGACTGTGTGGAGGGAAAAATAAAATCAGATTTAAAGTTATTATTAAGAAATCAATCTCTGTTTTTCTATTTTCTCACTATGCCAGTTGGAAAGATCAAAAAATGAAGACTAAGACATGTTTGTAAAACATCACTGAAGACTTGCGAAGCAAATGAGCTTTATTTTTTTAAGTGAAATATGAAAACAAGAAACTGACGAAATTAGTTATGCGACTGTCACCATTTAAATAAGTGTTGTCTCCATATACTAAGTTTTGGATAATAATGTCTTTCAAAACTTGTCTATATCCATTTTTATATTAATAAGATACTGACAGAACATTTTTATTGATAAGCATTTCTATTGCAGCAGTGCTTTAGGATCGAGCACGGTCCAAGTCCTCCCCTACGCCAGACATGCAAAATGCAAAAAATGAGCCCAGGCACTTTCCAAGAAACAAACTGTTTTGCTTCCTCTAGCGCTCCTGTATCTGCTCAGACGATAGAACTTCATCCACAGTAACAGAACATGGATTTTTAGATGGAAAATGATCCATACCGACTGATGTTAGCCATTTAAATAACAACTGCTCTCGCGTTTGCTTTAAGGCGGTTTAATTTTTCTCTCTCACAACTGGACAGAGACACACGAACTCGGTAAAACCCCAAAGCGTTATCGATTTACAGCTCTGCTTTCTCACAGCTGCTGAAAGCACAGGCTTTTTTTAATTCGGCCTGGTCCGACCCGGGGCGGGGAGGGGGGGGGACGGAGGACGGGGAGTCTCCAGGAGATTCACTCACCTCAGGGGGAGGGGAGAGGAGCTGCCTGAGGCGCCCGGCAAGTCCGCGGTCACAGCCCCCGTCCCGACTCCAGGCACACGGCGAACGCCGGTTTTGCCTCACCCCACCACCCCGCGTTCCCCTTCCCGCGGCCGTTCCTCCTGCGAGGGGCGCAGCCCGCCCGCCTCAAGCGCCTCACTCCGGCCGCAGGACGGCGAGAGCCAAGGGGGAGCGCCGCTCCGCCCGCCTCACAGCCGGCGAGGTAAGCCGAGGGGAGGCCGCGGAGCCGGCCCGGGACATAACTCACCGGCGTTGAGGACCTTGAGGGCGGTGAAGGCGGCATTCTGTAGCGCCAGGTCCTGCGGGGCGGCGCGGGAGCAGTGGTACTTGATGAAGGGGAAGCAGCCGGTGCGCAGGATGTGGTAGTTGGCACCGTTCACCCGCCAGTTGAAGTGGGAGAGGCCGAACTGGTCGTTGCGCACGGCGCTGTACTTGACGCAGTACGAGGTCCAGTGGGGCAGGCCGCGTTGCCGCAGGTGCTGGCTCAGCACCTCCGAAGCGGCGGGACGGGGCGCTGCTGCCGCCGCCGTTCCCCGCCACAGCAGCAGCCCCACCGCCGCCTCATGCAGCCGCCGCAGCGCCCGCATCCCGCGGGGCAACCCCCCCGCCCCGCTTCCCGCACCCACCCCGCACCAACGGCTCCGGCCTGCGCGCCTGCGCCACCTCCGCGCCTGCGCCGGCTGCGCGCAGCGGCCCGCCGAAGGGCGGGAAGGGGAGGTGGCGGCGGTGTCACCCTGGCGGTGTCACCTCGGCGGCGGCCGTGGGACAGAGCCCCGGAGCGGAGCCGGGCCGGGCCTTGTCAGTGGGTGCGAGGGAGAACGGGGCAGTCTGGGGTGTGCGGCTCCCTGAGGGGAGAGGAGGGTCTGGGCTGGGGGAGACGCGGGAGAGCCGGCGCCGGAGCCCTCCGCGCTGAGGTGAGGCGGGGGCCGGGTGAGGCGGCCGGGGCAGCCCCGCGAAGCGAGGGGAGTGAGGAATCCCGCTCGCCGCAGACCCAGAGAGGGGCCCGTCGTCCCTGCGGAGGGGCGCACGTTGGCGCTGGTTGCTCCGAGTGAGAGCGGCACAAAGAATCGGGCAGTTCTGTCTTTAGGAACGGGTTTGTTTCAGCGTGCTGAGGGGAGCACCCGCTGTGTGCCTGGCGCGTCTCAGCTGCAGCAGCAACCAGGTTAACGGGCGCTCAGGAAAAACTCTGTTAAGCTGCATTGATTTTACTTGGTGAAATTTGACCAAATTTCAGGTTAAAAATAGTTCTTTGAAAGTGTTACACCCCTTTGAAGAGAAACATTTTAAAATCATAACCAATATTCCATTACAGGATTTTTCTAAATAAAAGCTAAGATTTTGAACCGTCAAACATTCTATTTGAGGAAAAAAAAAAAAGGTTGTACAGAAGAGTAAACTGAGAAACGGGAACAAATTTTTCCTTTTAATAATTGCAAACAATATCTCAAAACTCAGCAATCTTAAACCATTGAGCTACGCAGTATGAATGTGCTAATTAATCAGTTGCTACCCAACAATGTACCCCGTTTATTTACTGTAATGTACTACATGCGTGTAGAACCAGTAATTATTAATCATCATCAGTAACAAATGTGACTCAAGTTCACCTTCCTATAATTAATAGAGCATATAGTTAGCTTCAATATCTTTATTAGTAGCAACAATGAGGAGAGAGAAGTTGGAATCTGATACTGTGGCTCACTATGGTGAGGGGCCGAACCAATTTATTACACTTCACAATGATACTCTGCTGTTATATTTCATGGCCAAAATTACCTCCTCTAAAGTGCACGTGACAATTACTTTGATTTTTAGAAGTATTTATTTCAAGATATTTTGCAGTTAACTTTGCATTGCTCTTGTTGTTAAAAGTACAAGAAGGATGGAAAAATTCTTCAGCCTCTGGCAGCGTAACCTCGCGCTGGTTAAGAGAACATAGATGCACCTCTACTTGCACAACATACTACAGACAGAATGAAGTAGCATCTGTATGTACAAATGCATAGCAAAACATTGCATACTACAAAAGTATGCAAGAATCGTGACCAAATGTCCTAAAGATGAGGCTGGAAGTATGATGAAGCATTCTTCCAAATGTCTTCAGTTAATAATATTTGGTTGCGCTACTCAGGTCTCTGCATTCATTGGATTCTGGTATAGTCTGGTCATTTTTATGTCAAAACAGTCTCCTGAGATGCACATCTTTGTGATGAAGCTAAAACCCAGTCTAACCTTTCTTCAGTCGAGATGATGTATTAAACTACGTTCATGAAACTTGTCAATGATTGTAGTACCTAATCTTTAGTGCCCGATTGCTGTAACAAAATCTGTAGTCTAAAGTGAAATACAGAGGACCCGTATACCATAAGAGAGAGTACCTCAGATCTGGGATAGGTGATTTGTTAATGGGAAGTGATGTTAGGTAATCACTGTGAAATGTTGAGGACTGAATTAGTCATAAAACTCCAGGGATTCGTTACCTAGATGGAAGGTGGTAAATTCTCAAATTATCTGTTTGATTGAGGTATGGGACATCTTTCAGGAAATGGGTAGGGTGAATACTTTATTTTGGAAGACATCTGGAAGTGGTTGTGCTGATGAACTGTTTTCTTGCTCTGTGCTCAAGAGTTGTCATTCTAAATGTGGAAACTTGGGCTGAATGCCCCCTTTTTTCAGGGCTTTAAACCCAAATATCTAAAAAGGGAAACCCAGTTTCCAGTATCAACTCCAGGTAACATTCTCTCAGGAGAATGACCCGAAATGGGTAGCACATGTGCTACAGACAGTATGTCAATTCTTGCAAAAACAAGATTCTTGAAGTGCTGTTGACTAAACACACATCTTCATTGGCAGCTCTGGCCCATCACGAGCGCGAAACCTTTATTTTAATTGTCTGCATCTTCTGCAGTTGATGCCAAACCCCACTGTTCCTCATCTCCTTCCAAAAGCATTCCTCCACATGTTGCAGCTGGGGAACCAGCTTGGGCTTTTGCTGTCCTTAGCTGCAGAATTCTTTGGCAGTTTCTGATGAGCAGCCACACCTGGGCCACCTTTTATCTTTCGGTTCCCACTTGCTCTGTTTTCTTCCCAGTCTAGATCATGTTCTGAAATTCAAGCTACAGTTCAAGAACTCCATTATTCCTTAATGAGCAGGAATAAATAATCCAGTTGTGTGAACACGAGAATCATGACTATATTTCTGACTTCTTTTTTTTTCTTTTAAAGATTATAATTTCATTTTCTATCTGCTGTATTGCTAAAAAAATACATTTTTGGCACCAGCAGCATGGGAGTTGAATGTGAGAGACTGTAAAGCAGTTTCAATCCTTCCATCAGCTCAACACTCAGAAGTGTTAATAGTAATTAAAAACTTTTTTCGTCAAAATACATTTCACACTTTGCACATACTGAGAAATCTCTCTCACCATGGGAACTTTCAGATCACTTGTTCCCTGCAAAAACAGGTACAGTTTTCTTTTGTCGGAATAGAACAAAGACATAAGGAAGTGCAGGTTTCATTTACTCCTAGGACACTGCAGTCTATTAAGTGCCAGTGAACTAATGAGCCTCTCAGACCTTATGTTGTTCTGGCTTGGATCAAGGCTTAATTTTCCTTAACCCTTAAGAAACTAGCTGACTCTCCTACACCTCCTGTTCCCCCAGGATATTGCTTCCACTGACCAAATGGACATTTTATGGCTTGGGCATGAAGCTAGGTGAGAAATCTACAAAGAGCTTCTTGGCAGTAAAATAGGAGGGAGTGAATTATAAATGCTGCGAGGAAGAAGTCAGAACAACATACTGTGCTGCAGCCCCTTGAAGTAGAACAGAGAACAAATATATCTCATCCTGTTGGAAGAACTAATAAGCAATTATACTATGCTTTTTGGCATATTATTTCTTGGCAAATGAGAGATCATTGTTGTACCTGCCACAGCCAATATCTCTGTTACTTCCATTTCTAACCATAAAGAATAAAGACTTTCAGGAAGTTCATTCACTGCATAAATTTCACCTTAGAAAAATCTGTGTGGGCTCTCATATATCCAAAACTAAGACCATATTGAGATTACATGTAAGAAAGGAACAAAACCAAACAAGAATTAAAGAAAAATATTCTTTTAGGTTTTTATTTGAAACAGAGATCAGCATTTATGCAAACATTCTCATCAGCAATTAATTACTTCCGTGACCAAAGTAGAAGAGAAAAAGCTTAACACAAAAGATAACGTACGAAGCTAATAGATCAAAGACTCGGGCATCGGAAAAACTGGGCACTGATCTGCTGCAACTGCTTGGTCACATTCATTATTTGTCTTAAAAACTGGTTTTGCCTGAGCTTTTTGGGAAGTAATCTCAAAGATACTTGCCATGCTTGGGACAATAGTATCCATCCAGTGGAGAAGATGCACTCTTCCATAGTAAAATTTAGAATGTGGTGTCTGTTGGGATATTAGAGATTTGATGGATAAAATAATTTTACAAATATAACTGTTGTCCTTTAACATAACAGTGCACAGCAATTGTGACAAAAAAAGTCAGGAGTATCTGAAATACAGAATCTATCTGATAGAGCCACAAAAGCTGTGGTATACTGGGAATCATAGTACAACTATAATTCTAATGATACTCAGAATCTATTGTTGAACTAGAGCTATTAATATTACTTCTGATAATTTCAAAGTGAACATAAAACAATTGCTGCAAAAATCTGTAGACAACGAAAGAGCGGAAGGATAACAATATGGACAATCAGTTCTGAAGAGGAATCTGGGTTGCTGGCCTTACTGATGTAATGCATTTAAGTGTATTTATTTATAGGCGGAACACTGGACCTACTTTGATGTTGGAAGCCTGTATTTAGAAGACAATAGGTTTGAAAGGGAATTTAGGGTCAGGACTCTTAAGTAGAGTATGATCTAGTCTGATCTAGTGACAAAAGCAGCGAGATCCCTCTATGTATATGCAGGGGCATATAAACCAGAAGTGGCATTTTCATTGTATAACATCACTAAGAGAATTACTGGAATACCTTACGAGGTTGGGCTACACCACTTCTGCAGGGATGTTAACAAACCAAACCTGACTCGGGAGTTTTGACGCAAGGAACAGAAGGGTTCATCCCACAGAGAGGTGTCATTTTAGAATAAACAATTCTTTGCTTTCTCAGACAAAAGACATAACGAGATCCCATTCCTGGAAGTTGAAGGCAAACAAATGCAGACTATGCTTAAGGCACTGGTGTTAGCAGGAAGGATAATGAACCCATGGGAGAATTTGCTAGGGATGCAGTGGATTGTTTATGTTTATGAACCTATCTTTATGAAGATATGTTAAGGATGGTTCTAAGTTGTAGGCTTGATGGAGGAATCACTTGGTAAAATGCTAAGTTCTGTGCTCTGCAAGTCAGAGTAGATTGTTTCCTCTGCCTTAGAGGCAATGACTCTATTAATAAGATTTTAAAAACAAATAGTGTACTTTAGGACTGACAGTATCAACATCAGGAGCATTTATTATGATCCTCTGCTTTTCAACAGTTTATTTTTGTGAAAGAAGGGATATTCTTCTAAACACTGCACTCAGAAATCATGGAAATGTACTGTCTCAGTTAATATTACTTCACATGCCAATGCAGAAGGAAAACCAAACCTGTTCTTACAGATGAGAAAGCATTTCCAGAAGCATAAAGAATAAGGCACTTAAACGTTTTCCGTTAACTATTCTTTCAGAGCATCTGCTTTCGAAGGTTGCTCTTCTTACAATTTCAGTTTGTTTTCTGCTGTAATTCCTAGAATTGCTTCAATATCTTGAATTGCCATCTGTAACAGATTCAAGGAATACAAGTTATTTAATGGGCATTATAATGAAATCCAACAGCCAAAAGGCACAGCTGGTAGTACTTGCCTTGAAAAGGTAACCAGTGTCACACAGGACAGGATGCACCAATTACATTTACTATTACTTTGGGGACAGTTGGGGGAATTATTAGTAAATATGTACAAATCTCAGGTAAATAAAAAATACAGTTCGTTGCAATTTGTACTTCTAATTAACTAACAGGTGTTTTATTTCACATATGTAAATCATTGTTAACTCACTATGAAGAACAGTTCCCTTCTACATTTTTCTTCAATGGTTGCTTTTCACTCCCTTATATCGAAAAAAAAGGGGGGTTGGTTTGTTTATTCTGTAACGTTGAAATTTAATTATATCTTCTTTAAAACTGTCATTTCACACTCTGCTTGTCAGAGGAAAATAGAGTTAACACTGGAAAGAATCTGATATAAATTATGTGATTTAAGATACAAATCTGTAACACAGTGCTCCACCTTTCTACAAAACGCATACAAACAGGATCTTAGAAACTTTTTGTAAAGTTAAAGGTGATACAGTTTAGCAAAAGAACTCCCTCTGGAAAGTTCAGCTATTCTCTGGAATCAAAAGGCAGCATTGTAATGAGTGCTGGTTTCAGGGCACGGGGTTGGATTCATTATTGCTTTACTGTCTTTTTTTGCCAGCAAGGTCATCACGAAGGAGCTTCCGAGTCAAGGTGGGCGCTCCTGGGGGAACGTTCCCAGTGTGACAAGCCCCCGCGCTCCATCTGCCTCCCCCCGCAGCACCCCAGAGCATCCTCTGGCACGCAGGGATGGGCGCTGCGGGCGGGTTCTCAGAGCAGAGAAAATCGGGAGCAAAATTGATTCCTGAAATTGATGGCGGGGTGAAAGATGTGAACTAATGGAACTCAGTGGCTGCCTCCTTAAAAGAAATCAGTGTTAATAATCTAAGGAGCTATTATAAACTGAGAAGTTTGTTTCTAATTTTAGATACCTACCTTGATGATCTCCCTCTAAAATAACAGGGACAATTGTGGCAGAACTGTCTGAGGCAGTGCTGATAGCTCCTTTGCTTCTTTACAACGGACAATCGGGAGCATTACGTTAGAAATAACTCCACGCTAAAGTATGTCTCTTTTCAAAGAAAAAGTTTCAAACTTAAATTTAACTAACAGGTTCATTGGGAGACTTACTATATTGACCTAGACACTGTAAAATACATACCGCTAACAATAAAAAAGGAATGGTTTAGCACTTGTTTATGATACAGCATGAGGTATTTTCAGCCCTTGTACAGAAATTAACCAGGATCGTTAGTTAATTAACACCTCACCTTAAAATTGGTCTCGCCTTGCATATTAGGTGCTGATATTTCTTGATGGATGATGAAGAGATTGCGAGCAAAGGTCATGAGGACCCCCTGGAGATCCTCTCCGATTGTTCTGTTAATGATATCCAAACAAATGAGTTTACCAATGATTCCCTTCACATGCTTAAAAACAATCGCCCTCTCATTTGTGCCTGTCTGGTGATGGAATTTAATGAGTATTTTCAATCTCACAAGGTGGCAATCTTCAGGGAGATATGAAAGATGAGGCTCCATTTTAACTTGTCAACAGAAAGGATTTGTGTAATAAATAATTTTTATTAATCAACTTAGCAGAAGTAAACAGTGAGGTTTCAGCTACTCCAAGTAAGAGGCTACCATTGAGTTAGGACTGAGACAGGAGAACACTTTAAACACCTAGATCAGTTCAGCAGAACTGTTGCTTCTGCCTACAATTTGTGAAAGACACCTGAAAGAGAATTTTCAGTAGCATCAGCATTTCTTAGATTGTTGTAGCATACGTAGTACATACAGACTCAATACATACGATCTTATGGAACAGGATACTATGCTGAGGAGGAATGTACCTCATTTACTGACTGGAACTGACAGTAGCTCTTCAGTGCAGTAAAATGGATGACGATTCCCATAGATGTTTCAGGTATTTCAGTGATTTTATAAGCTCAGACTGTTAGATCCTTGAAAATATTTCCAAATTAAGATAATGAAATTGCATTGAAAATCTGATGGAAGACAAATCTGGGATCAGAATGGATGGCAAATATCTTCGACAGTATTCTGGTAATACATCAGTAACTGCCGATTCAAGCTGGTGATCCAAGAGGTGATGTTACATTTCTTACCGGGGGAGCAACTACTGGTATATTGTTCCAGAGGAGTTAGCAAGACCGTAGGTAGGATGCAGTATCTCTCACACAAGGACTCCATTTCCCGAGGTACGTGGCTGACAGTGCAGTCACACCAGCAGGGACAAGTTGATCCAACAGCTCACTGACTCTGCAAAGGACAGGTCCTTCTCTCATGTTCCTCCCCATCGCACAACTCTCATGCTCGCTATATACCCCTCTATGGACTGAGTCTGTCTTAGCCTCGCAGAAAACCAGTCCAATAAAAGAAGGCTTTCTGCTGAGTTATTGAGCTGAATCAGGTCCTTGAGAGGTGTAAAAGTACTGGAGACAATGCAAAGGATGGTCAGGAGGGAGGAGGACTTCAGAGCCGGGGTTGGGGAAGGAAAGAGCTCACTTTTCAGCATCTCTTAGGAGATGCTCTTAGGAGAGCTTAGCAGCTTAGGGAACGCTTTCAGATGCCTGAATCACTTCCAAATGGCTCCTGTAGATATTTTGCAAGCTCTTGTTTAGTGATTTTCTTTCAAATTTATCTTACAGCTCAATCATATAAGCTGCATACATTGTGACTGCAGGTGAGCGCAGTATAGTAGTGGAATAGCTAAGCTTTAACCAAATCCGACTCACTTCTGTACTACCAGTAGTCTCATCCACAAGAAGCTCAGTATCGGCTGAAAGAATCACGGCCCCAGAAACAATCTTTAGGATTCATTTAGTCCATTCCCTGTGCTAGGGCAGGATCAATGCAACTTACATCATCCTGACAGAGGTTTGTCTAATCTGTTACTAAACACTGTCAGTGACAGCCACACCGAACAATCTCATCAGTTCTTCCCTTCCTATCAGAAATTTCTCTTATGCTAAACGTGAATCTTTATTGCTGCAACTTAAGTTCATTTCTTCTTGTCCTACTACCAAAGACATGGAAATCAGATTTTTCCATCCTGCAGAGGCTTTTTGTGTGTTTGAAGGCTGTTAGCAGATCTGACTTCTGCCTCCTCTCCCTGCCCCCTTTAGTCTTGCCTTTCTAGACCTCTAACCATTTTCGTTGCCTCCCTCTGAGAAAAGTGGAAGGATTACTTCCAATGTCTCCAGGTTATATTGTTTACCTTTTTCCATAAGATCATGACATCAGTTTGTAAGCCACTGTGACTCACAGATCCTTTTCTGCAAAGCTAGTTGTTCCTCATATTCATTACTGCTAAGTGTAATGTCTTGCACCTGGTTCCAACTGAACGTAATTCTATTTTTCATGTTGTTTCTTCAATTTGTCGAGATCATTTTGAATTCTGTTCCTGCCCTCCATACTTGCAGTCACATCCAGCGCTCGAGGAGCTGTTTTCTTATCCGAGTCATTAATGAAATGGCTCCAGCATCAAAGGAATACCCAACAGACTGAGAACAGACCGTTTCAGCCCCTCACTTGCTGTTTCCTATTTTGGCAGTAAACTTTACGTAAATTCTCTCCGAGGAGAGGTTTTCAATCAGCGTACAGTAGATTTGCACAGATTATGCTTTCTTTGAAACGTCAAATCTGCTGTTGCCTGACTGCTGTTCACTTTGTGAAGAACAATATATGGAGGCATTAAACTTCAACCATCTTTGCATCATGTATAGTTAGGGTTTTAATAATGTTGCCTGTAAAAGCAAGCTCTGTGCTAATCCGTGTGCTCTCACAGCTAGATTGCTATTGACAGTGAATCTAGCTCTTGTGAAGCTAATTGCAGTAGGTCTTCAGTCTGCAGTGCAGTCAGGCTTTGATCTAAGCAGACTCCTGTCCTTTTTTTTGTTACTAAAATGCTTAAAGCTTCCCTAAAACTTTTCACTTTTTTCAGATCAAGTGTGTTCCCAGCTGTTTATCAGACTGTGGACCTGATGGTGTAGACTTACATCATTCCCAATCTGTATCGCTTCTGATCTTCATACAATATAAAAACTGTCCCCTGTTTTTCCTGTTAAATAAAAAGACAAAAGTGATTTAATTATTCCTAAAATAGTGATAATTATAGTAAATGTATTATACAGGCACAGTAAGTATATAACTATATCCAAGGCTAGTTTTGAATTGTGCGTAATGGATTATTGCTCAGCATAAGTAGATTATTGCACTAACTTATTGTAGAGAAAACATTAACTTTATGCCAATAGAATACATATGGCAGAGCCTATTCAGTAGCAAATATTTTTGTTCCAAAGTAGTAAGAGATAGTCATAAATATCTTGAAAATTATCTCCTTGCAGTTATTTTTATCAAGAGACAGGTTAACCCCTAAAAGCCTTACACACCCTTAAATTGAAAGACAGTGAAAGTATGTTTAGCTTTTCCTGGTTTTAAAGTTTATACTTCACGTTAGATACAGACGGACATGAACTTTCATTAACCTTCTGCTGTGATACTGGCGACACTTTGGTCAGCAGCAAAACTCAGTTTGATGTTTAGATGTGCTAAGCGACAGTTGTCCCTGTGAGAGCTCTCATGAGCAGGGGCCATCCCTGGGGAGGGTTTATACTGAGAAAACACATAAAACTGCATTTCCCAGTGAAGCCCTGTGCCTTTGGATCAGAAAACTCAATCTGCTGTTTTGTCTTGCCTAATCTCTTCTAAACTCTTTTATATTTCATTCTGTTCATCTGCCTTAAGCACTTTCTTTCCCAGCAAAGACTGCCCTTTCATTTCTTCATTCCTCTTTCTGTTCCCCACTACCACCCGACCCCTCAGCCTCTGACGGTGTATCTTCTTACGGGTACGGAGGTGTGTGATGGCCAAGTGCTCTCGGGAAAACACAGTGCTACGTGGTCCTAAACCCAAGCACAGCTCCTGGCTACAGCTGTGATCCTTTTTGCCCACAGAGCCATGCGAACAAACCCACATTCTCTGTCATCTCTGAGATGCCATCTTACTCCCTACTGTATAACATAAACCCGTTGTAATACTCTTTGTCCTTTGCTGCTTCCAGTCTCAAGCCAAATCAGATCCATATCTCAGTACTCAGTTCTTCAGTGCTGACACCCCAGGCAGGTAAGTGTTACAATATTAGACTAATTTTTACAGGAACTACTGAAGACCTTTATGCAATTCAGAGTTCATTAATTGGCATCATGCAAACAATTTAAAATAAAATCAATTCTTATGTATACCAAGTCCTCTTCAGCAAAACTGTAGAGCAACACCTTGCTGTGTTTTTAACAGAACACTTAAACATTATATTATGCTAAATGGAACACTTAAACTTTACATTGTGCTAAGTGGTTTCACCATATTAGAATTTACATACGAGAATTATGCAGAGTGAATAGCACGTTTGCTAATCTTTCCCGTTCCTACCTGGAGGTCAAATCCAACACCACGAGCTTTACACATCTGGAGGAGAACATGATAGTAGATGCCTGAAAGGCTGGAGTGCCTCAGTTGACTGCTTGCTACTGCACACCAGTTGCTTCGTGGAGAAGGCTAGAGAAAACAACACAGGATTCTTTATTTTTGTATCGGTTTATATCAGAACCCAACAATTTACTATTTAAATGGCTTTTTCTCAGTGAACTCAAGTAAGTGTGGAGTAAGGCTCCGTTTGGAGGAATTCCTGTTCATAACAATGTCTACTGAAAACAGACATTTCTATGCAGCAAAATTAAATCCTCACCTCACACTGTCCATGAAAACTTGTATCATAGATCAGGTCTACAGAATCACTCTGTGAACCACATGTTGATATTTTCACAGTTTCACTGGTAACTGAGCCCTGTGAAATCGTTCTAAGCGGATCCCCTGAATCTATCCTGCCCTGTGGAAATGTACGTCGTTCTAGAGCCAGCTCTTCTTGACAGCAGAAATTCCAAAGCGGATAATTGGGTTTCTCCAAGACTGAGCATTCTGCTACAGCATTCATCTGCACAATTTTTCCAGCAAGTCTTTGAGCCAAGGAGCTGTACAACTGATACCAGCGGAGTTCATACTATGGGTAAAAACCAGTACTGCATCTGAGTTTAAAAACTCTTACCAGTGCTTAGGACAAAAGATTAGCAATGTTGCATTGAGTAGAACTGAAGAGAGATGTTGTAAACCAAGGCTTTCCTGTGATGTTAGTTTTAATACTGGACTGCTCATTCAAAGCGAGGATACTGCACGTTGAAGCATGTAATTTACAGTATTTTTTCTAAAATGATATTTGTTTTGACATTGACTCATTTAAGTTGACATAGTTGAAATCCTTATATAATACATCTCTGCCTGAAAATTAATCATGTTTATAATATTCTGAGAATTAATAACACCCATTGCTCAAGTCATTAACTTAAAAAAGGAGCTTCCAAAATCTGTTCTCTGCAGTAGGGGACCACAAATAAATGAATGCTTGATAAAATAATCCAAGTAGCAGTTTAACAAGCGTAAACTTGAATGTGGCTGCAATAACACAGAACTATTGTTTAAGGGTTGGCATCAGGTTGATGAGGTGCTTATTTCAGCTACAAAGCATGCATACACATGCATAATGAACTGCAGTATGAATTATTAATGTGTTGCTTATTTAGCCTCATCTGTCTAGAAGATAATGTATCCTAACTATAATGAGTGATTGGTTTTGTACATAATTACAGTAGCAGCAGTATCTAGGAAATTTGTTCTTTCAAAGAAGGATTTCTAAAAATAAAATCATCACACAAACTCAGTTGCTGTTCCGTTTTATCAAAATCAAACCTACCAGGATTGAGAATATATAATAAATTAAAAGGGACAGAATCATTATTAACATCATAATTTTACACAAAGTGTTTTACTTAATCATTCATTACAGATCATGTGCTGTAAAAGCATTTGTCTCTTGGTTTGTTTCTTTTTCTAAAGATACTTTCCTGAGAGTGCATTTTTGTAGTTAACTCTTAAGGAGATAAAACCCTCAGAAATACAGAAAGAAGAAAAATAAAGGATATAGTGAACAATTTATGTTAATTCTGACAGAATTTTAATTAAAAAAAGTTGCTACTTGATTACTTTTCATTTCTAAAACTTGTACTACTGGGACTAATCATATCTAATTTACTTCTCTCCAACTAGAAGTGGTTGCTTGACAAGAACAATAGATCAAGAGCTCATTAACCTCTAAATTAGAGCTCCATGGCATTTTTGGAATGGTGCTACATTCCTCTACGTATGAAAAAAAGGGAGTTGTGCATCTCCTGTCAAAATGTGTAGAACAGCATCTGGTTTACACCTATATGTGTATGTAGACATGTACTTCTACATACATTGCTGCTTCTGTGACTTTTCTAAAGGCCTTTCTTCCCTTTTTAGAGGGACAGTCTGAAGATTCAGAGCCATATTAAATCCTGCACCAAGCCTGATCTAATTCCAGAATTTGCAGAATAAGCAAATCGTATGTTAACTGTGCTTCTGCCTTCATCAGGATTTCAAAGCAATACACAAATATCATCTTATTTCAAATCCCATCCCTGGGAGGCACTAGTATGGATGCAATCTTAAGAGTTTCGTACCTAAACCTGCAATCCTGAGCAGCTTGGCTTTGTGTGCGACACCCACGGGGAGCCGAGCGTCCGCAAATTCGCAGCATGTGACAATGCGGGTGGCTGAATCTCACCCGGCAGTAGTAAACAAAGATTGAGCGGGGGGTCTTCGGGGCTCACTGCCTTGCTTGGTGTCGCAAACCAGCGCTTCCCCGCTTGGGCTTTGAAACTCTGGCCCAGAGAAAGCAAGCAGGATGGAGTATGACTGCATACTCCTGCTGGGGAACTCACCTCAGTTAGGGTGCTCTGAGCTTTCCCTGTTCAAATGACCATGTCCATAATTAATAGTGAATAATTATTAATACCAAACAGATGGATGCAGAACTGAATGAAGGTTCTGAGAACCAACATTTGCGTTTAACTTGGTAGGTGTCCAGATTCTTCTGCAGATGTAGCTCCGATGGTTTTATCCCCAGTTTTGCGCATGAAAATACAAAGCCGAGGTAGAACTTCAGTGCTCTAACTTCTGGTCCCAAATCAGAGCTCATGAGCTCAAGGCTCAGATTTCTTCTTCACTGCTTTGAAGTTACTCCTGTAGTCAGGGCAGTGCTTTCACCTCCTTCCTTTTTCTTGCAACTTGTAAATTACCACATTCTTTACAACATGAAAACTACCTAAAATATTTAGCAGCTAGTTACTACCACAAATCAATATTATTGAGCACAAAGCATGAATAATCAGGTACCCGTAAGCATCCAGAACCTTTCTTTTAATTTCTAACGTGATGGTATCCCATTTACTTTATTAACCTTGTAAAATCTAAAAGTAGCAGTTTAAAATCTCAAAGGAGCAGATTCAGCTCCTCTAGCACAGTGATCTAGGGCAAATTTTAACTTTTCGGTAGTTTACATTAATAATTTTATTTGTAAACAAATTGCTGCTTACAGTTTTTGTCTCCTCATGCTGAATATATTGGCTTTCCATTTTCTTTGGACCAAGAGACACTTCAAAGCGGCCAGAGCGACAATCCAGATTTCCATCTGTCACGTACAACATGAGCTGAGTCAAGGCCAGCTGGTCACTATAGCAAAGGTCAAGGTCTGTTGCCCATACCTAATCAAAACACAAACAGGGGCATTAAAATAAAAAATAAAAAAAGAGAGGAGAAGGGAGAAACTCAGCAATTGTGTAAAGGAACATCTATGCCTTTATTTTCATGCACGTTGGTATGTGTACATAGGGTTTCCTTGTGCTGGTGCATCATTGGCAGCAATAAACCACTTCCAAATGGGAACTTCCAAAACAACTTCTGAGACAAAACCGAAAGGCTAAGGACAAAACAGTTACCTGTACTACCAAGAGTTTAGCAACAATTAGTAAAAGTAGAGAGATGAGCTCAACAGCAGCAAAGCCTGTATTGCGTTGAGTAGGGAATTATCTAAACACTAAATATCACACCTGGATTTTTCAGCTGAAGAATAGTTAAGGTTAAATAAAGTCAACCTTGAGTTACAAATAGGTATTTTGAGATAGAAAAGGCAAAGCTAAACCGAGTAAAAGGAGTAGGGGAGTGTGGAATCCGTGTTTAAGAATATGTATCAGTCATCACAGGGGTTGAGCGATTCCCACAGCAATACACAGCCTCAAACAGTGGCTACGTTGGCACGTAGAAAACCGTACGACTCGCGGCATGGTTCTGCTTCCACTCGCACCACTGTTTGTGGCGCTAATTCAGATTTCTGCTCGTGTAACTACACGAGAAACCAGACTGTAAGATGGTAGGGCCGTTGGTGCAACACATCCCACAGGCCAGCAGAAGGGAAGCCCACCCCACCCGTGTGCAGGACATACTTGCAGGCAACGATAAAAGCCTCCTCTCAACCTCAAGAAGATTTCAAAGCATTAACGCATGTAAAAGTCAGGATTTGCGAGGCTAGTCCACGCTGAGGGTGCAGCAGAAGGAAGTATTGTGAATGGCTTCTGCGAGGCTCCTCCGCCCCCAATAACCTGAGCGTGGTTTTACCCAAGAGTTTTTCCCATTTAAAAAATGTTTGTGCCTACTACGCCAATGAGAAATGTTAACGCACACAAATATCTGCCCTACAGTGGACCCCTTTAAAACAAATCTAGCAGTGAATGACTTGAACAAGCCTTTGAATGGTAAATGGCGTCATTATAAGGATATTAAGAGGTCAGGCAGTCAAGGCCTCTTGGTAAACTGGAGTTAATTTCTGAATCATATGCACATAGTAATGCCCTTTTTATAATGCTGAATAAATCACATCAGTAACAGTTGTTAATATCTAACTGCCAAGTATCTGTTGCGGTATTAAATATCCTATTTGTCAACTTAAATATTTCCTGCTGCATGGTATAAAATGCAAATCGGGTGCTAATGGCTGGCTTTACTTAGTAATAGGGGAACATTCCCCAATTATAATGCTTAATTTTCTTCAATAATTTATTCTTTATCATCACTTCTGCAAGACGGGAAGGAACTTTCATATCGATCTGTACTTTTCCAGTATGTGCTGACCTTTTCAATGAGCTGAATAGTAAACTATACATACTGTAGAAGCATTAATTTCCATAAATATTATGAACAAATCAGTAACAGCCAATGTGTCTTGAACCTCGTTGGAGTTGGATTTTAGATTCTCAGTTAATGCTTTGTCCCCAGAAACAGACAGCAGGGCTACACGAGGGGACCAGGGTCTGTTGAAAATTGTGGATGTCCGAGGACAGTTCACTAACTAGTAGTAGTGAGTGGGTTGCTCTTAATCCAGACCCTGATACTACACCTGCATTGCTCTAACCTCAAAGTCTACACCGGCGTTATCTGGAAGCTTTGTTGATGCACAACAGAGGGGCAGGAGCCAGGTTTGACTGAGGGTGGACCATAAAATGGCTGAGCTGATAGAAAAACCACAGAAGTTAAGCAAAGACGTCACTGTGGCCGTGGTGCATGTGGGTAGATACAAGGGCTGTGTTCTGGCAACGCGTAGGGGATGGGTTGAGTGTTTAGAAGCAGATAAAGTATTAAAAGCTGCAGCCTGGCAAACACAAACAGCCGTTAGCACAAGACAAATTCATTACACCCTGGTAGAGATTCCAACAAACCGTACCAAGCGTGGGACAGCACGCACGTTTTGCAAGAGTTACTCAACAAATCCCATGTTGTCAGTAACTAAAATTAAAGTACGTGCAAGTGACATTGGTTTAATTTCAGATGTAGAGAAGAGACCCATTAATTACTTGTGTGATACATTTCACATGAGCTGAACAAAAACCCAGCATGCCAACCTGGCTGTATCGCCCCGCTGGCACGTTCCCAGTCGCTGCTCTGGGAAGGCACAGAAACACTCCTGGATCCCTGTGCCAGGGGATGGCTCCAGCCTCTTCTCTGCCCAGGGAAGGGGCTGTAACACGAGGAAGAGGAGAAAAAGCCTTTAGCAGGGTGGGTTTCATGCTGGAAATCATGAGACCAACCAAATGCTATTTTGAGGAGTTTCTGTTTACTTTCCGAGTGCATCAACTAGTCGCTTCGGATGTGGTTTCATCATCTCAGATGGACTACACTCATACATTGTCTACAAGGGTGGACTGACGACCATACTGCGTAACGAAGGAAGGTGTCCATCCTCTCCCCTGCCCATTACTCTCTAACATTGTAGGAAGGACAGCTCTAAACACCTACTTAAGCTTCAGTCACAGTTACATTCATCATATTTTTTTGCCTTTAAGTCAACATATTTTTTGCTTTTAGATCTCCACAGCCCTGAGCACGAGGGGGAGGAAGGCAAACATGGCTGGAAGCCACCTGTCCACCTCCTTTCGTTCTGGGCCCGAGGCTGAACCACCCCTACTGCAAGGTAAAGCAGCCAAATGGTCATTACTGCGTGCCAGCTGGGATCACCCCCAAGGACTCTTTTCCTGGCTCAGGGTTGTCAGAGAACACTGTAACGTAGCCATGTCCCTTTCTGCCCTGGATACGTCCCAGAACATCCCTAATGTGGGGAGAAAGGAAGAAGGATCAGGTGGTATAAGATTCCAGCTTTATCCTGGCAGGGGATTCCCTTTTGCCAGGGAAATCCAGAAGTGCCCTTTAAATCCCCTTTGTACTGCTGCAGGAAGAACACAGGGCCTGGGCAATGGGTTTCACTTTATTTTCATGGATAATTTTTTCCCGTTTTATTAGTTCAAACGCAGGCCAGATCATTAGTAACTAGTCAACTGAATTCTTTGATGGAACAATTTCTAAGTCCCATGCCAATTCCTGAAGGTCACGAGCACTCTTTGCAAAATTATAGCAATAACAGGTGATGGTTTTGGTAGTTTGAAGAAGGATGGAAGATCGTCAGGTCTGAGTCTGGTGCTGTGTTACAACAGCCACGCAGCTGCCTATGGTGCTCTTATTCTGGAAGTTGGCAGTGGACATCTGTTTGCTGGCTCTATCGGTCTGGCACCTTTCACCAATAATATATCAATATATATTCCCAAAGGGAAAGGGGCAGCTCATTATATCGTACTAAGCACATGTTGACCATATTGAAGTTAGCAGGTGTCCCTTGAGCATAATAACCTAAAATTAATTGTAATAAACAAAGAGAAGACCACCAGAATCCTCTCTGTGTCTAAAGAATCCTAATTAGGTGGACTCCATAGTTGATGACTTCTCATTTTCTGTGAAGATGTTACCATGCTCGTGCTAAGATCACATATTTCCACAGCTTTGAAAGTGCTCTTTGGCATGCAGAGCACTAAGTTAAATCAGCACGGCTAGAGCTGCCATCATCAGCAGATATGGAGAAGAACATGAACTGAGAAAAACATCTAATGTTAGAGCAAGAACACGGCAGAGCTACGCATCACATGTACGTGACCAATTTGGGCAATATCGTTTAGACATACCTATCGCTCTCTCTTCTGCTTCTTTTGCCATATTAAAATGTCAGAGCACAGGAAGTTCTCAGCTTGGCTGCTCCTCCCAGTTCTGCAGTTCTGATGCTGCTGGCCAGCCGTAACGAAGCATCGTGTGGCGCACAAGCAAAGGGGCAGGCACAGAAAAGAGGGTACGGAGGAGAAGGGAGCAGCATTAACAAAGGTGGCACCAGTCACCTCAAATGGAGACACGACTCTTCAACTGAAAGAACAGTCTCTGTGAAGGATGACGGAGACTTTCGCAGTAGAGCCGATTCCACCAACAGCTCCTCCAGCGGCTCAGAGCACGGGGTGAGGAGGAGGAGGGAGTGCCATTTACAGACACCAGCACTGCTCCCCACCGGTGCTGGGATGGGATCGAAGGCTTCGCCCACCCATTCTTTGGTTTCCCGCATGCTTTGTAGAACTAGATTGTATATGGCAAATAAAATGGCACTCATCGCTCTCGACATCACCACTTGTAACTACGAGAAGGAGCTCAGGCAGGCTCCCACTAATAAGCCTTTGAAAACTGTGAAATGTAGAAGCAGTTGAAACTGATGCAGAAGTCGGGGGGAAAGGTAAGAGTGGCACTACGTGAGCTCTAAAGAAACAGCACACAGCATCGGATAAAAGCAGTGAAGAACAGATCTTGACAGAGTTTCCAGCAACGCCTAGGGTTACAGTGGAGCAAGGAACACAGCTTCCCAGCAAGGTTCCCGTTTCAAAAGCAGTAGTATCCTCCCAGGAAAACAAGCAGGATATGACATTTCTATCTGTGGCAGACTTTAACTGAAAAAACCACCTACACACAGAAACATGAGCCTACTGAAATCAATTAAAGGCTTTTCACTGTGTCTCAGGACATAGAATAGTAGCTGTTCTGACCCTCCATTTAAAAAAAAAACCCCAAACCACCCAAAATGAACGAAAACAGGTCTTAGAAACATCAACCCAACTCCACCTCTGTAGCATATAATCTTCAAAACAGTCCAGCAGCTCTAGAGAGCTCCAAGCACAGGCAGAACAAATGAAAAACCAGACCTACATATTAGTTTGGGCTGTTTGTCTCAGCAGGCTAGAAATTTTGTTCATTTAGGTTCAGGTCTAGTAACATCTATTGGATTGCAACAGGTTTTCCTTTGAAGTAACATAAAATGGGTGTCAAAAGCTTCTAGAATGCCTTGAAAATCTGAGCTGTGGTGTTTTGTGCCTTTTGTTTTGGCTTGTTTTTTTTATTATTTTATGAATGTATTTCCATTTTCTATAAGGCAATGTCTGTGGAGGTCCAGCAGTTATTAACCAGATGAATTATCTCCTCTGGTAAATCAGGAGCTGTTAGAAGAAGGCCTGTGCAAAGGTCAAGTTTAAGTAAAGAATGATACAGTCCTACGGATTAACAAATATCTATTGCTTGAGTCAATCCTCATTTTCTGAGGATATACCATAAGGATACGTATGCAATCGTAGGTGTCACATCCTGATAGGACTGCATGGCAAAATAGCGTAACAGGAGCTTTGACTTGAGATTTTGGGATTTCCAGGACGCTTATGTGTTCAGAAATTAAACCGGAACAGAGCTCACTTGTGAAGTCTAGAACTGAGATTTGATTTTCAAACAAGAACTGAAAGTTCAAAGATAACCAGATCTGGGGTTTTTATTATGACTTACGGGTTTTAAAAAAGCAAAAAGTAGAGGCAGTTGTTAAGAATTTACATCTTAAGTCTCCTTCAGCACATGCAGCTTCAGAGCCTGTGCTTCGTGGTAAAGACATCTCAAGTGAATAAAGTCACGATTATAGTGTAATTCTTTACAACTGCCATAAAAATGCTTCAGCTTTAAACGATAAACTTGAGAAGGGAAGGCAACATAAATCCTTAAAGAGTTACTAAATTCCAGCTTTTCTTTCTCCAGTTTAACTGGTTTATCTGCATCTAATATTGATGTCTGCGTTATTGTAAAGAGCACACCTGCTATTTTTAAAGAAGTGATTGAATGGCACTGTTAAAATGTCAATTAGTAAAATATTAATGCAACTCGGGCATTGAGAAGAGAGCTTCTTTTATGACTTTTAAGTTTCACAATACAATTGATTATTTCAGCAGCAATAGCAGACAGGATCTTATCCGGCTGCCATCTCGTGGCAGCTGCTGGGATGGTCTGGTGCAGGCCCAAAAACTTAAATTTTAGGGCCCTAGAACTGGCCCTAACCTCCATCCTGTGAATATGAGATCGGAAGACGGTTAATGAAAACACTGTGACTCTTGTTTGAAAATGACACATAGAAAATGCTCCAGTCTGTCTGGAGAAATCTTAAGATGCATATGAGAATACCGAAGAATGCATCCCACCGAAAGCATCCCTCAAAGCATGAGCTAGATTGTAACACCAGAGCTGATCGATGGGCTTCAGAGACATCTGTACTCTGCTCTTCCTCACCCCAGAGCTGCCTGCGTGGCCCAGGCTGGTTGGCAGCCCTGCAGCCGTCCTCCTCAGGGTCTTTTGAAGCCACTGGACTGGAATGGAGGGAGAATACCCACCTAAACATTCCTGGCTCTATAATTCTCCTTTCAGTATGTTCTGCCTCATCTTCTCCTCTGCACCCAAACTGAACTCAATCCAGTGTTCTCTCAGTTTTGCTGCAAGAGGTACGGGGCTGTCTAAGCTATCAGACCATGAAAAAGGTGACTTACGACCCGGCTTCTCAAAATTATCTGTCCACAGATCTATGGACGTAAGTAAGTTTATGCATTCAAGCAGTCCCACTCAATTAAATGGACTTATTTGGGTGCAGCTCCTTGACAAGTTGGGATCTGAGCAGCATTCAGTCAATACTGTGCAAGACCACTTCAAAGGGTCAAGGCCTTCCTCTTAAAGATCAGTCTTGGCAAACAGAGTGGGAATCAGAAGCGATTCCTCCACTTTTTCCCCCAGGACATTGAAAACCACACGTCTCCATCTCCATTTCCCTCGGGAGCAAATCACAGTGGGCACCTTTGCTGTGCTCCAGGGTGGGCAGTGCAGAGCACGACGCAGCCAGTGGTAGGCTCTGCCTTGCCACCTTCCTCGGCTAACCCGGCACCGCGATGCCAATCTCAGCCTCAGGGTTACATGCAAAATGAACAATGAAATGCAAGAAATAAAGTACAATGTGCGGTGGACCGCAGGACAAACAGGTGTGAAGACAATCAGACAGGAGTCAAATCCTCCTACAGGCACTACCCTCGATGCTGTTGGTTGTAAACCGCAACCTCCTCCAGTTCTACCATAATTTAAGGAAGAGCCCTGTGTAGCTGGAGGACAGCATGATCTGTAGATGTCTCCGAATGACTCGCTGTACGTAGCAGCGGTGGCAAACAGGCCGGCCAGGGCTGCACAAGCAGTGACAGACTGAAAAGCTCCCGTGAGGATGAGGGAAAGGGAGCTGGGAGAGACTTGGGTAACGAGTAGAAGCAAATGGAAAACCTAGTGGAAATATCATCACCCAGCTCCTCCAGGCCTGAGGACAACATCCCTCTTGTCACCTTTTGGTCAGCGTGGACTGCAAGAACTGCAAGAGAGTAAAGATAGCGCTGCGTCTGTGACGGGCACTGAGCTCCTCGGTGACTCAAACAGAGGTTACGTTCTCATCTCCACACTCGCTCTGGCTTTCCTGTTGAACGGTCTTACAGACGTGCGTTGTGTCTTATCCATCACGCAGAGTCTGTTGGCCACCACCGCTCCAAAGAACGCAGCAATACGGGAACAGCATGTTGAAGGGAAATACTCGCTAACAGCAGCCATCTTAAAAAATACAAGCAATACTCCATTGTTGATATAAAAATTCATATTATGCTTACGATTACGATTTTTAAAGGCTTTTAGATGAAGAGCCTGAAACTCAAGGTACATGCATTGCTTTCCTCTGCTCCGAAGTCCCCTTTGCACAAGTGCACTGGGGAAGTATGTGTGAAGACATGTATTGCAGCGCACAGCAAAGGCAGAAATGTGTTTTCACTTATTTGGCCCTTCAGATTTCTTAAAGAGTTGTATTTATGGAGCATGTAACTTTATGAAGGTTTCAGGGATTTTTAAGTATTTAAATACTCAGACTGTATTGGTAACAGATGTTCAATGATATATTTAATTTTTAGTTTTACTGAAAATATCATGTATCGGTTGATATTTTCTGTAAAATATAACTTTAAAAGAACGCCTAAGTATACTGTACTTCCAGGAAATGTATCTGAGCCTTTCAGCTACTGCATTAAAGCGGGCACTTCTGAAATTAGTTGGGAAATGTTCTGAGAGTCTAATAGGATTTCTTGTTTGCCAAAAAAATAGTGCTTTCAGGAACACAATCTTTTGTGTAATCTCTCTCTCACAAGACAGATGGCATCATTAATTGCCTCTACATCGAGTTAAATTTAAAAACCTGTGCTTAAATAATGTTAAATTTGTGGTACATGCTGACAAACATAGGAAATAGTAAGGTAGAATCAATTGGAAACAAGGGAAGAAAACCAAGACAGAACAGACAGGAATAATCAGAGACCACAAGAAACACTGACCGACTTAATATGTCCTTGTTCATGCCAGGAAATGTCACAACCTTAATAATCTAGGAAGGATTTCTGTGTTTCGGTGAATGCCTGGCTGGAGGGAAACAACTGGCAAAACTCCCATTGACTTCAGTGGGTGGGAATGTCATCCCTTAATCTTTTTAAAGCAACTTTACATGGAAGTTGTCCAATGTGGCTTATCTGCAGTTCTAATTACAATGCTTGTGTAAATACACTTGGGGAGTCAAATGTAACTGTGAGCCGTATTTCAGAGCTAACATTATTCCAATGCTCTGGTTTACCACAGTCACCCTACAGCGGTATCCGTTACCAAAAACCTGATTTTAAGCCACCTTTGAGCTTAAAAAGGAATATAATTATCACAGTACTGCCAAAAAGCCAGCTTTTGCCAAGAGATGCCATATACTAACTCTGGGTTTAAACACAAGACCTGTGTTTAAAGCCTTTTCTTGCACCATACAAGCTGTGATTTCCAGACGCCTGGACACCCATGGCTTTGGGTGCATGCAGCCACACCATCTTCTGAAAGTCCACCCCTACTACATAGCCTGTCCCATTAGATATCTTCCCTTGTACAGTTAAACACTTTAAAAAGTCTCCTAATTGAAGACTGTAGAAGAAAATAATGTCAAAAGAGCAAACAACCAAGGAAATGCATTGAAAATACAAGAAATAATTGAGGCTTGATGCTGAGATCCTGAGTTAGCATCCATATCCATCTGCTAATTTTGAATTTGTATAGTTGTACCCAGTAAGCTCAACAATACTATTCATCACTAACGATAAGGATTTTATGTTCTTTAAAAATTATCTCATTTTCTTGAGTCTTCAGACACAAGGCCAGTACCAGAGCACTGAACACTCAGTCTCTTCACCCAGATTTGACTTAATTTTGTTTTACTTTAGCCTGGCGTTATGCTTTAGATTTGTACACCTGTCATACTATTCCATCCTATTGGCCAATATCAACCAAATTTGGAAGAAGGTAAAAATCGTCAAATACTGAACTCCCATGGGATTCCTGAAATAAGTACGTGGGCAGAGGGAAGAGGCCTCACCAGCAGCCTTAGCATGGGAAAGGCCGCGGGGTGACTTCAGCTGGAGAACACATGGGAACTTATCTTCGGGGCACAAAGCTACGGAAGCCTGACTTCACTGTTTTTAAGCTCATGAAAGTGTTTTTATTTTTAAACAGAATACAGTATTCAGTGATGCCCTTCATTTCCTTTTCATAGTGTCCGACTGGTGAAAGAATTTAGTAGATTATGTTGTGACAACGAAATCTGACTTGACTAATAAAACAGATGCCAGATAATTCCAGCATAGAATCATGCGAGATTAATATTTGGTTACAAACTATGACCAAGGCTTATCATCAACATTCATGCCAGGGATTAAATTGCTTCTTTAAAGCCATTCTCTTACCCATTTGTTCCTTGGCACTGAAAGCAGCCTGTGTTGGGACAATATATTCCATCACCTTATAAGATCTCAAAGTTCAGTTGCGCATTATAAGGGACAGTGGCCACCCATCCACTGCTCCTCTGCATCCATCACAGGCAACAGCAGATTCTGGAGTCAACACTCTTCTGGAGTCTTGATTTATTACGTTACTTTTCATGTTGTCAAAAGTTCTGATACAGCTGACTATGAGGTTTTGTTGACAGGCTTGTAAACTCTGGCAGGGAGGACTAGGGTCACTCGAGTGCTTCTGATTTTACCTTTTAAAAAGACCCCATTACTCATCTACACAAAAGATTCTCCTGGGCAGGGTTCCATGAGAAAACATTTATTTAGTCCCTTCCATTCTGCTCAGTTATGCCTAATGTAAGTCACACAGTGCTCCAGCACTCCAAACCTGTGCTGCCTTCCCAGCAGCGTTTTCCTTTCTAGGTAATTCAAGGTGTTAACCTTAGAATATTGTTATTTAACAGTCTAGACTCCCCAAAAGGTCACCCATCTCTTCCCACATTAGCGCAACCTGCGCCTGCAGTTAATGTGCCCACCGTATGAAGTTTTCAGGACTGGAGGAGGTATGATATATAGTCAGACACTGTCATAAACCTGAATTTCATAATGCATCACTGAGTACCTGGATCTGCTGATCTTCTGTTAAAATATTTTTAAGTACTCTAAAGCAAACAAAGTGCTAAGGTGTACAGCAGAAAGCAGTGTGTGGCCTCAGGCTGGAATGGTGTCACGCACCGCTCTGCTCTCATGCGCTACTCTTGATGCCATGCATGCAGGAAGACTCAGAGCCTTGACAGACCAAAAGGGCTCAAAAACCCCAGTGGCCAGTGCAGCCCACGTGGAAGACTCATTAAAACGAGGATCTACAGAGGGAATTCCACAGGAACATTTAGGCTAAACTGCTTCAGCTATTGCACGTACCACCTAAGGGACAGTAACTCCCGACCCAGGGCTGGAACTTCTTGAGACATAACCACACTGCTTTCCATTACCTCTCTCTACTTTAATTAGCCATTACAACATAACCCAAATTGTTCATTATTACCATCCTGTTTGCTGTAAGAAATCATCAATATCCCCTCTTCCTTAGATTCATCCTCAAACTTCCCATCTGCATTCTTACGGACATGGGTTTACTCAAAAGAGTAGAATAATCCCTCTAATTATTTTTACAGAGCAAAATACAAGAGATTCAGAAAAGTTTGAAACTAAAATCATCTAAACATCTTAGTTTCAGATGTTTAAGATCTTTAGATAAGACCATCACCTGTAATTACCAGCTTAATGCAGAATGCACTTATTTTAGGGGAAAAAAGTCATTGAAGGAATTAAAATATTATTTTCTTACCACTCAGCTTTGAAAGAAGCCCTATGGCCTTTGCTGATTTGTTATTCTTCAGGTTGATGAAAGAGGTTCCTCAGGTCCACCTGGCAGAGCAGGTCTAAATTTTATGCTATTGTCAGAATAACCATGTGCTACATCTCCATCCACGTGCCCCATGGCTTAGAAATAAAGTTTGTTCAAAAGGGCAAAGCTTTCTCCTGCTATCTGTTGGAATCAAGTAGGAAAGCAGACATTTCTTGATCTCGGGGAGAAAACGTGAAGTAACGTATCTGCCCCACTCACCTGCTGCTCCATCGTTTGTGGATGGATGAAAGTCACAAAATCAACTGAGAAGTAACCAAGCACTCCTTTACATTTACAGGTTTCTCCAATTTTTAAGCAGAGTGAATTAAGAACTGCTGGATCAACAGAACGTTGTGGAATGGTAGTGCCAGATGATCGCAAAGGACCGTCAGCATGGAGCTGGTCTCCAGATGACACTATTTTTATCTTGCCTGTTGGCTCTATCAGCATATCCACCGTAAGGTTTGTGACATTTTCTGAGAGCGGGAAGGCTTCTATCACACCACCTAGTAAGAAATGAATTAGCTGTTAAGCTTGTAATCAAATTCACATGTGATGCTCTTCAGAGTGCACAGAATGAAACCATCCAGCTCCTATTGTGCTCAGACATTGTGGGGAGGACTGCTATGGAGATACAGCAAGTAAATAAATGTCATGTGAGCAGCATAGCTGGAACCCATGAATCTCTTAGAAGAGAAAGAAGATCTCTCATCTCCTATAGCACCGCACAGTGCAACCAGTGGCTTTTGAGCTGCAGATGCTTTGCAAGCAGTTCCAAACTGGATAAATCACATATCTTACTGGAGAAATCTATTCTTGGGTGGTATGAATGAACCTAAATGCCAGGTAGGTCCAGAACAGCAGTAAAATGCCACGTTGGACCTCGGGGGCAGTGGTATCTCCTCCTGTGAACTAATCTTGGAGATTCCCACTCATATGATGGTCTTATCTAAGTAGTCTGCCTTTGGTATCCATCCACACAAGGAACCTGGTGTGTAGATGGGAAGGCTTGTAGATGACAGCTTCTAGTATGGTTTTCCATAGGAAAAATCACAAAGAAAACTGCTTGGCATTCTGGATTTGCCTTTTTACTGTATATGATGCCATAACTCATTCAGTTAGGGTAAACTACTGTGTAATAAAAATTGGTACTAGGTATGTTAACTGGCATTATTTTTCAAAAAAAATTCTTTCAAAGCTTTGAATCATCCTTGTCTCTTCTATAGCTAAAGAAATGTATGAAATGTACATATCCATTATATATAACACAAAACAATGGCAGGGCAGAATCACCACAGAAATTTACCACCCAACTACAAACTCCTTTTCCATCCAAAATTCGGCATACAAATATAGGATGTTAACATGCCTGTGCCAAGCCCACTCACGGATATGCCGATTTGCAGTGATTGGACGAGGGTTTTAACTGCGCTGCCTCTTATGCACAAACACGGGCTCATTCCAAGCTCTAGGCCAGTTGGGTACTGGCCAGCTTTGATCCAAAGGTGCCATGAGCGGGTTTAATGCAGGAAGCCCTGCTGAGGACTCGGCACCACAGGAACAAAACCATCCAGCTATCGGATTGGAACTTGTTCATCTTCCTTTGGTTGGAGGGCAAGAAAGAGCACGGCAATGGTCTAACGAGGAGCCTGTGCCAATGCAGTGTAAGGGACAATACAGCCCTTCCTGGTCCTATGGGAGGGAAAAGCAAGTCTTGCAGATGTTTGCTCATCAACACCCAACAAAGGTGAAAGATTGTCACATTTACCTATGTGCAAGCTCCCATGCTAGCATTCCCTAAAGCCCTTTGCTGAAAATGACAGCCTTTAGCACAGTAACCCAGGATTAAGCAGTCGGTGCTTATTGATTCATAATCATGTGAGAAAGGTAATCCAGAATTAATACAGGTTAAAAGCTCGGATAGGACATGGGAATGATAGAATAGTTACCTACAATTCATTCGGAAATGAACATTTGAAGCATAATGGAGAGCTAAAAGGAGATAAATATTTAAATGGGCCCAAGATTAACAAGAATACGGCATACATTATGGTATAATTACTCCTTATAACACTTAACAGCGACTTTGCAGTCTTATTTACCTTGACTAAGAAATGTTTGGAGGAATTTTTCCCATGTAGGGAATCGTTTCTCATTGACTGGCTGTACGTGCTGTGCTAAAAGGCCCGGCAGCTCCTGGGAGATCTTCACCAAAGCTGGCTCCTGCAGAAACAAATTAAATAGAACCACAAGCAATTTTACTACAGAAATGAAAACTGCTTGTGGGGTGATTAAAAACCAGGCCTCCAACAGGCAAAAAAAAAAAAATGTGGTTACTGTTTACCCACAGTCAGGAAGCCTTTTTTAATTTTTCTACTTACTACTCTTCCCTCCTATTGAAAACTGTCCTTCTCTGAAAGGCAATCCCCCCCTTCAGTATAGCATCTATTTCATTATAATTTATATCAATAATTTGATCTGGCAACTGAAAATGCTAAGCACTTGGTAACTGCTTAGGGATCAATACCAGCAGTCAATAACTTCTACATTGTTTATATTTTGAAAGTGAACTTATTGAAATAGTCACATATGCCAGAAAGAGTTTTACTGACTCTATGATTAAGCTGTTATATCAACCCAAACACCTTTTAGTAATAAAAAAAAAGGAGGAATAATCAACCAAACACATTTCTAAAGCGGCAAATATCCTTTTTCATTCTCCAATCTGAAACATTAATTCAAAAGTGTATTTGTACCTCTATCTTTGGAAGAAATCTATAGGAGAGAAACCAGCTTTTTCCTAGTTTCAAATTCTTTACTATATTATCACACACACAAAACAACCCCATTAAATACAGAAACTAACTGCATTGCTTTTACTGTTCAAAAATGTCCCAGAAGTACACAAGCATATAAAGTGCAAGAACCCTGACTCTATTGCTTCAGGCTCCTTTTCTTGCTGCTTCATAAGCATTTGCCTGCTTCCCCTGGGTCTCTTTGCTTCTGTTTTACATCCCCTCTCTTCAGCATCCCCATCCCGTGCTGCAGAAGATGACCAGCCATCCTCTGATCTTGGCAATGTCCTAAGCCACAACTGCATTATCTTGAGCTCTGGAGGAACATGATAAAACCTTATGGCTAAGATCTAAGAATAGGAGGAGGGGGGAAAAAGCCAAACTATTTTTGCAGACCAGCGAGTTTGAAGAGATGGGCTTTGTCATGAAGCGCATGATGTAACGTAACCAAAAATACAAATTCAACGTCAGCTTACTGTGATTTATCTACCAGAATGAGGAGAAGGAGGATGGGTGGATGATCAGGGTATCATCTTTGTATATATGAGACCCAGATGTATCTCGTTCCTGAATGCAGTCTGCCTGTGAGACTGTGGGAAAGTCACTTTCTGTCTGTGCCCCAGCCAGGAAAGGGGGACAATTGCTGTCCCTGCCTCCCACGCAATTGAGAAAAAAATGCCTTAAAACTATTGAGGTGCTTAGATAATGATGCTGATCTGGGCTATGTGGGCTCCCATCATATATACTAAGGAGAAAAGTATGTTGTTGACTTTAAACCTCTCAGAAAAAATGCTAAAAAAAATTGTTTCAGTCAGTATATCAATATGGTAAGCAGCACGACCTCAACCTGACGGCAAAACCAAAGGACGAGATAAAGTGTGACATCCAAGTTCGGAGTCTACCCAGATTCTGGTCTTACACTGCTCATTTCCTTAAAATCTGTAAGAAGGAGTTTAGGTTTTGGATATCTCAGCTGACAAACAGAACAGTGAGCAAATATCAATTGGCTTTGTCTTGATTTGTACTTGCATTGAAATATTGCCAAGCAAAGAAGTCACAAGATTGGGTGATTCCTGAAAATAAACGCAGCTTTGGAGAGAGGATCTGAGCCATGATCGATGTCATGGAGTTGCTGACCTACAAATCCATTTGCAGCTGCCAGTGCGTTGAGCGATACCTCTGTCACACTGAGTCTCATCTAATGACTCCGGGTATTGTGCAATTTAAACAGAAATATAAAAACAAACAAAAGAAGAGGTATGCAATGGCTGCCTGAGAGCTTTTGATAAATTACTGGGGAAAAAACCCCAATAATCCCAGCTGGATGTGCAGAAGCAGTTGAGAGCGCTGTGACCAAGCCTGCGTAAGTAACAATTAAACTATGGGGACGTGAACTGGGACACAATTTGCCATTGCAATAATTCCAAGGGACACGAGAGCATCCGCGCCAGCTCCGTGGAACAGCGCTGGGGAGAGCTGTAGCTCCTTTTAGGCAGAGTTGTTTTCAAGGATCACACGTGGCTGTGACAAAAACTCCTTAAAGGGGATGCAAAATCAGGCAGAACTTCCAGACTTTGAAGCGTACCGAAGGTCACGCTCCCCTGGCTCACAAATGGAAGCTGCTGGTAAGACAGAGTCTCCATTCACCTCATCCTCGCATGTAGTGACATCATATGCTACTTCTCTCTGTCCATATGATGGACATTAGACAGGCAAGACTGTTGTGGTACTTCCTTGACAGACCCAGCACTGGTTGCTTAAATGAGGTCAAATAGCATTTGAAGAAGCATTTCAGTCAAGAAAATCTGAAAAATGTTCTTGAGATCAAACCCAACATAACAGCGGATTTAACAAGTCATGCCTAGGTAGACAAGGTGTTCAATGAAGGGAGTCGGGCAACCGCTTTTTAAGGATCAGCACCTGGAATTCTAGTTGAACGGGGTTTTTTTGCAACTGTAAGCTCTAAAAAGGCAATAATCCTGATTATAGGGAGTTTTAGTAGGCAAATTCAAGCCCGGATCCAACATTCACTCATGAAGTCAACCCTTTTAAAAGGATCAGTGCTCGGTAGGCTAATTTCATTTAAATTGGACGGTATCTCCAGCAGAGCTTACCAATGTTTTATCTCTTGATGTGGCCCAAAACAATTCAGAATCATAGGCTCAATGGAAACAGGGAGCATTTGTTCAAATCTTTCAGCTGATGTTTCTTAGTACCAGTAAAAATAAGCAATCCAGATACTGTTAACATCACGTAGAAATCTTTAAATCTATCAAAATCTGGTTTGTACCTTTTTATAATAATAAGCATGAAAAAAACCCACACCTTTTCCCTCCAAAATGTAAAATAATTTCTCACCCTTCTGCTAGCTGAATTTTGAAAGGCTTTCTTAGAATGGCAGTTGCAAGAAAAAATTAGGACCAAATGTGGCATATGTTGAAGGCACTGGGAGGAAATCTACCCGAGACAGATTAGCCAGCAAAGAAAAGCCTGTTGAGAAGATAAGTAAATAAATAGAAAGAAGAAATAGACTTAGAAATAGGAAAAAAGACCTGAGGACAGAAAGAGGCTGCAGAGCAGAATGCATGAGAAAGACCTAGGGCTTTTTAGCTAAAAATCAGATTGAAAGGAAATTATTTAGAACTTGCAAGAAAATAGAGTGAAGAAAGTAACTCCAAATAAGTAAAGCTGACTGGCCCAGAGAAGAATAAAATCAGCAGACAGATCCTCAGCAATACAAACTGCCACATCTCTGCCGAAGCCAATGAAGCTGTGGCAATTTATGCCACTTCATTGGCACTAGGACAATTCATACCGTTTATACAGTATATCCTTTATGTGGCGATCAGTGGAGCTCTGATAACTTATTCCAGCTGCCTTGACGTGAATTGGTCCAGCCTAGCGTATTCCTCTGTTCTCAGCGACACCAGCAAACACGGCAAGCTTGGAAGCGTCCAGTGTCTGCTGCCTGCCTGTCCAAATAACTTTCATTATTTCCTATTTTGCAAACTAAACTGGTTTGACTTTTTTTTTTCTAATTCAGACAGGTACACGCTGGCCAGAACCACAATCTACCGCACTGAACACCACAATCTGAGAGGTTTATAAAAATGGAAATGTTTTTGGAAGTGATACACTGAATACCCTATCTACTGGAAGCTTGCAACCTGATTTAAAGCCCAGGCATTTAATTGTTAACGGCAAATTTTAAAATTAAAAAGTGCCAATTTTGCCTTCCACGAGCTGGAAAAGTATGTTCTGATAGAAGGTAACATCATGTAAAACAGCCATCATTACCAAGTAACACAAATGTTTTTCGTATGTAAAATTGCTTTGTAAAATATTTGCTCCATCTGCTGAAAGTAGCAAAGACAATTTTCCCCGATAGCTAATGGCCCATTTCAGCTGTATGGCAAGCGATTCACCGTGGCTGCGACTTGCATTAAGTAGAACGGCGAAAACAGTGCACAGAATTCTCCACTTATGTAGTATTATCTACTCACTGCTTCCTGAGAGCCCGTCCCTCATTATCACGGCCTTCGCTTTGGATCAGCACACAGGACCAGGGTTGCTTTGACTCGAGAGGCTTTTTGTCAAACTGAGGCACATATGCTATGCTTCAATACAAAAGCACAAAACAGCCACTTTCCTTGACTACAAGAACAAGAAGGTTAGTTCTCTTTCAACTTTCCAGCACTTAAACTGCTGTTCCTTTTTTCACACCACATGGGGCCACGGTTTTCTCTTCTGGCTCACGCTGTCACTCTGCACGCTGAGGATTTCAAAATATAAAGATCAAGCACTTCTTTTCATTCGAAATTCAACTACATGCACACACACAAAAAAGCAAAAAAAAAAAAAACAAAAACCAAACCCCAAACACTGGCCTAGCCCAAAAAACCCCCTCCGGATTGCTTGTTTCATTGTATACTTTGCTATTTACCATACCTCCATTGAAAAGCACATGTTTACATTGTGCCCTGAACTACTTCAACATCTGCTAACAGACCAATAAAAAATAAATAAACCAGGATTGTTTAGAAAGAGAGATCCTTTCTATTTCCTCTGAACACTCCTAAACTGGCAACGGCAATATGCCGCGAGATCCCTTTTCGTAGATGTCATCTCGGAAAACAATATATGCGGGGAAATCAAATATAAAATCACTACAGCCTGCGCTGCCAAAAATCAGACAGAAAGAGGATCTCAGAAGCTCTGTGAGCTCGTCAAATAATTCTGCATGTTTATGCACAGCATGTTCATGTGAAATTAGGACAATTTAATAAAACAGTTTGCTTTTTTAATAAAAAAAAAACCTGTATGTGCATTACTATTTTATGCATAAAAGCACGTCTCTTGTGAGGTTGCAGCCTTTGTTTTTCAAGGTTCCCCACATCTACTGTGAGAGCGAAGAAAATGTAGCATAATTGTCATGATCTTCAAAAATTTCTCTTTTAAAAAAAAAAAAATCTACATTTATTTCAAATGCAACATTTGTAAGTTCAGGACATTGGGATGTTAATCCTCATTACAAAATGAGATAAGTAATATTTGAGTCCGTCTTTTCTGTATTTTAATTAGATCTGTGCAAACACACAAACAATTGAGATGTCCTCAGATTAATATTATATTCCTAATTAATTTATTTTTCTCTCTTTCCGTCTCTGTACATTTTGTTCACTTTTGTTCACTTGCCCTCCTTTCTGGCTTTTATCTTTAAAGAAAGGATTCTAATGAATTCCAAACCCGTGATTTCAAAACGAAAAAAGACGACATATAGATAATCCACAGTCACTTCCCTGGAATTTTATCTAAATTGCTGAGCAGTAACGCTGAGAGAATTGTCAGATGAAACCCGCATTGCATTTCACAAACAACACGCAGTTAAACTTCTTTTATTCTTAGAGTTGCCTATGCGTTACTTTTTGGATTTTAGCAAAATAAACATTTTTAAAATAATCCAAGCAGGCGTTTTATTGGATGTGATAACATTAACGGATTTCAGATTTCTTTACTGCTCTTGCTTTATCCTCTCCTTCCACACTGTTATTGCTACAAACTGGCACTTAAATTCAATTGATTCAAAATATTCTGGATCCATATGGCCTAAAACCCTGGAGCTGAAGTTCTGATATTGCCTCACTGCTGTTTTCTAGCATTTGCCTCTACTCCAGTCCCCAGATGGTGGAAGTAACATTTAAACCTCCTTTCCTCTGCCTTGTACAATAGACCTTGGCACCATTTCAACTGTTTACTCCGGTAATTAACAGCACTGATACCACAACAATTACAACTCCTACAATCTTAACACAATAATGCTATGAATTAGTGAGAGCTAATGGCTGGAAGGTATAGTGGTTCCAGACTGCGAGATCTGTGCATTTCTAGAATAAAATAAAAGGTACAAACAGCACGCTTGCGGTAGACAATGATTACCTAGTAATTAGTTTACACAAAGCTTCCTATTTAATGGCAAAACGCTGTAATTAACGCGTGACAGAAAATCAAAGGGTACTTTGTAAGCATATGAAAAATTAACACTGCAGGCCTATAGCTTTATGTACTGATTAGAAGCATATTAAATCAATAGGACATACAAACCAACAGCTTGCATATCTGATGATTGCAAGTCTTAGGAATGGATATCATGGCTTTAATTTAACCAAGGGATGCAATTATCACGCTTTATTTTACTTAAGATTTGAGAATCACCTGAAACATCACCATGGCTGATGCACAGATATATTAATAAACTGAATAAGAGCGCTACGAACTGTTTGCAAGTACAGTGAATATTTAAAGTATTTAGGATATATTGCTGACAGAGCACTCCCTGTACTACGAAACAACCTGCAGCTGTATTGCTTTATCGGTAATCAATTTCTTTCTTAAGTCTTTGGGCTCTTTTCTCTTTTCCTATTAAACATCATATCAGCTAGAAGAAATTTTAAAAGCCCATCAAAATGCTGTAAATGCATCTTCGGTGTATCTGTCAACGAGTTTCTGGCCCTCTTCAGGCTGAAAAAAAATACCACGCCTGCAATTGCATGTGTACGGTAACAGCAGCAGCAAATCCTACTTGCTTAAGAACCCCCTTGGTAGACTTTAGGTGTCATGCTAAGACTGATTCGATTGCTTGCAATTTATTCCAGTTTCAGTAATATGTGTAGCGTTGCCCTAGAACAAAGCTGGTGGTGTTACGAAAGGTGATCAGAGCGGTGAAAATGAGAATGGGGAGCAGAAAGGGGAAAAGGAGCATTGAGAAGCTATTCTGTGTTCACAGACATCAGGAACGGCAATGTGTGGGCAATGCCGTGTTTCTAAAATTACAGCTTCGGCAGTATGATGGTTGGTTTTTTTTTTGACCTGTTTATAAACATGAATATACTCCGAATTCCTCACTTCAGTAAGGAAACAAGATGTGGGATGTAAGCTTCTGGTTTCTTAGAGTGAATGCAATTCACTCAACCAGTCAAAAATCTCACCACTGTTCCCGATTTTCAGATAATCACAAAGGTTATCTATTACTTACTACAGGACTTTTGATAGTTGACCAAAACATTTTTAATTCAAAGGAACAGTCAGCATTTTGCATCATTTTATCTTGGCCTTTGAAACTGTAATTTTCCAATAGCAACCAGTGTCTGAATATTGCTTTATGCAACTCAGACCAAAAGTTGCATTTTCCGGATTTGTCACCTTTTGAAAAGATTTTGATTTCCTCTTACACATTTTACTGAATTAAACAGGATAAAGTCTATAAGGAAAAGAAACCATGACAAAATATAGTGACACAAGTGGAGGCAGTAAGATTCAAACACTCTAACATTTAAAACAGTAGGTTGCCCAAGCGCATTAAATAGCTTTTTTCTTCTACAACGGATATTTAATGGAGAGTTTTGAAATGGTTGTGTAGCTATGGCCAATTATAATGGCTTATTGAGAGAATATTTGTTGCTTGTTTTTCTGTGTCTTGTTCTATTCTTGTATTTTCAGCTCTTTTCTTTTTTATCCCCACACTTACCCCTTTTTTTGTCTTCAGTCTGATCTTCACTATCTTTAGGATTGCTGCTAGGTAAACTCATATCATGTTGCTGGTCATGGTGGTTAATTAAGAGTCGCAGTGTAATAAAAGATAATTGTAAAATTAATTTGACTAGTAATTTAATCTAGTGATTTAGATACTATTTAGAGGTCTATAGTTATACAAGAGGATGGGATCTCTGCGTAGTCCTGTATTATTTTATGTAAAAGGGGGACTGTTAAAAGAAGGAAAAAGGCGGCACTAACAGGAACGTGATGTTATCTTTCCTCTAAAAGGGAAGAGGACCCCAAGTGTTCGGAAAGTTTGCGGCAGCAGATTGAGTCCCAAGATTTGGAGATGGAGCCCAGGAGGCACTGCAGATTTGACAGCCTGGAGTCTGCTCAAAAACCAAACAAAAGGCACAAAATATACTTTGTAGACCACTTTTCTGTCAATCTTCAGCTTGAATTCTGAGTGGGCATCTGAGCCTCTTTCTTCAAGGTCACGAAAGTACGGCTGTGTAAGGTCTGCCTAGCCCTGAATCCTGTCAAGCGACTTCTCAGGAAAGTATGAAAACAGAACAAGCATATCCGTTCCCCAGATACTCTCCCAGCCTCCAACAATTTTCAGCTCAGAATCCCTCTAAGCCTGAGACTGTGTCAGCGATAATAGTTAATGGTTTTCCATGAATTTCTACCGCGTCCCAGCAAGGGTCCATATAAGTATAGGTGAGATTTTCCAAAACCTGAACTGCTGACTTTCAACAGGAGTGAGATACTCAGCTTCTTAGCATTACTTTGGAATGCCATATATTAATACATATTATGGTTATTTTCCTCTAGATATTCCAGACAGGCCCTCATGCAATTGTCCTATTGTTTTTTCACTTACTCCAGTAAGGAGCAGAATCACATTTTTTTGCTATGCACGGACTGAATCGGTACAGAAAATAGGTTGGAAAATCATGATAGAAGGGCACAAGAGCATTTCCCACAGCACACATGCCTTACATGGATACATTAAACAGTTAAAAATCTGTGAATTTATTTGCTCCCTACAACAGTCATTCACATTGTAAGATACAATTGAACTGCTATGGTGTCTCAGTACTTACTGATCCTTTTGCACATAACTGGGGCCAGATCCTGATATTCTTTTTCACACGGGAGAACGTCTCCACAAACGGCCTCACGATTGCCAAATGTGCACTTGTGGCGGCAGCAGTTCTCTTGATACTGAATATCATTAGAATCTGGGCCTCAGGATGAAATTTGTTATATTCTGACAGACTTCAGCAGCGCACAGTGGGATGAAGGTCGTAGACATTCGGCATAGTTTGTGAATTCAACCCTTTATGCAGTAGCAAAATAATTGTTCAGATAACTCAGATGCTGCATTAAGTTAACAAGGTAAAAAACATCGATAATCCTGTCCTGCATTTTTGTTTGCCCAATGTTGTGTTTGAAATGAGGAATCTAAAATCAGTCTCATTTTTAGACGGAACAGATTTTTACACAGTTCAAACTCACAAACGGCATTATTTTTAATCTGTTGCCTACTACATACCAATGAGGAAAATCTGGGTATCGTGTCTTAAACTGCTATGCAAATGATGCTATTTGTAAGTATTAACATAATTTAGTGCTTACAGTCATATTCTCATTTCTAATAATTCTACCAGAATGAAGACTCTTTTCACTGTACTCTTAGCCTGCAGGATAGTCTTTCATCAAGAAGCTGAATTTTTTAATAACCTGCCAGCATACGTTTTGTATGTGGCAGCCTATGCCGATGACACAATGTCTTCATTATCAAAAGAAACAGGTCTACATACTGTAATAGGACATTAAAGCATGCCTGTGCTCATAAACTAATGCTTTGATGTTTAAATGTGTATCATTACAATGGTATTCCTTAACAAAGGATGATTTTAATCCTCTGCTCTCAATGGTACTACTCGGTGGAGACTGCAATTCATTATATACAAAGAAGGTCTCCTGTTCTACAAAAGAGGGCTAAACTCAGAAGGCAGAAAAATTTGCACACACATATTCAAACGAGCCGTTCAAAACGGTGGCAAGTTTCACACTTTGCCAAAGCCCACTTCGATACTGCTCTGGATTTAGGGAAGCTTTCCTGCTGACTCTGGGAAATTAGATCAACTACGTTATTCCATATATATTTTCCAACTTCCAACACGTTTGCATTTAAGGGCTTCTAACGGATTGACTCCTGGTTGCATCAAAGCTCAACATAAATGCAGTATAAAAGGGAAACCAAAGCAAGCCAGTTATCACTATGTGTCACTGAGCCACAAAAGAATTAAAAAGGCACAGAAACGCTAATACTAACACTGGGTACTACCACTTCCATAGGGAATTTATACCGGCAAAGAACTAGAATTTGTGAATCATGTCTTCTGCCCCACTGACTGAGGTGGTGGGACCTGGATCTGGATATATTCTGTAATGTGTCCCCAGAGAGCTCAGTGGCCAGACAATGCTTCCACTGGCAAAGTCCGCTACTTTACACTGCTTGACTTGTGCAGAGTGAGGGATCTTTAGCAGATCGGAGAAATCAGCCCATCAGCTTTATATAAGCTCTATTTTAGAACATGGAATTATTTTGTAGTTGTCAAATGCAACGGAACTGTAATCAGCACAATTTGAAATTTTAATATACAATATAATTCAATCAAACAAAAATTTCAAAACAGTTTTGATTGAATTAAAAAAAATCCAAAGAGCTATAATGAGTAGTTTATGTAAATTAAACAAGTCTTTCTGGATACATTCCTTCTGGCTTTAAAACCATTACATTAGGAATGAATTTGGCACAATATACAGAAATATCAAATGCTTATTGAAATTAACACATTTAAATACCAATGAATATTTAAACTACAAATAGTTCTCTGAATGCCAGAACTAATGAAGTCTAGTTTCATACGGATTTTTCTGCCATTGAAATGTATCATCTTACAGCCTCTCTCAATCATGTGGATTCTTAGGAATCTACTAGTGCATGAGTCCATGCTACACTATTTCCTTCAGATGACTCTCCTTACCTAAACACCCACTGTAATGAAACATGCAGAAGTCTAATGATCTCCGAGACCTCAAGTGTTCTGTCTTAAATAGCTGAAAATAGCTCACAGGTTTAAAAGTCATTAGGGAACAGGAAAAATAATCCTTAGAAAAGTAGATTAATAAGTAATGAGTTTGTATGTGGCTTCAAATGAACTAGTATTGTTCAACTATATTAGTCCAACACTTTGTTCCAATAATTCCGAGTTTCTATGTAGATGTAAGGGTCTACACCACCTATATAGTTTCATTTATACATGTCCTCACTTTGGATAAAACCGCTGTGTAAAATTTGCACATTATTGCATATGAACAAAGTGCTATGACACCCAACTTATTCTCCCATTGGATGCCAGACATCCATTTATATTTTGGAATATTTAACTATTTGAAATACTGTTATCCATTACTTTGTACAAGGCAGTCTGGACTCTGTAATATAAACTCTTACCAAAGTCTTCAAATGAAAGCTTGGAGAAAAGATTTACTGTGAGGAAGAACCCCAGTGGACTGTTAGGAAGCCACGACAACAAACAAGACGCCCTGCTTCTTTGTTACTTACTGTTACTTACATGTGCCCACTTCTTACTCCATATCTCAGGGCTGTATCTCCGACGTTCCTTTTGAACCCAGTGGTAGCATTTCAAATGCGAGATAATGTCACAGTAGGCAGTGCCGTTTCCTCCAGATTCATCATTCACTTTAAACAACCAGCGCCACACTTCCATATTGTCAACGATCAGCTGGCTGAGAACACTAATCATCTGTGGAGCAATGACAGGAAATATTTTGTGCCATGACAATATTAAATTGTTCCTTGATTTAGACCTCCAGTTCTCAAAGACTTGGACTTGCGCTTTACTTTCTAACTACGGTTTCTGTTTCTTAGAGATGCGTGTGTTGTTATGGTTATCTTGGATACTTAGCAAAACCAACCCTGAACATTTTTTGATGAAGAATCTATGGTCTTCATCCTGTACTTGAGTCTACTTGGGCAGACTCCAAACAGCAACAGAGCGCTTTGGGTGGTCAATGGAGCTGTGTTCTGCAGAGAGGAATTTGCCTGTCCAATTAGGATCTTAGATTTTGGATAATCAGTACAGCTCAATAAATGTTTGTGACAGGGAATAACATGGGATGGACTACACTATTTGCAAAATCTGAGAAATAATTGTGCCAGATTCTAACACCAGCCAAACATCTGTGAAATTTTCCTACTGGAGAGTATATTATATGGTTATAAATGTATGAAGAAGTTACCAGGCAGGCTTTATAAAAATGCTAATTATTTATTTGTGTATGTACACAGATTTAAATGGCTTTAAAATGCCTTTTGCCCAGCTGGTGTAGTATGCAATTAGCTTCTTAGAATCTGCAAATGCCTTTGAACCTGGTAAAAGCATTATCAGATCTTGTTGCATTGGGTAGAGCCTTCTACACTTTTACGTTGTAATTTTGGGGACTTTATTTTTTTTTATGGTTGACCTAAAATACAATTACATGTGTGTTCCAGATGCTATTATTCGTGGCTTTTGAGAATCGTGTAAATGTGTTTTTCTTGATGACTCCCCTACAGTAATGAAAAGGATCAATAATATTGTAAGGACTGTACCAATCATAAAGAATTATGTGCTATCTTTAAGTGAAAATTGAGTTGTGCTTTAACATAGCGTCACCTTGCTTTGATTATTTAACCTAAAACGTCAATATTTCATACAAGCAAACACCACAAGTAGAACTTCCATAACACTGTAGCATGAATCAAAATTATTAGATTCACATAAATTATTTAACAATAAATCAAACACTTGTTTTTCAGATCATTGATCATATAGTTATTTCATCTACTATAGAAGTTGCAATGTATTTGTGTGGCTTAGATTGTTTTCAGTGTTAAAGGTGATTAATAAAAAGCAAAGCAATGTGAAAAGCCTCTCTAAGTAGGAATACCTACAAACCATAGCACTGATTGGTTTCCTGTATGAGATGTAGCACCACCATAAAAATATTTTTTTTAAAAATCAGTATGGATCATACTTAGACATATTGCAAATTGCAAAATCAGCTTATAGAATGAAATACTGAGGCACTGGATGCAAAATAAACACATGTAAACTGAACACAGTACAGAAAATTCTCGTGCCTTGTAATTTTAGTTTAGTAATATTTTGTTCTTTTCTCACCGGTCAGGCTAACACAATAGGTGAATTTGGCAACGATAAGCCAGGTACAAGGTAAGACTCCAGTTGCACGTATTCTCAGTGAATCTCAATTTCAATCAGCTGACTTCCTAAGAGGAAGAAATTTTCCCTTCATCAAATACTTTATTTTCCCAGAAATCCCTGTTCTATTTTCAGACACTGGTAAAACTCCTATTGATATCATTGAGGCCATGACTTCATCCACGGAGCAGCAACACAAACTGTTTGAAATAACTGGACCAAACACCCTTATATATTCTCAAGAAAGAACACAAAGAATACCAGAACAATTGTATTACTCCCTGACTTGGACACAAATTGCATTTAATTGGTCAGATAGAGCCAAAAAGAAGACCACCTCATACATGATTTAATCAAACCCAGTTAGGGTCGAATCAATACAGTCATTGCAATCGTACAAAGTTTGCATCCTATCAGGTGAAAACAGGCATCTGCATGTTGACACATCCCAGAGCTCATCCTGCTTACCTGGTCCTTGTTGCAGATGTCAGCTTCTCCAGGAGGGGTTGGCACACAAGCACTGACAAAAATTCGTTTACTTCCAGACTTGGTACTATAGAGATGAGCCACTTCTGGCACCGAGCCTAATATAGGCACATTTAGCATGTCAGCCACTGCTAAATCATCTTTGTGGGGAACCCCTCCAATAATGTAGGCATCTCTGCTCTGGATAAGAATTTTTATTCTTTTGATTGTCTTGGGACTGTACTTCAGCTGAGTGGCTAGGCACATGTGATGCTGCTGTATAAAAATAACATTATTCTTGTTAAAAGGTGTTCTTTTCTATTCCATGAACCTAATTTATAATGTTGCACACAATAAATACATTATTAATAGCAGGCTGGGTTATGACCTATCCTGTAGCTTAGCAGTTTAAATTGATAAAAGCTGTTGGGGTGAGGCTCCATAATCGTGCACATCTTTAGTGTGTTGGAAATGGGCTCACTGGGAATAGAACTAATTACTACACATCTGTATTTATTTGATCCATGCGGAATTATCCTTCTGTCAGTCGGCAGAGAGGCTGGTGGCCTTTGGATAATAGTGATTCATCTCAGCAACACTTCTGGCATGGTTTAACTCTAAAGCTCCTAAAAATCAATACAAAAATGAAGAAAAACCCCTATAGCAGAGAATGTATTTCACCATACAGTTCAGCAGTATTTTAAGCGATTCCCTGAGAATAAACCACTTTGATTTACAAAAGCTTTCACTGATCACATTAAATTACCAGGGATATACATTTCCATTACACAGTAGTTCTGATAGCTACTGTAAACGCAACTACAGAGTACTCAAAGAGAGGGTAGTATCTTTTTGTTGTTTAAAGTACAGGGGTTTCGACTTTTCGGAAGGAATTTTTCATTTCTTCTAAAAAAGAAGCTCTATTGCTGAACAAGCTGCTCACACCAGATGCTATAACCTCTAAATTTAAACTAAGAATATTAGTCATGGTAGGTGAAACCTCAAAAATATTTTCTGCAACATATCCTATGCATGGCCTGCAAATTACCCAATTATCTTTCCAAAGGTACAGAGGTGTACTGAGGTTGAGACTGACAGGGGTGGATATCACGCATAAATAGTACAAGAGACATCCACTGCAATAAATAAACAAATCATAATCCTAACAAGAAGGAAATCTTCACATTGAGATTTCATCTAATTTAGGCTCTAGTCAGGAAAGTATTCCTTTTCAGGATAAATACTGGATTTGCTAAGGATTTCCAGCATTGGAGAACCCAGAATATTTTCCTTCAAAGTCCTGGAGTCTCCTTCACAGGGATGAAGTATAAATCCCAATTCCACTACTTGCATGGGGACAATGGTGGAAAAGGAGATGGGGGTGCCCCTGGAAGTGGACAAAAGGAATCCCTTTTGTCAGTTCCTCCGTACTTTCTCGTACCAAACAGCTCCAAAAAGTGCCTAAGCCTCTCTGTAAAGAGTCAGACCCACTGCAAGGACACTGAGGATCTAAGTCAGAGAAATGAGATACTCTTCAAAGTTCTAGTAGGAAAAATGGAGTCGCAGAAGTATAAGGGCAAAAAGAACAACAAACAAGTTTCCTGGAGTCTTTTTTCCTTCCATCAGTTTTAAAACTGAGACTCTTAATGTTCTGATTCATTTGTTTCCTTTCTCCTGAGCACTGGTATAAAAGCAGGGAGATGGCCTGGGCTGTTGGTCTCGTGGCAGAGTTCTGCCATGTAGAGAACAGGATCAATTTCCAGCCCCGGTCACTTGCTCCCTCGGGCCACGAGTGGTGATGTAGGGACGAGATTTGCTTTGTGTCTCTCAATAATGGATTTTACAGTTAATTAAGGAGTGCAGGAAACAGGCTGTAAAATCTAGTTCATTCCTGCTTTGAGAGTGGTATAGCTGCCATGATATATAGTAGCGCGAGTGAAAGCGGGTAAAAGCAGGAGAACTGAGGAATCCTCAGAATTCCAGCACGACACTACACAGAATAGCGATTAGTAGTTAACCAAAAGGCTGGTTCTTGGTTCTCAAGCCTGTTGATTTTTTAAAATTTTTTTTAACTGCTCAAGATCAAAGAAGCTGACCTTGGCATCAGCCCCACAACGATGAACAAAGCTACCACTACACTGTTTTGATATGCTGCTAGCTGAGAATCAGGATTGTGTAACCCTTTGTCAGAGGGTTTTGCACCTGGATGCACTGACTCACAAGAGATCGTTCTAATAACTTCCAAGTGCCTAAGGACAATGGTGTATGGACGCTCTTTTCTCACAGTCTCTCTCCGCCTCCCCTCTGCAGATGCCACGGAGCACAGGGCTACCTGTGTCTGGGTGTCTTTTCCACGGATTTTCCTTCCATCCAGTTCCATCAAAATAGCCAGGAAACTGGGCAAGGCTGATTTGTGCTTCTAGAATTGCTCAAAGGAGCCTGCTAAGGTGGCCTTCAAGCCACATTTTCATGTATTAGGAATAAATTTAGATACCTTAGGCACAAGAAAAACTTTTTATTAAATAACCCAGAAGAAAGATCCTTAAAAAGAACCAATAAAGCTCTAACCCTTACAGAGACAAAATGACAGCTAAATCCACGGTCACTGAAGCCGATGGATAACTAGGATCAGTTATGAGTACAGATTCTTCTCTGCGCAAAAGATAGATTTCTTGGAAACATTAGTTAATGGATGGTAAAGAACACATGCTTAGTGAGAAGAAGGTAGTTTGAGGATTTTGCATATAAAGAGGTGGAACACATGGAACAGCCAAGGGCATACCTCAGCCTGGTGTCACAAGAAATCATGATCCTGTGATTGCCAGTTCTTTCTGATGGCACTTGGCACTAATACACTTCTCAGCATTCCACACCTGGGTTAGCAGTGTGACCCGTAGCCACGAAAGAACCATGTAGCCCTTGTGACTAAGGTTACCTGCCTACAAAAGCAGGTAATTTTTCCCAGTAAATCATAGCTGCATAATAAATTTTCACAAAGCCATTTGCTCTTCACCTGGAAAAGAAACTTTGCTTGGAATACTTCAATAGAAATTGGAAGAGTGAAGGCTATGCACAAGAAATACATGCCTGAAAACAACCTGCTTTTACATTAAAACTACTTCAGCCAAATCACCATGACCAAAATAGTCCGTGAAAGACATTTTCCATTCCTGGACAGCCTGTCCGTGTTTAGCAGCACATCTTTTATCCATAATATGATGTGTTTTAGATGATATTTTTAGCATGGTTTATGTAGAAGGCTTCTTAAAGCTTCCAATATTTGGTAGTAAGTACTGGAAAAATAACCCAGTATCCAGAGAAAAAACAGCTACAATTGTCAAAGTGCAATTTTAAAAAGAAAAAATGTATCACTGGTATTTATCAAGGATTTACCATCCCAATAATTTTACTTTACAAGGTGAAGGCCCAGCACAGGCAACCATGACTCTTGTAGGTTTCCAGTATTCAGACAAAAGGACAATACTAAAGAAAAGCCAACTCCTAAAAACACCAATATTATCTTGATACTTTTTCTCCAACTTCAGAGAAAACAGAAGACATTCATATTTACAGAATTCATTTTAACTACAGCAAACCTATCAGGCAGCTGTGACCCAGTGGTTCCTCCCTATACAGCAAAAGAGCTAAGCACTTTTCTCACGTACGTGTTTTCAGACTAGTTCAACAGAAAAGGATTCATACATATACACAAGCATTTTGCTGAGCAATATGCTGCTATAGAACTACGTTTGAAAACCAAGACATTTATGAAATACAAAAAGCTTCTTTACCTTCTGAAGCCATCAGTTTCAATCAATATATGGTATAACAAATACTTGTTCAATGAAATAACTAGAAGAGGATTATTAATATATATCAAAACCAGGAGCAGGGCTTCAAGCATGGACCCTAGAGATATAAACGTACCACAAACTTTCATAAAGATTAAATCTCGGCTAAGACACTGTGGACTTAGTATTTACAATACAAAATTAGTCTCCACTGTAAAGAGCCTTCACTGCACTGCAGTATTTTCAGAAACACTGTAGTAGCGTACTTTCATTAACGTCTCTTTTTAGATCATGCCTTAGCACGTGGATTTAAAACTGACTTGACAGGTTTGGAACTAATAACATTTCTGTATTACCTAACTTAGAGCGGTTTAAAGTTCTGTTCTTTAAGAAGTTCTGCATTGGATTTAATTGCAAGAAACACTGCAAACACATGAATGATTGAATGCTGGGCTACCCGGAGATAAAGTTTGAGTAATAAGAATAGTTTATTGCTACGGTTTGCTTAGAGATATAAATCTATCAAGTTCCCAGTCCCAAGCATATAGTAAGAAGGGACAGTGGTCTACAAATAGCCAATATAGGACTATCTCAAGTAAGCCTATAAAGCTAAACCGGGATATTTATTTCCAATGCTCTAACTAGTAGCCTAATCAGTAAAGCCTTAAACTTGCAATAATATTTCACTGATGTGTACCAGAGCGTTACAAGTTATAAAATTTCCAATTTAATTTTACTGCATCCCTCAAGCTGTAGTAATTAGAAGACAAACTCACAGAGAAGCTGTTTATAGCTTCAGGGGTGAGAATTTTGAACCTGTCCTGCAGGTCACCCATGTCCTCGGGGTTCCCAGATCTAACAGCTGCCTGCAGACCCAGGAGTTTATTGTAATACTGCAGTAACTCCTCACTCAGATGAAGGGGGCAGATGTAGATGACGTCCACGTTGGCATCTAAAACAAAGGGGCACAATATTCATTACTGGGAGAAAGGTAGACTCCATTCAGAACAGCAATCTGATCATTCGCTAACAGCTTCCCTAAAACAGCACTGAAAATAAAAATGAGATCTGTAATTCCCAAATCTTAGTGGTTTAACTGCTTTTTCTGTGCTTCAGCATTTCTCTGAAGACAGGTCAGCAACCCAAAGAAATAGCTAGTTTTCGGAATACAATCTGCAGAACATATTGGGGGCAGAATTTTGAAAGCATTGCAGGGGGATTTATATGCACGACTCACATTAACATCAATGGGAATTGCGCACTGCTTTAAAAATATATCCCATTAACTTCAGTAAATTATAAAACTGAGCTATTAAGTTTAGAAAGCTGGTAAAATTGGAATTTCATATGCTGCCTGGATTTGGCACGGCCTGTTCCTATTCTTGTCCTGTCCACATAAAAGCTCACGGTAGGATACCATTAATAACTATTGCTGAGCCTGTGAGTGTGCAGATTAGCTCCTTAAATACCACAGTGTGAAAATCTGTTTTTCTGCATGTGAAACAACTTGGGCTGAAAGACAGTGTATACACAAACACTTTGAGGTGAGAAAGGGGAAGTCTTTAATACATGGAAAATTTGGAAAATGTTAACTACTCTGCTCTTCTAAAATATTAATGTTAATAGGTAACCTAATGAATTAATGGGCCTTGCAACATTAATAGAATATACTGCCAAAAAGCACTCCTAGATTTTGATCCAACTCCTGCTGAAATCAGTAGGAAGTCTTTCATTGTCGTTACTGGGCACAGGAACAAGAGCTCTGAAAGTGCCAGGGACAACTGCTATTACAAAGGAATGAATCAGAAGCAAAGCAAGCAGTGGACTAAGGGAACCCTGAGCCTAACGTTACAAAGGAGTAAGATATCCCACCCATATGCTTTGCAAACAACCCACAATAAACATATAAGGCCAGAAACTCAACTGAAGCATTTTAGTAGTACAACATCCAACAATCAGCCCTGTATCTGAAGCCCCGACAGAGCCTTTATATAATACAGCTCATTACCATCTAAGTTTTTAAAATAATTAAAAGAACAGTTCATTAGAACTGTTAGTCAATACTCTATAGCTTTTAGGCATTTACTCAGACTTACAAAATGAGCCTGAAAATTTACCAGCTAAAGTACAAAAAGACTACTCGCCAACATCAGCTGTAATGCTGAATGGACTGCACTGTCAAAAATTGACAAGCTCAAGTGAATTTGTTGAATAAAATGCTGCAACACATTTTACTACTCCTAGCACTGCCCTTTGAAGAGATACACAAGTCTGTTTTGGACATGGTGAGGTTCTAGAGACAGAGTAGCTAATAGGAGGTCACAACGAGCAAGGAAATCGTCTGGTATTCTAAAGAAAAAGAAAACCAATGTGGTAAATATCAATGCTCTTCTGCCAGGCACAGGTGAAGCTTCTGATCTAGTTAAAAATTTAGTTAATATTTAACTAGTTTGTGTCTTACTCATGGGCTGTGTTACATTTTGCAGTAGAACCAATTTTCATGTTCACGGATTTTAAATTGATAAAAAATGCCTGTATAATGTGTTGACGTTGTCCCTTTAAGTTTCTAACTATCATTTTAGAGATAAAAAAACTATGTTAAAAAAATGAAGAAAACAAGACTGTACTGTGGAAAAACAATATTAGTGCCAAGATTATATATAAAGGCAATTACATTATTATTTTAGGCAACTGTAAATTTCTGGATCTAATATATTTTTGTTACAAACTTAGTAAATGGCATTTATAAAATAATAATGATACTGAAATATACATGAATCATGTAAAGTATGTCATTCCAGGGAGCCAATGAAGTTGGTCATTGACAAATAATATTCCTCACTGCTTTGCTTAAAAGAGGACTGTCATTTATGGACAAACTTTTCAATGTATGTCTTTTGCCTCATTTGCTAATTTAAAAAAAAATTGGATTAAATAAGGGCTTGCTCTTTTCTAGCACATCTTTCTCTCCATATGAGCCTGAATGAACACGAATAGAATTAGCTACCTAATTTTGTAGAACACTAAACACTGCTGATCGTTTGTGGTGCTCAGCATGCCACAGGATGAGGCTGCTTTACCTTAGCACGGAGTCGGAAAGAATCAGCATGTTGTTCTTATGAATAACATGGACAGGAGCAAAGGCCATAGCAAATAAATTACTTCTGAGCTTATATGTTCTCTATATTTAACATTTAGACTGAAAAAGAAGTCCTCATCGGTCATTCTCTATTACTCACAACTATGGGCAAATAACGATGAAAAAATAGGCAGCCAACAGCTCATAACATACCCAGTATGTCACACAGCCTTCCCATCTGCATATTCTGTTGGAGAGCAAGATCAGGAATATGCTCACGGATGCATTGGGAATATCCTGGAAAACAAGCAAAGGCCCCCCCCAGCTGTATTCAGAAAATCCCTGCTATGGATTTGAAAGAAATCAGATTTTTGAATAAAAAAAAAAAGCTGTAATAAAAGTAATTCAAATCCCAAATGTGGTAGAGCACTGATCACATCATCTTATGAATTTACTTCTATTAGTGAACTGATGTAACATCATATTTTTATGGCATGAGATTTTAAATACAGACCTAAACATTAGAGACCTACCGAGCTTTATAATTTAAACATGTCGGATGAGTATTTTGTTTGAGTCTTCTATGTTGCTGGATTTTTTTTTTTAAACACTGCAAAAATTGACACCATCATTAAGCAAGAATCCTGGTATATTTTGTCCTTCACACAGATAAAAGCCAACAAAATCACTTCATTAAGGAGATGTCTCAGTGATACCTGATCACTTTGTTGCAGAGGATGAACGAGTGGCAGCCTGCCTGAGCTTGGATTAGATATTTGGAGGTCAGACTGGCAACCGATTGCATGCTCACATTCAAAAAGCCTGCAGTAAATGACACGGCCACTCTAGCTAGAATCTCTAATCCTGTAATTTTTTAAATTCAGTTAATTCTAAATTAATCAGTGTGTATATACAAACACACACAACCACACAATGCATGTTGCTAGTTGCAATAGCTGGGATTAAATCCATACAAAAATTCAGCCTAACATTCAGTGTTTGACACAAAATCCTGACCGGTCCAGTAGCAAGAGCCTTACAACATTTCCATATATATGCACATGACAAATAATCTGAAACTTATGAAAAACTTAGTTTGACTACAATCTGCTCAGTATTTCAGTGCTTTCATTTCGGAAGATAGTAAGAGTGGATCTTACAGGCAAATTACAAGGACAATTATTATAAGTAATCAGCATTCGAAGGTGCTGTGGCAATGACACTTTGCACACAGGAGAGCAGAACACAATAAAGTACAGAGCAATGGAAATAATCAGTTTCATTTTTAGTAATTTCTTGTAAAACTTACATATTGTAGTCAGCACAATGGTACCAGGCACCTGCAGAACTACATCAATGTAAAAGCTACTGATTTTTTTTGCCACTCTAATATTAAGCTACAGTAATTTGAAAAAGCTTACTCTGATTACTGAAACTTTAGTCTCAAGTCTTCATTTTGTTCTCTTAGGTGGGGACCAATTTTAAGCCACTAACAGCGCTGCCTAACAATATCAAAACATTTAAATTTCACATGTAGAAAGTAACTGATTTCCCTGCACTAAACTGTCCTCTTGAGAACACATTTGTTTATTAGAACTAAATCTGGGCAGAAAAATAACATGCAAATATCACTTGGAAAATCAGTAATTATTTAAAAGGAATAATAGTTAAAGTAGCAATTGAACAAATGTTAAAACTTGCATGTGGCTGCGGTTCTGCAGAAACTCTATAGCATTATACCAACTACCACATGTACTTTTCTTAGATATGTTAATAAAACATATTAATTCACAATATATTAGCTCCCATTGACATGACCCCATTAGATTTAATGAGAGGAATATTCACTCCTTGTGAATCATTCACCTTCCAGTGGACATTATGAACCACATTAATCCTCACACCTGATATATTCTGAACGCTCTGCGCTTACATGGCTGGTCACCTGACAATGCTTATTAAAGGCAGAGGCTTAATATTCCTTTCCTTGCAGTTTAAACAAAATTCAAACCAGATGAATTACATATACTGTAATCACAGTCTACACGTTCCAGTACAACTATAACCTGTGACATCATTTCTGGTTTGTTATGTCTAGCTGGTTTATGTATCACTAACATTTTGCACTACAGCATTTGGTCTCAAACACATGAAACATTTCAGATAAATGTGCATTTTCCAGAGTTATACTAGTACTAAAATAAGGGGTGTATGAATTAATGGTACAGGGCCTGCTTTCACCTCCCCTTTCAACCTCAGCCATGACCTAATGCCCTTTAACGGCCATTTCCTTCATAAATTTTGCTCCTCTCAAAGTGCCTTCTCTCAACAAAGAATCCACAACCCTTTTCCAACTTGCCTTTGGGAAAAAAAAAAAAAAAGTAGGAGGACAGAGTGGGAGGGACATGATATGGCAGTTTAAGTAACCACAGGGTGATGTCTGAAGGGAAGGAGGAAAAGGAGCTATCTAGGATTCAGCCACCTTGTGCATCCCAGGGCTTGGGACAAGTCTAATAAATAACACCTACCTTTTCCCACTGTACTTGCACACCTCCTGTTCAACTGAAACTACTTTTAAAAAGGATTCATGTATCACACAAGAGGAAGCTTTGATAACTATACAGTAGGTTTTATAAGGTGACAAATTTTATTTATTGTAAATATAACTATCTAGGTAGAAAGAAAAATGCTAAACAATCTTGAAACAATGGAATCTACTTTCTTTTTTTTTAGCTATACTAGGAATCCAAAGTTTTTGTTTTGGTGAAATAAATGGAAACATTTGTTCCTCACAGCAGTATAATTTAAGCCCTTCACCATCCCTTTTCCTGGATTATTTCCAGAAACCTGACATGAATCTGAAACTGTTGTGAAAATGAAGACTGCTGAGAAATTCACAGTTATGACTCTATCTCCATTTATTGGAATTCCACTTGCATGGGAAGAAAAATCAGACTCTGATTTGCCCTAAATGCTGAAGTCAAGGAAGCGCGAGTAGAGAATTTCAGGCTCTGTTTTTGATTTACAAAACTGAACAGAGAAACCACTAACAGCGTATCGCCAAACTTCTGTGTCTTGGTGCTTATCTGCTCGGTCCCAGTTCTTGTAATTCAGACACATTTTTATGATTACCCAGACTCAGGCCTTAAAAAAAAAAAAAATCCTGCTGAAATCAGCTGTCATTTTGCATATTTAGTCCTCAGACTGAAACAAATGTTACTTAAATTGTCCAGCTTCCTAGAAGTCTACTCAAACAGATTTCTTACCTGTAACATTCCATAAGGCTACAGAAAGGAAGGCAAAAGATTTCAGGGTATTTACCAGTTCTTTTTCAAAACAAATATTACAAGACATGGCAGATCAAAAGCATAATAGGAAAAGACATGAGAACAAAGTACACAATGTTACTAGCTGGAAGTGTTGCAGTAATGGGCCCAAAAATTTACAAGTTTTTTTTAAAATGTCAAATGTTTAGGAGCAGAATAATTAAATATTTAAAATTATTTCTATTCTTACATTTTAAAGGTTTTTAGTTTACAGACTTTACGTTTTCATCTTTTCAAATTTTAATCTGTTCTTAAAATTATAGAAAACCAAGTTTGGTCAATTTTAG